>NW_004443996.1:13446234-13502999 GCF_000243295.1 Trichechus manatus latirostris
ATTTGCATTTCTCTAATGGCTAGCGAGCATTTCCTCATGTGTCTTTTGACCACTTTAATGTCTTCTTTGGTGAAGTGTCTTTTCATTTCCTTTGCCCATTTTTTAATTGGATTATTTATCTTTTTGTTGTAGAGGTGTTGGATTTTCCTGTAGATTTTAGAGATTAGACCTTTTTCAGATTTGTAATAGCCAAATTTTTTCCCAGTCTGTAGGTTCTCTTTTTACTCTTTTGGTGAAGAGTTTAATTTTTAGAAGATCTCTAGGGCTGCTTTAACAGAAATACCACAAGTGGATAGGTTTAACAAACAGAAATTTATTCTCTCACAGTCTAGGAGGCTAGAAGTCAGAATTCATGGTGCCAGCTCCAGGGAATGGTCCTAGTCATCAATCTTCTCCTGTTCTAGGAGCTTCTCTGCACAGGGACCTGAAGTCCAAAGGAAGCAGGGCTTCTAGCACTTGTTTCTTGGTGGTAATGAGGTCCCCCTGTCTCTCCACTCACTTCTCTCTTTTATGTCTCCAAAGAGATTGACTTAAAACACGACCTAATTTTGTAGATTGATTCCCCCCTAATTAACATAACTGCCACTAATACCACCTCATTAACATAGAGGTAGGATTTACAATACATAGGAAAATCACATCAGATGACAAAATGGTGGACAATCACACAATACTGGGAAACATGGACTAGCCCGGTTGACACACATTTTTGGGGGACACAATTCAATCCATAACAGTACCTTTAAATCTAGCCAGATTTGAGAACCAGTTCCAGAAACCCCAAAACCAATTCATAAACTCATCCTTAAGATTCTGTTCTTCTGGGATCACTCTTGGTACCAAAGACATTCTGGCAGTTTTATTACCCAAAATCGGTAGGTCAAGTGGTGGGGGAGATAGAGGAATTCTGGTAAGATGTCTATTGATAGTCTGGAGGCAGAATCATCACTCAGGAAACCATCCTTTTTGCTCTTAAGGCCTTCAACTGATTGGATTAGACCTACTCACATTATGGAGGGTAATCTGCTTTACTTAAGGACAACTGCTAATTAGTTGTAAATATTTCATAACAACATCTAGACACCATAGTCTAGCCAAGCTGACACATAAAATTAGTCAGCAGAATCACATTTCAAAAACTTCCTTCACAACTGAAAAACCACAGCCCTTAAGCCACTTTGCAGCCCAGGGAGCTTGAGACTTGAATATGCACAATCTTTTGAGCTGCTTGTGGATGGCAGTGGGCCTTTGGCCCTGTGTAATAAGTGCAACCAGCAGCCTCCAGTTAGCATATCATTTGGCATTATTGTTATTTCTAACCATAAGATCCTGATTTTTTTACTTAGTCCAGTAGAAATACTCTGGATAGGAGACATCTGTTGTGGGCTCTACTCACTGAGTCACCTTAAGTCACTTTACTTCCCATTATCTGTTTTTCTTCATCTGTATCAATTAGAGTTGAATCAGAGAAGCAGAACTGCTATGAGTGATATATAATAATGGATTTATTTATTATAGGGCTTACAACTTACACAATTGTGAGAGCTGGTGAAACAGTTTATGCAGGCTGTTGCCTCTGCATCTAGTGTTGAGACTGCAATGGCTATGGGTTACCCAGAATGAGAGTCAGAGAGAAAAGCTGGTTGTTAATAAGAGCAAGAACAATCTGAAACCTGTGAAGATGAATTAGAATCCATAAGGATAACTGGAACCCATGAGGACAAATAGAATCCAAGTCTGTCCTCACACTTCAATCTCGATGCTATGGATGACCTCAGGAGAAATTGGCACCATTCATCACTGAACTGCACTTGCACTTGGCCCAGGCCTCAGAAAAGCTGAAAGAGGAGATCTGGTGGTAGCTAGAGGAAGTACAAGTCTGGATGCTGCTCCACACCAACAAGGATACCAGCAGATAACAACAAGAGCAAGCAACTTCAATGTCTAGTGCTCCTCACCAACCTTCCAAGAGCAAAAATTATACGACTGCTGCTTCACTTCTCCCTTCCAAATATCACCCAAAATGTATTTTGTGGCAGTCCTAACCCAACCCATACAGGGAAAGGAATTCTGTGAAACATGGTTCCAATTTACCACTGACACAGTACAAAGCCACCACATCATCTATGAACTAAGAAACTTAATTTCCTTTAGCTGTAAATTGCAGACTACATGCATTATTGTGAGGATAACAAGAGATATCAGAAAGTGCTGTGGCATATAGTAAATAAAATCTCACCCATAAAAATTTAAAAATTTTTGTATTTTCAAAACACACAAATTTATAATTTCAGCCTAGACATTTTCCCTTGAATTTAAGCTTCATATATCTAGTTTCCTACTTGACATCTCCTTTTGTATATCTAATAGATAAATTAAAATTATGTCTAAAATTGAACTCTTGGCCTTTCCCTCTCTTCTTCCTCCACATCAAACCATTCTACCTACAATCTTCCCCATTTTAACAAATGGCAATTTCAGCCTTCTAATAATGCTTAGGCCAAAAATCTTGGAGTCATCCTTGACTCCTCTCCTTCTAATATAATCAATCCATCAGGAACCAGGAAATCCTGTTGACTCAGCATTCAAAATATAACTATGGTCTGACAATTTCTAATCATCTCCACTACTACCAACCTGGTGCAAGCTGCCACTGTTGTCGCTCATCTGGATTTTGCCATAGCCTACTAATTAGGGTTGCCAGATAAAATACAAGGCACCAGGTAAATTTGAATTTCAGATCAACAATGGATTTTTTTTTCATTGCCACTGAATGACAGTTTGACTTTATTTTATTGTGCTTTAGGTGGAAATTTACAGCTCAAGTTAATTTCTCATACAAAAATTTATACACATATTGTCATGTGACACTAGTTGCAATCCCTATAATGTGACAGCACACTCCCCCTTGCCACCCTGGGTTTCCCGTGTCCATCCAATCAGCTCCTGTCCCTTTCTGCCTCCTCATCCTTCCTCCGGACGGGAGCCGCCCATTTAGTCTCATGTATCTGTTTGAACTAAGAGGCACACTCTTCAAGAGTATTATTTTGTGTTTTGTAGTCCAGTCTAATCTCTGTCTAAAGAGTGGGCTTCGGGAATGGGTTTAGTTCTGGGTTAACAGAGCATCTGGGGGCCATGGCTTCAAGGGTTCCTCCAGTCTCAGTCAGACCATTAAGTCTGGTCTTTTTATGTGAATTTGAGCTCTGCACCACACTTTTCTCCTGCTCCGTCAGGGACTCTTTGTTGTGTTCCCTGTCAGGGCAGTCATTGGTGGTAGCTGGGCACCATCTAGTTCTTCTGGTCTCAGGCTGATGGAGTCTCTTGTTTATGTGGCCCTTTTGTCTCTTGGGCTATTATTTTCCTTGTGTCTTTGGTGTTCTTCATTCTCCTTTGCTCCAGGTGGGTTGGAACCAATTGATGCATCTTAGTTGGCCAGTCACAAGCTTTTAAAACCCCAGGCACCACTCACCAAAGTGGGATGCAAAACATTTTCTTAATAAACTTTGTTATGCCAGTCAACCTAGATGTCCCCTGAAACCGTGGTCCCCAGACCCCAGCCCCTGCTACTCTGTCCCTGGAAGTGTTTGGTTATGTTCAGGAAACTTCTTAGCTTCTGCTTTAGTAACAATGGATAAGCTTTTAGTATATGTTCCTACTCTTTCCTCCGCCTGTAATGCTCTTCTTACCTCAGCTCTTTGTGGCTCACTCCCTCACTACCATCAAGTATTTCCTCAAATGTCAGATTTTCAGTGAGGTTTTTCTCAATTTATTTTAAATTTTAGCCCCTTCCCCAATATTCCCTGTGCCCCCTTCTTTGTTTATTTTACTCCATAGAAATCATCACCGTCTAACATACTATATATTTTGTTCACCGTCTGTCTTCCCACATCAGAATCTAAGCTCCATAAGGGCAGCATTTTGGTTTATTTTTTAATGTTATGTTCACTGCTGTATCATCAGCACTTACAACAGTTGTACTTCTTCCGAGACAGATTTGTTCTTTCTTCTGGCAGTCCACGGTATATTCAATATTCTTCGCCAACACCATACTTCAAAAGCGTCAATTCTTCTTTGGTCTTCCTTATTCATTATCCAGCTTTCACATGTATATGAGGTGATGGAAAACACCATGGCTTGGGTCAGGGGCTACTTAGTCATTAAAGTGACATCTTTGCTTTTTAACACTTTAAAGAGGTCTTTTGAGGAGATTTGCCCAATGCAATGCGTCTTTTGATTTCTTGACTGCTGCTTCCATGGGTGTTGATTGTAGATCCAAGTAAAATGAAATCCTTGACAACTTCAATCTTTCCTCCATTTATCATGATGTTGCTTATTGGTCCAGTTGTGAAGATTTTTGTTTTCTTTATGTTAAGGTGTAATCCATACTGAAGGCTGTAGTCTTTGATCTTCCATCGGTAAGTGCTTCAAGTCCTCTTTACTTTCAGAAAGCAAGGTTGTGTCATCTGCATATCACAGGTTGTTAATGAGTCTTCCTCCAACCCTGAAGCTGAGCTCTTCTTCATCTAGTCCAGCTTCTTGGATTATTTGCTCAGCACACAGATTGAATAAGTATGGTGAAAAGATACAACCCTGACACATCTTTCCTGACTTTAAACCATGCAGTATCCCCTTGTTCTGTTCGAACAACTGCCTCTTGGTCTAGGTACAGGTTCCTCAGGAGCACAATTAAGTGTTCTGGAATTCCCATTCTTCACAATGTTATCCATAATTTGGTATGATCCACACAGTCAAATTCCTTTGCATAGTTAATAAAACACAGGTAAACATCTTTCTGGTATTCTCTGCTTCAGCCAGGATCCATGTGACATCAGCAAAGATATCCCTCATTCCACATCCTCTTCTGAATCCAGCTTGAATTTCTGGCAGTTCCCTGTCGATATACTGCTGCAACCGCTTTTGAATGGTCTTCAGCAAAATTTTACTTGCATGTAATGTTAATGATATTGTTCGATAATTTCTGCATTCAGTTGGATCACCTTTCTTTGGAATAGGCATAAATATGGATCTCTTCCAGTCGGTTGGCCAGGTAGCTGTCTTGCAAATTTCTTGGCATAGACAAGTGAGCACTTCCAGGACTGCATCCGTTTGTTGAAACATCTCAGTTGGTATTCTGTCAATTCCTGGAAGCTTGATTTTTGCAACATCTTCAGTGCAGCTTGGACTTCTTCCTTCAGTACCATCAGTTCTGGATCACATGCTACCTCCTGGAATGATTGAACATCGACCAATTCTTTTTGGTACAGTGACTCTGTGTATTCCTTCCATCTTCTTTTGGTGCTTCCTGCATCATTCAGTATTTTCCCCCACAGAATCCTTCAATATTACAAGTCGAGGCTTGAATTTTTTCTTCAGTTCTTTCAGCTTGAGAAATGCTGAGCATGTTCTTCCCTTTTCGGTGTCTAACTCAAGGTCTTTGCATGTCATTATAATACTTTATTTTGTCTTCTCGAGCTACCCTTTGAAATCTTCTGTTCAGTTTTTCTACTTCATCATTTCTTCCATTTGCTTCAGCTACTCGACATCCAAGAGCAAGTTTCAGAGTCTCTTCTGACATCCATTTTGGTCTTCTGTTTCCTGTCTTTTAATGACCTCTTGCTTTCTTCATGTATGATGTCCTTCCACTACTTGGCTGGTGTGATGGTTAAGATTGTGTGTCAACTTGGCTGCACCATGATTCTCAGTGTTTTAATGTAATCACTCCCATGATTGAATATACTGTGAGTAGCCGATCAGATGAAAGGGAGTCTCCCTGGGGGTGGCCCACATCTGAATATAAGCAGACGTTCTGGCTTTTTGCTCTCTCTGGATCCTGCAGCTACCTCCTGTCACTTCATCTCCAGTTCTTGGGACTTGAGCTGTTAGCTTATCTGCCGAACTTGGGATTTGTCCATCTGCACAGCCTGTGAGCAGGAGCCCTGCTCTCCGACCTGCCAATCTTGGGCTTGCTAGCTTCTGCAGCTTCGTGACTTGGGGGAGGCCTCTACCCTGATCCACAGACTTGGGACGTTCTAGCCTCTACAGTCACGTGAGCTGTTTCCTTAATATAAATATATATATATATATTTATACAGTTTACTGGTTTTGCTTCTCTAGAGAACCCAGCCTAAGACAGCTGGTCTTCAGTCATTAGTGTTCAATGCATCAAATCTATTCTTAAAATGGTCTCTAAATTTAGGTGGAATATACTCAGCTCTTGTGGGCTTGTTATAATTTTCTTCAGCTTCAGCTTGAACTTGCATATGAGCAATTGATGATCTGTTTCGCAGTCAGCCCCTGGCCTTGTTCTGATGATATTGAGCTTTTCCATCATCTTGTTTCCACAGTTGTATTCGATTTGATTCCTGTGTATTCTATCTCACGAGGTCTCCATGTATAGTTGTTGATTATGTTGTTGAAAAAAAGATATTTGCAATGAAGAAGTCATTGGTGTCCCAAAATTCCATCATGCAATCTCTGGCATTGTTTCTATCACCAAGGCCATATTTTCCAACTACCAATCCTTCTTTGTTCCAACTTTCACATTCCAATCACCAGTAATTATCAATGCATCTTGATTGCATATTTGATCAATTTCAGGCTGCAGAAGTTGGTAAATATCTTCAATTTCTTCATCTTTGGCCTTAGTGGTTGTGCATAAATTTGAATAGTCGTATTAACTTGTATTCCTTGTAGGCTTATGGATATTATCCTATCACTGACACCATTGTATTTCAGGATAGATCCTTTTTGACGATCAATGCAATGCCATTCCTCTTCAATTTGTCATTGCCGGCATAGTAGACCATATGATTGTCCACCTGACTGGTTTGTAGGTATTTACAATTCATCCAAAAGCAGAGTGCAAATAATTTTTTTAAAGCAGTGCTTCTTATATTTTACTGCACATACAAATCACCTGGGGATCTTGGTAAGAAGCAGGTTTTGACTAAGTCTGGGGCAAGGCCTGATAATTTGCATTTCTAACAAGCTCCCAGGTGATTCTGATGCTGTTGGTCTGGGGACCACACTTTTAGTTGCAAGGTTTTATGGCAAATATAGACAAAATGTGATAATCTGGGAAAGTTACTGCCAGTGGATTAACCTAATAAAAAAGTCTTTTTTTTTTTTTGAACAGAGGCAGCTAGTGCATTGTGACTTTGAAACAGTACTTTGCTCAACAGGTATGATCCTAAGTATAAGAATGCACTCAGCTGTGCCTCAATGTGGTAGTGTTATTTTAGTTGAACTGGCACAAACATGAAGAGTAACAATTATGCGGGAAACAAGAGAGCTAACATTGTTAAGCTTAAGGATCAAAGAAGTGTGATTGGTGTAGGGAGTATTTGGGGCAGTCAGGCTGCTATTTTGGCACTCCTCAAATCACACCATATGGAAGCTTCCTAAAGGCAAAAGAATTTCTATTCAAAAAAGAAAATTAGCAATGTATGCAACTACAGACCAATAACTGACCTACACACTCAAGTGGCTGTGGCTAATTTATCTTTCTATCCCTATGCTCAGGCCAAGGAAATAATAAAAGCAACCACTTATCACTGTGTTTTGGTATTTTAGATACATCACCTCCATAATTAATAAGTCTCACAATTCTGCAAGGTAGGTATTATTATCCTCATTTTGCACTTGAAGAAAATGAAGCTTGACCAGGTTAAGTAATTTTCCCATTGTTACCGTGGTAGGCAAAATAACAGCCCTCAAAGATGTTTATGTCCTAATCCCTGGAACCTGTGAATATGTTACCTTACATGGCAAAAGGGACTTTGCAGATGTGATTAAATTGAGATAGGGAGATTATCCTGGATAATCTGAGTTGTTATTGTTGTCAGTTGCTGTCAAGTGTATTCTGACTCACAGTGACTACATGTGTGCAGAGTAGAACTGCTCCATAGGGTTTTCAAGGCTATGACTTTTCGGAAGCAGATCACCAGTCCTTTCTTCTGAGGCCACTCAGGGTGGGTTTAAACCACCAAACTTTTGGCTAGTAATTGAGCGCTTAACGGTTTGCATCACCCAGGGACTCCCTGGATTATCTTATATGAGTAGGCCCAGTGTAACCACAAAGGTCCTTATAAGAGAGAGGCAGGAGAGTTAGTAGTAGAAGATGTGACAATGGGAGCAAGAGGTTGGAGTATGTGAAGAAGGAGTCACAAGCCAAGGAATGCAGGTGGTCTCTGTAAACTAGAAAGGGTAAGGAAATGGATTCTCCCCTAGAGCCTTCAGAAGGAATACAGTCCTGCTGACACCTTGATTTTAGCCCTGTGGGACCCATTTCAGACTTCTGACCTACAGAACTGTAAGATAATATGTGTTGTTTTAAGACACTAAATTTGTAATTTATTACTGCAGCTATAGAAAACAAATACAGTCACTCAGATGCTAAGTGGCAGAACTGAGAGTTTGCAAATAGGTTTGTTGGGCTTCAAAACCAGGGCTCTTCCACCACTATAGAAATGTGGTGTTTTTAAAGAAACCATGGATGCAAACATGAAAGGTAAAAAGCTGGGAAAACAAGAACAGCTAGGGGAGCTGATCCTGGAATCTGCTTGCCAAAAAATAATCTCTTCCAATGGTCTGCTGCTTTTCATTTCAATAGTTCTAAAGTCATTTGGATTATACTCTTTTTCAAAACATTACAAATACATCTGAGAAGATCTAAAGATCACTGGCACTTTAGGATGAATTAATTTAATCTTGGAGGGGGGGCAGTGGTGGTTCAGTGGTAGAATTCTCGCCTTCCATGCAGGAGACCCAGGTTCAATTCTAGGTCAACACACCTTGTGCACAGCCACCACCAGTCTGTCAGTGGAGGCCTGCGTGTTACTGTGATGCTGAACAGGTTTCAGCAGAGCTTCTAGACTAAGACGGACTAAGAGGAAAAGCCTGGTGATTTACTTCTGAAAATCAGCTAATTAAAACCCTATGTACCACAATCGATCATGGGGATGGTACAGGACCGGGGCACTTCTGGTTCCATTGTGCTTAGGGTCACCATGAGTTAGAATCGACTTGACGGCAACTGGTTTGGGTTTTTTCATGCCTTAACTTAGCAAGCATTCCCCAAAGGAAGGGTAGTTTTTTGTTTTGTTTCAGCATTTTTTAAAAATTAAAGAAATACTAGTACTTGATTTTAACAGCCGAATCGTGCTAGAATGCTTACAAAAATGAAGCAATCCCTTGTGTCCCAGCCCTACGACCCTCCCCTGTCATTTGCTTCCCCAAAGAGAAAAAGTTTATATTATTTTCTTTTTCTGCTAATATTTTTCTTTATGGGCCTGTCTCATCTTTGGCTGAAGGGTAAACTTCAGGAGTGATCAGTACTGAATTAAAAGGATGTTCAGGGGCCATATTCTCAGGGTTTCTCCAGTCTCTTTCAGACAAGTAAGTCTGGTCTTTTTTTGTGAATTTGAATTTTGTTCTACATTTTCTCCCTGCTCTGTTTGGGACCCTCTATTGTGATCTCTGTCAGAGCAGTCGGTGGTGGTAGCCAGGCACCATCTATTGTGCTGGACTCAGTCTGGTGAAGGTTGTGGTCCATTAGTCCTTTGGACTAATCTTTCCCTTGTGTCTTTGGTTTTCTTCATTCTCCATTGCTCCAGATGGGGTGGGACCAGTGGAGTATCTCAGATGGCCGCTCACAAGCTTTTAAGGCCCCAGACACTACTCACCAAAGATGTAGAACATTTTCTTTATAAACTATGTTATGCCAATCGAGCTAGACGTCCCCCAAGACCATGGTCCTTAGCCCTCAGCCCAGTAATTCGGTCCCTCAGGGAGTTTGGATGTCTATGAAGCTTCCATGACCTTGCCTTGGTCAAATTGTGCTGGCTTCCCCAGTATTGTGTACTGTCTTACCCTTCAACAAAGTTAACACTTATCTATTGTCTGTTTAGTGTTTTTCCCTTGCCACTCCTTCCCTCCCTTGTAACTATCAAAGATTGTTTCTTTTTGTGTGTAAACCTTTCCATGGGTTTTTATAATAGTGGTCTCATACAGTATTTGTCCTTTTGATTGGCTTATTTCACTCAGCATAATGCCCTCCAGATTCATCCATGTTGTGAAATGCTTTGCAAATTCATCATTGTTCTTTATCATTGCATAGTATTCTATTGTATGTATGTACCATAGTTTGTTTATCCATTCATCTGTTGATGAGCACTTAGGTTGTTTCCATCTTTTTGCTATTACGAATAATGCTGCAGTGAACATGGGTGTGCATATGTCTATTTGTGTGACGGTTCTTATTTCTCTAGGATATATTCCTAGGAGTGGGATTGCTGGATTGTATATTTCTAACTTTTTAAGGAAGTGCCATATCATTATACAAAATGGTTGTAACATTTTGCATCCTCACCAACAGTGCATGACTTCCAATCTCCCTACAGACTCTCCAACATTTGTTATTTTGTAGGTTTTTTTTTTTTATTTGTGACAGTAATGTCAGGGTGAGACAGTATCTCATTGTAGTTTTGATATGCATTTCTCTAATCACTAATCACTAGCATTTCTTCTCATCTGTGTGAATCATCTGAATGTCTTCTTTGGTGAAGTGCCTGTTCATATCCTTTGCCCATTTTTTAATTGGATTATTTGTGTTTTTGTTGTAGAGGTATTGAATTTTCTTATAGATTTTAGAGATTAGACATTTGTTGGATATGTCATAGTCAAATTACTTTTTCCCAGTCTATTTTCAGTGCTTTTAGAGTTTGTTTGATGTATTTTGAGCCCTGTCATTGGGTGCATAGATATTGATTATGGCAATTCCATCATGGCAGATTATCCCTTTAATCATTATATAATATCCTTCCTTGTCTTTTATGGTGGATTTTGCCTTAAAGTCTATTTTATCTGAGATTAGTATTGCCACTCCTGCTGCTTTTTGGTTGCTGTTTGCTTGATATATTTTTTCCATCCTTTGATTTTTAATATATTTATGTCTTTGTGTCTAAGGTGTGTCTCTTGTAGACAGCATATTGACAGGTCATTTTTTATTTTTATCCATTCTGTCACTGTCTCTTTGAGTGCATTTAAGCCATTTACATTCAGTGATTATCTATAGGTGTGAGTTTATTGTTGTCATTTTGTAGTCCTTTTTTTTTTTTGTGGTGCTAACATTTTCTTTGTTCCTCTTACTCTCCTGTGCTGATTTCCTTTTGTTTGTGAATTTGTTTTTCATTTTTGTAGATTTTGTGTTTACTGAGACTTTGTTTTTCTTCTTTATTTTGATGAGTAGGCTTGCTGACTCTTTGTGGTTACCTTGTAATTTACTCCTATCTTTCTAAGTTTGAACCAGTCTTTTATTACTTGGTATTTCCTTGACTTCCCCTCCATTTGAAAGTTCTATACCTACACCACTTATTCCCCCATTTTATTATTCTGATGTTGTTGTCATTACAGATTGACTCTGGTTCCCTGTTGTAAGTCTTCTAGTTTTGTTTTATCCTTGAGAGTTCATTTCTTAGATTGGTATCTGGCTGATGCTGTCCTGTGTCCTAAATTCTTCTTGTTTTCTGATGTTGTTTGTTCTCTAACCGAAGGACTCCCTTTAATAATTCTTGTAAGTTTGGTTTTGTTTTTACATATTCCCTTAATTTCTGTTTATCTGGAAATGTCCTAATTTTGGCATCATATTTGAGTGAAAGTTTTGCAGGATATGTTATTCTTGGTTGGCAATTTTTTTCTTTCAAGGTTTTATGTGTGTCATCCCACTGCCTTCTTGCCTGCATGGTTTCTTACGAGTAGTCAGAGCTTAGTCTTATTGTTTCCCCTTTGTAAATGACTTTTTTCTCAAGCTGCTCTCAGGATTTTATTTGTCTTTGGTTTTAGCGAGTGTGATTATGATATGTCTTGGTGACTTTGTTTTGGGGTCTATCCTGTATGGGGTTCACTGAGCTTCTTGGATGGTCAGCTTTTCATCTTTCATGATATTAGGGAAGTTTTCTGTCAGCAATTCTTCAATGATCCTCTCTGTGTTTTCCATCTTCTCCCCGTTCTGGAATTCTGATTACATGCAAAATTTTGCTCTTGCCAACATACTTCCTAGGTTTTCTTCACTTTTCTTCAATCTTTTCTCTGATTTTTCCTCAAAGTGGTATCTAAGGATTTGTCTTCAATTTCACTGATTCTATCTTCCATTGTTTCAAATTTGCTTCTAAAAAATCTTCCATTGTGCTGTCCATTTCTGAAATCTTGTTTTTTGTCTTTTGAATTTCTAATTGCTATTTTTATATGAGTTCTAATTATTTGAGATTTTGTTTTTGTACCATTTTTCTGAAGTTTTCCATCGCTTTGTGTTTTCCATGATTTTGCTTATTTTTTCCTTAGTTTTGTTTGTTTTCCTTCATCTCTTTCCTAGTCTCTTGAAGAGCTCTGAATATTACACTTCTGATTCCCTATCAGGTAGTTTCAGTGCCTTTTCTTCTACCAGAGGTTATCTGGTGTTTTAGTTTGTTCGCTTACTGGAGCCATCCTGTCCTGTTTTTGTATATGTTTTGATATTGTCTGCGGTCTCCAAGACATTCAGGAATTATTTTATTGATTGTAGGTTTGTTTGTTTCATCCTGCTTTTTTAATTTGATTATGTCTGAGTGGACAGGCTGGGCATGTTTTGTTGTTTTGTTGCTTGCTCATCTGTAGGTATGATAGTTCTCACTACCTTGCCCAGGTGGGCAAGGCTGGTCACTCAGCTATGGTACAGCAGGGTAGGTCTAGCATGGGGGGTGGGGCAGGGATGGGTAGTTTGGAGCATGAACTGTGGCCAACAGGGCAGGGTTGGGGGTGGTGCACGGGGGTGTGGCACTCAGCGGAGGTGGGGCTGGGGGACAGCGCAGAACAGGGTCCAGGGGTCCTCAACAATGCCACTCAGCAGCACAGAGCTCAGTGGGATGGAGCTGGTGGGTACCATGGGGGTGTCCGGGGGTCCACCCTGGTGCTGCTCAGCAGAGTGGTACTCAGGTCGGCGCTGGTGGGGGGCGGCACTGGATGGGGCCTGGGGTCCAGAGTTCTGCACATTTGCTACTCTGTGGCACAGCGCTCGGCGCATGTTGCAGAGAGGCAGGAGGGAAGAGAGAGGATTTGATGTGTGGAGCTAAGTGGGAGAGAGAAAGAAGAGAAAGGAACAGAAGCAAAAAAATGAAGAAATAAAAATAAATAAATAAAATAATGGCACGGTTGCAGTGGGCAGGTGGGGGCTGGGCAGATGCAGGGAGGCCAAGTACTGGTGGCTCTCTAGTCAAGTGGTGTGGCACGGCCTGTTGAGAAGGGGTGGGGTCGGTTCACAGGGCTAGGTGGCTGGCAGAAAGGAAAGGAAGGGAAAGACAGTGTAGAAACAAAAGAAATGGCACTGAGGGAACTGGCCATTGGAGGCAAGGTGGGACCTAGGTAGCAGCCAGCTTGTGTCTCTCTCACCAGGCAGCATGGCATGGCCCATCAGGAAGGGGTGGAGATAGTACAGAGCTTTGGTGGGAAGGAGATGGAAAAGGGAAAAAGGGAAAGATAAAGAAAAATAAAAAATATGGCACTGAGGGAGCCAGCCAGCGAAGATGGGGCAGGCCAGTGGCTCTGCACCCAAGCAGTGTGGCACAGCCTGTCGAGAAGGGGTGGGGGTGGCACATGGGGCGGCGATGGGGGGGGTGGGAGAAAAGAAAGGAAGGGAGAGAGAAGAAACAAAAAACAAAACCAAAAATATGGCACTGAGGGAGCCAGCCAGTGGGGGCAGGGCGGTCCGAGGGTGGCAGTGAGCCAGTGTCTCTCCAGCTAAGTGACTGTGGCCCATTGGAAAGCGGCAGAGGCAGCATACAGGGAAGAAGGGTGAAGGATGGGAAAGCGTGTATCTCTGGTTACCAGGTGCTCTGTCTCCTGTTGTGGGCTCTGTGAAGTTGCCTTCGCATATTCCCTGTCCAGGGTCGCTGGTGGCTGTGCTCAAAGATGGTGAAGCTGTGCAGGGGACCTCCATTCCTTAGCTCTCCTTGTTCTCTGTTCTCTGTCAGCTTCTTCTTCCATTCAATGCTTGATCTAGTTCTTTACTCCTTCATTTGATGCTTAGGATTCCAGGATTGACGTATCTGTTTTACTTCGTTTTTTTCGTTCTTTGCTGCAGAGGGACGGCATGGTGCTTCTGTCTACAGCACCGTGTTGGCTTCGCCCTTGTTTTGTTTTTTGCTGGAAGGTTTTGAAAATTCACCTGGGATGTTGCTATCACTGCATGTCCTTCTCTGAGGCTAGTCAGGACACCAATAGGAAAAGGAGGCTGGCCAGCTGAGTGAATGCCTTAGGGATTTTACTCTATGCTCTCATTTTCAATCTTATCACCTTGAGTAATCCCAAGAATTTGGAGGAAAATAAAAATTAGTTTTTCCCCATTAAGTGAGTTTAAAATCCTTTCCTTAATTCAAAGGAGTGTTTGACATGAGAGTGTACTGTTGGTGGGATCCTAAAACACACCATATAGGGCTCCCCAAAAGCAAGAAAAGCTCTTTTCTCTGTTTAGCTCATTTTGGGTATTTAAACACTCTATCAGGAATGTATTATAATAAATAAGAGACTTCATCAGCCTGAGACCAGAAGAACTGGATGGTGCCTGGCTACCACCAATGACCGCCCAGACAGGGAACACAGCAGAGAGTCCCTGATGGAGCAGGAGAAATGTGGGGTGCAGAACTCAAATTCTAGTAAAAAGACTGGACTTGATGGTCTGAGACTGGAGGAACCCCAGAAAGCACAGCCCCCAGACTCTCTCTCAACCCAGAACTAAGACAATTCCCAAGGCCAACTCTTCAAAGATTGGACTGGACTGTGGAACATAAAATGATACTCATGAAGAGTGTGCTTCTCAGCTCAAGAAGATACATGAGACTAAATGGGCAGCTTCTGTCTGGAGGTGAGATGAGAAGGCAGAGAGTGTCAGGAGCTGGTTGAATGGACATGGGAAATCGGGTAGACAGGAGGAGTGTGCTGTCACAGTATAGGGAGAGCGATTAGGGTCACAAAACAATGCGTGTATAAATTTTTGTATGAGAGACTAACTTGAAATGTAAACTTCCACTTAAACTACAACAATAAAAAAAGAATGTATTAGAAATTACAAAGAAAAGGAGGACAATTACAGTCCTTTCTTTGTTTCTCATCCTCACTAAATGATATGGCAGGTGGAGTGGAATCTGAAGAAAAATAGATTCCGTCCTTCCCACCCTTATGGAATGTGTGGTGCTGTCTCCAACCCTACCCCTTATTAGATTACCTGTTGGGGGGAAGAAAAAACTAACTGAAAATACAACCAAGGTAGTTTGGAAATACTGACAGAGGAGATGGATGATTTAACAAAAGAGATTCTGACAATTTTTTTTACAACACTATAATTATAAAGTTGAAGGCACATCATTGGCAGAAATACGATCAATAACATGCTTATGGAAGAACAAACTACTGAATATCTTAACTACAGTAGATGAATGCTGCACAATATCATCCACTACTCTTTTGGGTACCAAACAATCAACGTTTAACAATGTTTAATTGAACATTTCTTTATCTAAAAACGTAAGGTTGAGACACCTAGTTTTGGCTACAAAAGGCATTTATTATCAATGCATTAAAGAAGCTAAAACTAAACTAAATTGAAGAACAATCATTAATCATTCATGCTTTATGCTTTATCTGGCTACTCATACCAGAGTGAGGGACTGGAGAAAGTTAGTGTAAAAACAGGTAATAATTTGGCATGAGTCTATCTTTTTGTATTTGGTAAAATAGTATTTTTAAAAATAGAAAAGAAATAAATAAACAGGCAGTAATTCCAGGAATGTTTTCATTCTTATTAAAATAACCAGTAACCAGATGCCTCATCCAAAGAAAATAACAAAATAGAGTAAAATAAATATTAAGAAAAATCAATGTAAAGCAAGATCCACAAGTAACAGAAAATTTTTCTCTAACATACACTCTTGATTTTAAACTGTGTACAGAAAAGATATGCACACTTAAATTTTGGGGAACATGTTGTCTACAGTGCTATTTTAACAATCCTTTACATCTGAACAAAGAATAATTTTTAAAAAGCCAATGCACAGTATAAAATGTTCACAAGGCAGCAAAGTTAACATTTCAAAATGTTGACATTAAGCTAGGAAAATTAATATTTCTGTTTTCACAACTGACAACAATATTTATGTTTTGTCACTATTCTATAACACTAAATAGTTGTGTTTTAATCTTTGAAATTCAAAAGGCATCTTTGGATATCTAAGATAAAAGGTGCCCCATAGTTGTGTTTGAACCAGCACTGGATATCAAAGTGTCGTTGTTATCTTCACACTGAGGGCATAGCTGCTGAGTGAACACAGAAGAGTAAAATAAAGAACTTCAAATATTCAAATATCAAATTCAAATATAAATCCATTTGCCTTCTGTATGGTTTTATATATATATATATATATATATGTGTGTGCATGTGAATAAACACACACACTTATAAAATGTGTTCTCACTAGTAACTAGTTACTAGTAAGCTAGTCACTAACTGAACGCAATGTTTTTGATTCCCTACATATATACCTCTCTGTCCAGTGAATACAGCTTCTCTCTGAAGCTAATGGGGGTTTACGATTGCAAAAGAGACTTGCAGAGAATTGAAATGTGGCTACAGATGCTTTAAAAATGACTCTTTCTAAACAGCAAGTTTCCTGTTCTTGTAGTAAGGACTGAAATTTAAATCCTAGATTATTCCCAGACTATAGACTGTTACTCCCAGTCCTACAACATGCACGTGGGGCCTAAAGGAAGACTCAAACACACACAATAATAATGATAATAAAAATAAAAGCTGGATATGTTCAACTGCTTAAAACAAAAAGAGGTGCTTCTTTTTTTCAATTTGGCTTGAGTCAATTCGGCTCGAGTGAGAAAAGTATTATACATTTGTCATATCAGCTGTTTCTTCTAGAAGAAACAAATTCTGGTATGATGGGTCGCTGGAATTAAAATAAGAAACAAATATTAAAACTCAAACTGGAAGCAGAGAAGATGGCAAAGGTATTGGTCTAAAAAAGAGCCTAGACATACAAATTCATTCATATTTCATTGAAATGGGTTTGTCTTTCTAGACTAATAGCACCTTCATCAAAAGTTTCAGTTCACTCTTTAAGATAGGTGGGAAAAAATTAGAACTTTTTCAAATATGAAAAGGCAGCATGGTATAATGTTGTAAACTTTTTGTGTGTGTAAGAGACAAAGACGGTAGGAGAGGAAGAACCCTATTCCTCAACCCCCACTTGATTTTAGACCCTGCTCTATAAAAATGATGTTTTACATTTATTACTGACCTCAAAGGGAGAAAACATGTACTGAGTACAAAGATGCCATATGGCAATAGGAACAAAATGTTAGGAATTTCCTTATGAGTTCTCTTCACTTACATTTTCTGCATATGTAATTCCACCCTGCAATTAACAAGGAAATTTAAATAGTGATACAAGTATCAGACCTTTAACCAGTGTATTAATTCCCAGGGGGAATTTCTAAATTCACATGGCAGAGGGAACAAGCTCCTAAATTTGCCAATCATACTAACTAGCAAGTGCAAATGCTTTAAACCAGGGAAAAGTATAAATTTAGCTAAAAGGTGTCACATTTAGAGGAAGTCTAATTTCTGTATTACAATTTATTGTATCTTTTTGGTAAAAGCAGCTTTGTGCAATTGCATTATTTTAAAGTAACTTTCAGAGGTTACCTGAAACATTAAAAGATAATTAAAATCTATTAAATTACATATACTCAGTAAGGGCTTGTATTCTGTCCAAAAAAAGTCAAAGCTAGTGAATCCAAAAAACCCATTGCCTCAATTCCAACTCACAGTAACCCTATAGGATAGAATAGAACTGCCCCATAGGGTTTCCAAGGAGCAGCTGGTAGATTCAAACTGTCAACATTTTGGTTAGCAGCCGAGCTCTTAGCCACTGCGCTAGTAATGTTATATGACCTGTATATGTTAAAGATGGTAGTGTTAATCTTTGAAAATACCAATTGCAGAAGAGGCTCAAATTTTTTTTAAGTTTCTGGACTGAGGCTGGTAAAGAGGCTACACTAAAAACAACTTCTTATAGCTGAACTCAGCAGGAGTGAATTGAAAGTTTGCAGAGAACTAGAAAGGTTGAAGGAAGAATTTTACAATATCTTTTTACAAGGGAAAGATGGGAGGCAGGAAACCCTACAGACCCTTAAAGACCTTTGAGCTACAAGATAAAAAAAAGGGAACAAACTATTGAAAAAGTTGTCAGTTAATTTTAAATATGAAGAATCACCCAAACCTGTCTCACTTGGAAGAAGAAAGTCAAAGAAAACATACTGCAGCATCTAAGAAAGCAACTGCAAGGACAAAGTTGTAGGGGGAATGAGGGAGAAAGAAAGCCTGGAATAAGTAAGGCACGTTTATTTTCAAACAGTTTTTACTATTTCCCTTCTAAAACTAGATGCTTTAAACAGTGCTTTCAAAGTCATCGCTCCCCAGTCTGGCAGGGATAGGGCTCAAGAATCTCAAGGTCATTTTCTCAAATATTCAAAATTTTAATTATCCTCTTTGGATTTTTCTCTTTTTTTTTGTCAAATTAAAAAAAATCTATCACTTTAGTAGCAATTCAGCAGTCTTTAATTTGGTATCTATTGCAAACCTCATGGCTCTACCTTATCTGTTGCTAGTGAAACAAAAAATTCTGGAAATTCACTTCAAATAAAGCTAGGTTCAGAGCTGATGTCCTGAAAAAGATATTTTTATCATTAGACAAATAAATGTAACTCAAATAGAACTCCTAATACAAGAGCATGAGAACAACATAAAATCCCTCCACAATATTTTGAAAAGCTAAGATGACTTCATGAATGCTCCGTCAGTGCATAACAAGTTAAGCTAGTAGTACTCTCTCTGCCCTTTTACAATGCAGTGTCATCTTCCCTGAAGTCTCCCACCAGGAGTGAGTGCTTGTCAGGTTCATTGGTAACAACGCTGTTTAGGGAACGTTTATCAGACAGTAGTGAGTTTATGGAGGCTCTACTGTAATTAACAATCCGGTCCAGCAAACTCAGTTGAGGAGAAATTCTTGAGTTGTCATCTATTCCAACATGAACACTGATTTCTGAAGGACTCTTCTGTCCTATCTGGCTCCGGGTATGCAGTTCATAATTCTCATAAGCTGGTTTCCTATACCTGGACACATGCAAAAGTACACTAGTTTGAAATAACCAAGTGTGAACTAGATGCTTGTTACATTAAAAAATGAAAGAAGTAGAAAAACAATTTGGCAGATGCTCAAAAAGTTAAACATAGAATTACCATAAAAAAAACCACCAAACCCGTTGCCATTGAGTCAATTCTGACTTATAGTGACCCTACAGGACATAGGAGAACTGCCCCATAGGATTTTCAAGGCTATAATCTTTATGGAAGCAGACTTCCACATCTTTCTCCCGTGCAGTGGCTGGTGGGTTCAAACTGCTGACCTGTTGGTTAGCAGCCAAGCGCTTAACCACTGTGCCAGCAGGGCTGACCTAGTAATTCCACTGCCAGGTATATATAAAAAAGAATTGAAAACAAGGACTCAAACAGATACTTGTGCACCAATGGTTGTTGCAGCGCTACTCACAGTAGCCAAAAGATGGAAACAACCCAAGTATCCATCAACAGATGAATCGATAAACAAAATGTGGTATATACATACAATGGAATATTACTCAACCATAAACAGAAATGAAGTCCTGATACATGCTACAACATGGATGAATCTAGAAAACATTATGCTGAGTAAAATAAGTCAGACACAAAAGGACAAATACTGTATGATTCCACTTATATGAAATATCTGAAATGGGCAATTGCTTAGAGAGAAAAGTTTATTGTTGGTTACCAGGGGCTGTGGGAAGGGAGAAATGAGTTACTGCTGAAGGGGTACTAAGTCTGTATCTGGGATGATGACAAAATTTTGGAAATGGATAGTGGTGATGGTAGCACAACTTGGTGAAAGCAACTAATGTCACTGAATTACGTACTTAAAAAGTGGTTACAATGGCAAACTTTTTGTTACATATATTTTGCCACAAAAAATTGTTTTTAAAATAAAGAAGTAAATTAACCTGGTATGACAGTGTACTAAGATGATCTCTGCTAGAAAAGTGGCCAGAAACTGTGTAGAGTCAAATGAAATTCTACTTCTCATAGCCAATGTACTAGATTTTACCCCACTTACTGGTATGTATAAACTATATAAGGCAACAGTTACATAACTAACATTTATTATTAGACAAGGCTTGAGCTTATCATTGATTAATATAAGAATATAACCTACCAAGACAGACTGTGGATTATAAAGGGAATATAAAATATAAACTTGAGCAAGCCATTACACTTACAGTTTAAGGAAGAGAGAAGAAAGTACTACTGAAACAGATGAAGCAGCCATTGCAGCGGATCCCATCCAGGGCTGCAAAACCAAACCAATGGGCATAAAAACTCCTAGGAAACAAACCTGGATTAGTTAGAGCATATACTACTACAGAGATCACCATATATATATACAAAACAGTTCCTTTTTGATATTTTTCAGCATTTTACCCATTTGTTGATGCAGATAAGTGTTGCCAATTTTTCACTAATAGAATGTTGCTGTGAACATTCTTATACATGTCAGCAATGTTCATTACAAATGAAAATTAGAATTATTCATTTTAACATTACCTCTCATCATACCAGGAGGATATATACAAGAATTAAGCACAAAACTAATAAAAAGACTAAAAGCACAAATAAGATAGGTCTCTAATGACTTCAGAAGAAAAAAGCAATACTATTTTACAGTCACGTACCAGCAGCTATGGGAATTCCAACCAGATTATAAATTAGAGCAAAGACAAAATTTATCCGAATCCTCTTGACTGTCTTTCTTGATAAGTCGAAACTTGCCACTACATCCAGAAGATCATTCTGAGAACAGAAATATTTGTGATGTTAGTGAGAGACTCTAACTAGTAACTTCCGGGTTTGATACTGTATATATTAACAGTATGTGCACCTTGAGATAATAGGTGAACTAACTATAAATCTCAGATATTGCTAAAAATTTGAATCAGCATTGAACAATGTTTTTCAGGAATTTTTCTCAGGATTTTGAAAACACTTTCAGGGTTGTATGCTGGTATGGAAATTAAATACCATTAAAATAACCTCAGCTAATATTTGTTGAAGGTAATTTTATTATAAGTACATGTCTAAATCTTATTATTCACCTTTACCAGTTCTTATTGAGCCAATTCCAACTCATGGTGACCCCGTATGTGTTAGAGTAGAACTGTGCTCCATAGAGTTTTCAACAGCTGAATTTTCAGAAGTAGATCACCAGGACTTTCTTCCAAGGTGGCCTCTGGGTAGACTCAAACCTGCAACCTTTCAGTTAGCAGCCAGGTACATTAACTGCTTGCACTACCAGGGACTCCACTATTCACTTTAGGAGCTTGTAATTCACATTTGTTTAGTTGGATTGAGAAAATCAGGAGGTAATTAGTAAGACTTTCCATACTCCCATGCCAAATTCTCACATCGTTAATGGTTGAGAACATGGGAATTAAAAGGACAGAATGTGCTTGATACACCTTACAACACTATCACTGACTATGTGAGGAAGTGTGATGGTTAATTTTATGTGTCAACTTGGCTAGGCTATGGTCCCCAGTTGTTTGGTCAAACACTAGTCTAGATGCTGCTATGTGGGTATTTACATTTGATTAACATTTACAATCAGTTGACTTTAAGTAAAGAAGATTGTCCTCAATAATGTGGATGAGCCTTGTCCAATCAGTCCGTCTTAAAAGCAAAACCTGAAGTTTCCAAGAGGAGAAGGAATTCTGCATCAAGACTGTAAGATATTCTGCCTAAGATTCTAACCTGCCACCTGAACTATAGATCTCAGACTCAAGACTGCAGGACTTTCCAGCCTGCTGCCCGGCCTACGGATTTTGGACTTGCAGCCTCCAGAATCATGTGAGCCAATTCCTTTATATATACTAATTACCTCCTGATTTTCTCTGTGCATGCGTGTGTGTGTGTATAAAATATATATACACACGCACACAGAAAATCAGGAGGTAATTAGTAAAACTTTCTATATACTATATATACGTGTGTGTGTATATATATGTATACATACACACACACACACACACACATATATATATAAGGAGCCCTTATGGCACAGTGGTTAAAGCAATCACCTGCTAACCGAAAGGTTGGCAGTTCGAAACCACCAGCGACTCCATGGGAGAAAGATGTGGCAGTCTGCTTCCATAGAGATTTACAGCCTTGGAAACCCTATGGAGTCGCTATGAGTCAGAATCAACTCAGTGGCAGTGGATTATTTTTGGTATAGATATATATATAGAAAATCAAGAAATAATTAATAAGACTTACCATATACTATACACACACACAATACACACACACACACACACACACACATATATATATATATATAGAGAGAGAGAGAGAGAGAGAGAGATTCCATTGGTTCTGTTTCTCTGAAGAACCCTAACACACATTTAGGTACCTAGAGTGGTTCTACCTACAGTGGTCCTTAAGGATGAGTTTTCTGAATTGGTTCTGGGGTTCTGCAATTGGTTTTCTAACCTGATTAGATTTAAAGGCACTAACGACTTTATTTTCAATAGTTAAGAGGGCACTGATAGCCCATGACATGATGTACAAAATATTATCACTGGATAGTCCTAATCAAATACTTAAAAGGTTCTGGGTGATACTGTATTTGATACCTTAGAACCTTTTTGTCAAACTTACGAGTATAATGAGATAGGCTGGTTGCTCCAAATTTCACTGGACAAAGTAGAGAAAGGAAAGGATGAGCTCAGGACTTCAAATTCCCAGCTCAAGCGCTCCATAAATAAAAGTTTTTATGTGTTCCTTGAAAGAAAATCTTATGTCCTATAGCCACAGAGCTGAGGCTTACTGAAAACCAAACTTAAAGTCTCATCTAAAGAGTGGCTGAATTACAACTCCAATTGAATTCCCAACCTTGCAGGGTGTCTGATGTTAAAGTGATGGCATTTCTTTCCCTCACTTTGTCCAACAAAAACTGGATCCTGAAAATTTGAATGGGAACATATGGGCAGATACTGGTGAATCTGGAAACACTGAACCCCTACATTGTGCTGAGTATTCCTCACCAGTAGAAGCAGCCCTTCCACACATCTGAGGAAATTAACCGGGCTTTGCCTGAGGAAACTGTAATTGCCTCCCATGAGGTATTTGCCTTGCAACACTGCTGATCTACCCCTCACCACCCATCTTTTCTTCTAGACCTATAACTAAACTCAAGTCCCAGCAGGCCTTGAAAAGTGAGCTACAAAGTGTGACTCATGAGGAGGTGTGCTACACTCAAAAGAAATACATGATTTTTCTAATGTGTACAGACAGAAACCCGGAGAATATATGTAGGAATGGATATTAAAGATGTGGGATGATGGTGGAAGGAACATAAAGTTGGGTCAGACTGAATTTATTGATTTGGGCCCCCTAAGCAGAGATTCTGGATTCAATATTGTAGCTTGAGGGGTTAGAAAGGGCTCTAATTGGTTGGTTGGTTGGCTGAAACATAAACCAAAAGGTGAGCTACACTAAATGGAGTTGAAATGCCAGGACTGACTTGGTATACTCTAGAAAAAGGTATCCAAAGGCTTAAGGATATTGGCATGTTAGAGTGGATTTATTATGTACAACCTGCTCACCACCACACGATGTCCAGAGGACACACCTTCACCACAACTGTGAAGAATAAACTTGCGAGGGGAGTCCCAGCATCCTTGGAGAGCTCTATGGTTGCACTTCTCTGTGAGATATTACAGTGGGAACTACTGCCACTGAACTGGGAAACCTAAATTCAATGGGGATAATTGGATCCCAGGGTAACAGGGGCCAAGTGGCAGCACTTAATCACCAAAGACAATGTGGGTGTGATTACTGTAATGGACAGTGGAGTCAAAGCAGTAGTCAGAATAATTTGATTTGCAGAGACCTATGGTGTTAGCTAGGAAAAATACATGAGTCATATACTGAAATCTTACTTGATCTGTATAAGTGAAAGATTTGTAAGTCAAGTTAACAGAAGTCTAACCTGAATCACCAAAACAGAGAGCCATGGCTTCTCAATCAATTCCCGGACTTCAACTAGTTTGTTGTTGTTGTTGTTGTTAGGTGCTATTGAGTCGGTTCTGACTCATAGCGACCCTACGTACCATGGAAGGAAACACTGCTGTGTCCTGTGCCATGCTCACAATCGTTGTTATGCTTGAGCCCATTGTTGCAGCCACTGTCTCAATCCATCTCGTTGAGGGTCTGACCCTCTACTTTACCAAGCATGATGTCCTTCTCCAGGGACTGATCCCTTCTGACAACACGTCCAAAGTACATAGGACGTAGTCTTGCCATCCCTGCTTCTAAGGAGCATTCTGGTTGTACTTCTTCCGAGACAGATTTGTTCATTCTTTTGGCAGTCCATGGTATATTCAATATTCTTCGCCAACACCACAATTCAAAGGCGTCAATTCTTCTTCGGTCATCCTTATTCATTGTTCAGCTTTCGCATGCATATGATGCAACTGAAAATACCATGGCTTGGGTCGGGCGCACCTTAGTCTTCAAGGTGATATCTTTGCTTTTCAACACTTGAAAGAGGTCTTTTGCAGCAGATTTGCCCAATGCAATGCGTCTTTTGATCTCCTGACTGCTGCTTCCATGGGTGTTGATTGTAGATCCAAGTAAAATGAAATCCTTGACAACTTCAAACTTTTCTCCATTTATCATGATGTTACTTATTGGTCCAGTTGTGAGATTTTTGTTTTCTTTATGCTGAGGTGTAATCCATACTGAAGACTGTGGTATTTGATCTTCATCAGTAAGTGCTTCAAGTCCTCTTCACTTTCAGCAAGCAAGGCTGCCATCTGCATAACGCAGGTTGTTAATGAGTCTTCCTCCAATTCTGATGCCCCGTTCTTCTTCACAGAGTCCAGCTTCTCAGATTGTTTGCTCAGCATACAGATTGAATAGGTATAGTGAAAGAACGCAACCCTGACACATACCTTTACTGATTTTAAACCATGCAGTATCCCCTTGTTCTGTCCAAAACAACTGCCTCTTGATCTATGTACAGGTTCCTCATGAGCACAATTAAGTGTTCTGGAATTCCCATTCTTCGCAATGTTATCCATAATTTGTTATGATCCACACAGTCGAATGCCTTAGCATAGTCAATAAAACACAGGTAAACATCTTTCTGATATTCTCTGCTTTCAGCCAGAATATATCTGACATCAGCAATGATATCCCTGGTTCCCGGTCCTCTTCTGAATCCGGCCTGAATTTCTGGCAGTTCCCTGTCAACATACTGCTGCAGCATCTTTTGAATGAGCTTCAGCAAAATTTTACCTGCATGTGATATTAATGATACTGTTCGATAATTTCTGCATTTGGTTGGATTGCCTTTCTTGGGAATAGACATAAATATGGATCTCTTCCAGTCATTTGGCCAGGTAGCTGTCTTCTAAATTTCTTGGCATCAGCCAGTTTACAAATCTACAATCCCTACAATAAAGGGGATGCCAGGTCCCCTTGGGAAGAACCCCATTACATGCCAAAATTTTATACTATTAATCTTTCTCCCAGCCTTGCCCAAAGAGACCTGTGGCCTTTTACCAGGGTGACTGTGTATTGGGGGAAAGGAAACACCAGACTTTTCAGGATTATTGGACACTGAGCACATTAATTCCAGGAGACTCAAAATGTCACTGTGGTCCACCAGTCAGAGGAGGGGCAATCAGAGGTCAGGTGATCAACTGAGTTTTAGCACAGGTCCGTCTCACAGCAGGTTCTGAGGGTCTCCAAAACTATCCTGTAGTTATTTCCCCAGTTCCAGAATGCATAATTGGAATACATATACTCAACAACTCACAGAATCCCCACATTGGTTTCTTGACCTGTGGAGTGCGGGCTATTATGGCAGAAAAGGCCAAGTGGAAGCCACTAGAACTGCCTCTACCTAGAAAAATGGTAAATCAAAAGCAATACTGCACTCCTGAAGAGATTGCAGAGCTTAGTGCCACCATCAAGGACTTGAAGGATGTTGGGCTGGTGATTCCCACCACATCCCCATTCAACTAGCCTATCTGGCCATGCAAAATACAGACAGATCTAGGAGAATGACAGTGGATTATTGTAAACTTAACCAGGTAGTGATTGTAATTGCATCTGCTATTCCAGATGTGGTTCATTACTTGGCCAAATTAACACATATCCTGGTGCACGGCACACAGCTATTGATCTGGCAAATGCTTTTTTCTTGATATCTGTTAGTGAAGACCACCAGAAGCAGTCTACCTTAGCTGGAAAGGCCAGCAATATATCATCACTGTCCTACCTCAGGGGTGTATCAACTCTCCATATTAAGCCCTATGTCATAATTTATTCTGCAGGGACCTTGTCTTTCCCTTCCACAAAACATCACACTGATCCATTATATTAATAACAGTATGCTGATTGGACCTAGTGAATAAGAAATACTAACTATTCTAGATTTATTGGTAAGACACCTGCAAGTCAGAGGGTGTGAAATTAACCCAACAATATTCAGGGCCTTCTGCCTCAGTGAAATTTCTAGGGGCCCAGTGGTATGGGGCATGTAAAGATATACCTTCTAAGGTAAAAGATAAGTCGCTGCATCTGGCCTCTCCCACAACTAAAAAGGAGGCACAATGCCTAGTAGGCCCCTTTGGATTTTGGAGGCAACATACTCCTTTTCTGGGTGTGATACTCCAGTCCATTTGCTGAGTGACCCAAAAAGCTGCTTAGTTTTGAGTGGGGCCCAGAAGAAGAGAAAGCTCTGCTCTAGGTCTGGGCTGCCATATAAGCTGCTCTGCCACTTGGGCCATAGGATCCAGCATACCAGTTGTGCGTGAAGTGTCAGTGGCAGAAAGAGATGCTGTTTGAGCCTTTGGCAGGCCTCTATTGGTGAATCACAACACAGACTCTTTGGATTTTGGGGCATAGCCCTGCTATCCTCTGCAGATAACTACTCTCCTTTTGAGAAACAGCTTTTGGCTTGCTACTGGGCCTTAGTAAAGACTGAATACTTAAACATGGGCCACATTATCATGTGACCTGAGCTGACCATCATGAGCTGGGTGTTTGTTGTCTGATTAACAAAGCTGTAAGTGTGGGCATGTACAGCAGTACTCCGTCAACAATTGGAAATGGTATATATGAGATCAAGCTCAAGCAGGCATGAAGGCACAAGTAAGTTACATGAGGAAGTAGCCCAAGTGCTTATGGTCCCCACTCCAGCTACATTACCTTCTCTCTCCCAGCCTGCACTTATGGCCTCATGGGGAGTACCCTATGATCAGCTGACCGAGGAAGAAAAAACTCATGCCTGGCTTATAGATGATTCTACATGATATGCAAGAATCCCTGGTGGCACAGGGGTTAAAGAACTCGGCTGCTAAGGTTGGCGGTTTGAACCCACCAGCTGCGCCACGGGAGAAAGAGGTAGCAGTCTGCTTCTGTAAAGATTTACAGCCTTGGAAACCCTATGAGGCAGTTCTACTCTGTCCTAGCGTCGCTATGGGTCAGAATCAACTCAGTAGCAGCGGGGTTTTGCATGATATGCAGGCACCACCCAAAAATGGACAGCTGTAGTATTATAGCCCTTCTGGGACATCTCTGAAGGATGGTAGTAAAGTGAAATTCTCTCAGTAGGCAGAACTTCTGGCAGTACATTTGGTTGTTCATTTTACTTAGGAAAAATGGTGAGAAGTATATTATAAACTGATTCATGCGCTGCTGCCAATGGATTGGCTGGATGGTCAGGGACTTGGAAGGAACATGACTGGAAAATTGGTGACAAGGAAGTTTGTGTAAGAGGTATGTGGATAGGACATCTCTCAATGGGCAAAAAATCTGAAGATATTTGTATCCCATGTGAATGTTCGCCATCTGAGGTACTTGCTGAGGGCAAAGGGAATATGGAATGGATAGCAGAAGAAGGTAATTATAAATACCAGCTATGACCACATGACCAGTCGCAAACATGGGGACTGTTACTGTAATGAGTATTTCTTCCTTAATTTGTTATGAATATGTGTGTGTGTGTGTGTATGTAGCAAGTATCTGTTTTCTTCCTTCTCTTATTCTCTTACTTATCATATAACATAAGATTTACTAACTTTACATCATAGTATTTAAGTTACAGGATACCAAAGACAAAAGTGAACATCATCCAAGGACTTTGTATCCTCCCTTGGAAGGGGTTAGTGCATTTTTGGTTGTACACAGGATAGTTATGTTAGGCAAAAGTATGACTTTGTCATTGTCTTTATTTGGAGATTAAGTATGGTTTAAAAAGATTTAGACAGGTGACAAGCTGACAAGGGGTGAACTGTGATGGTTAATTTTATGTGTCAACTTGGCTAGGCTATGGTGCCCAGCTGCTTGGTCAAACACTATTCTAGATGCTGCTATGAAGGTATTTTGTTGATTTAATTAGCATTTTAATCCGTTGACTCTAAGTAAAGGAGATTACTCTTGATAATGTGGGTTGGTCTCACCCCAACAGTTGAAAGCCTTAACAGCAAAAACAGGTTTCCCGGGGAAAAGGAATCCTGCCTCAAGTCTGCAACCTAGATATCCTGCTGAAGTTTCAAGTCTACCACCTGGCCTATGGATTTTGGACTCATGATTGCTGGAGTTTACAGCTTGCCCCCTTACCTATAGATTTTGGACTTGTCAGCCCCCACAACTGCATGAGACACTTTCTTAAAATAAATCACTCTCTGTCTGTTTCTCTCTCTGTCTATCCTATTGATTCTGTTTCTCTGGAGAACTCTAATACAAATAGTTTCTCAAATGTTAGGCCACACCCATGCAGCCCAGCACAGAGGACACCCAGGACTCCAAGATGGCATCCATCATACCACTGAAGGAGAAGAAACTCATGGGTGTCAAAATAGGGGAGCTGCCCAGCTGTACACTGATGTGGGGCTTCACCTCGAGTGGCACTGCGGGAGCATTTCAGAGAGGTTATGACCAGTTTTACAACAAGTATGTCAACGCAAAGAAGGGGAGCATTGCTGGGGTCTCCATGGTGCTGGAAATTATGTGGTTTTCAACTACTGCCTTTCTTACAAGGAACTCAGACATGAGCGGTTACATAAGTACCACTGAGAGGAAGCAGTGGAGAGGTTGCCGTCTGTATTCCTGGCTGTGGCCACTTTTTCCCTGGGACCACCTCCCCCTTGAGGAACAGTCCTTTCACACCCTAATTGAGAACTAGTGTCCAATAAAAGATGACAGGTAAAAGAAAAAGTTAGCCTACAGAACTCACCCTTATCAAAACCACGTCAGCTGCTTCAATGGCTACATCTGTGCCTGTGCCAATGGCAATTCCAACATTGGCCATTGCCAAAGCTGGGGAGTCATTTATTCCATCTCCTACCATTGCTACCCGTTTCCCCTCCTCTTGAAGTTGTTTCACCTTAGCAACCTTGTGGGAAGGTAGAACTTCAGCAAACACCTTGGTAATGCCAACCTACATGAGGAAAAATAAACTTAATTCATTTCAAGAAATATTACTGAGTATCTTAAACATGCTTAGCAATAATGAGCCATCATTTTCACCCATCAGATATCCAAATTTTTCAAATATGGAGAAATGAGCTCTCCTATACACTGTTAGTGGATATATAAATTGGTACTGTTTTTGTAGGGTATTTGGCAACATCAGTCAAAATGTGCATATCCTTTGGCCCAGTAATTCCTCTTCTGGCTATATTTTGGACATACTTATACATGTACAAAAAGATGTATGTCCAAGGATGTTCATTATTGCCCTGTTTGTAACAACAAAATTTTGAAAACCACCTAAATGCCCATCATCAGGGGTATGGTTAAACAAATTGCGATATATCCATACCATGGAATTCCATGCAGCAATGTAAAAAGAATAAAATAACTTTATATTCAAGCATGGACAAAGCTCTAAGGCATATTGTTACATTAAAAAAAGCAAACTGCTAAACAATCTGTACAAAATGATCCAATTTATGTTGAACATACTGGAACTATACATTTGTATATAAATATATATGCATATGAAAAAGTCTGGGGGAGTAGGACTGGACAGGGAGCATGGGAAAAGTGACTTAAACTTTATTTATTTATTTTTTTAGGAGAAAAGCGAATCTATTGGGCCAATGCATCTAAAACTCAAAGAGTTCAAGTTAGCTTTGGGAATATTCTGATAAAAGGATTCAGAAAATTTTTCTTGTTTTCCTCTCCTCTTTATACTGGTTTCATTCTTACACAGGTTGACCTTTTTTGATAGCTATAGCATCTGCAGTTCTTATGTCCTTGTATTTCAGCTCTATGGGAAGAGTAACCGTCTTTGTCTCAGTATTACCAGCAAAAAAAATCTGTTTGTCTTCTTTGCTCTGATTGTGTCCATTTCTGAACCAATTACTGTGGTCAAAGGACTGCAGTGTGCTGACTGGTTTATGCTTGTGTCATTTACTCCACCCGAATGGCAATGGCATAGAGTGAGAGAGTATGTATGTGTCTGTTGCGGGAAAAGGAGAAGGGGAAAATTGGTGCACCAAGAGGAAAGTGTATGAATTTTAGATCTAAACACAATAAAAGTCTGTTATACTAGGTCTTTTAGTTTAAATAAGATCCTCAATAGAGCTAAATATGGAAGAAAGGCCTGGCAATCTACTTCTGAAAAATCAGTCAATGAAAACCCAGTGGATCACAACAGTCAGATCTCTTTGTGCACAGGGACGTCATAAGTCGGGGGCTAACTGGACCACAGCTAACAACAACAAGAGCTGTATCTATCACAAACGAGGCAGTTGGACTCATGACCTTTAATTTACACTAATTTATACTCTATGACTAAGTATATTTTTTAAAGTCTTAAATTAAAAAAAAAACAAACAAAAAAACCCCACATTTTTCAGAATTAAAAAAAATAACCTGTTGAAGGAAAATAAAAATGTAGTATTTGGCCTATATTATGGCTGGTGATATTTTGTATGAGGACCAGTACATACCTCTGAGTGTAGGATTAAAACTCAAGACTCTTTAAAGCTAGTGTGATCAATCTCATATGCCTTTGCACTTTTTTTTCCTTCTAAATTTTATTTATTTTGTTATTGTTGAGACTACACACAGCAAAACATACACCAATTTACATGTACAATTCAGTGACACTGATTACATTCTTCCAGTTGTGCAACCATTCTCACCCTCCTTTTCTGAGTTGTTCCTCCCTCATTAACACAAACTCACAGCCCCCTAAGATTCCTATCTAATCTTTCAAGTTAACTATTGTCAATTTGATCCCATATAGACAGATCTTAAAAGAGCATAATGCTCAAGGCAGACATTTGCTACTAGTTAAGCTAAACTACTGATCAGTTTTAAGATGAATTCAAAGGATATTAAAGAGCTCTGGTGGCATAATGGTTAGGTGCTCAGCTGCTAAACAAAAGGTCGGTGGTTTGAACCCACGCAGTGACTCTGTGGGAGAAAAGACCTGGTGATCTGCTCCCGTAAAGATTACAGCCTAAGACACCCTATGGGGCAGTTCTACTCTGTCCTATAGGGTCACTACAAGTCAAAATCGACTCTACAGAAACAGGGTTCAAAGGATATTTTTGGTTTAAGGTTTAAGATTATCTCAGGGCAATAGTTTCTGGGGTTCATCCACCTCCATGGCTCCAGAAAGTCTAGAGTCCATGAGAATTTGAAATTCTGGATTCTTCTATGGAATCTTTGATCAAAATGTTCAGTAATGGTAGCCAGGCACCATCCAGTTTTGACCTCATGGTAAAGGAGGCAGTTGTTCATGGAGGTAATTAGCCACACATTCCATATCCTCTTCTTATTCCTGACTCTCCTTCTTCCTCTGTTGTTCCAGGTGAATGATTTAAACTTTTTATTTTATATTCTTCTGTATTTCTTTATACAAGAATGTATTCACATACAACTGATATTATTTAAAGGAGAGGGGAAACAACATTCCAAAGTAGAAAATAATAATATAAGAAGAGTTTTGGAGATAAGGCAAATTTGGGAGTCAGTACTAGAGAAATGGTATGTCAAAGTAATACATTAGGAAGATTGTTCCATCAGTGTTGTTCAAGGTGGACTAGTGGGGGGAGTGCATGAAGCTATTGCCATGTTTTAGGCATGAGATTATTAAAGCATGGTTTAGGCTGACAGTACTGGGGAAGAATATGAGCAACATTTCAAAGGAAGCATCAATAGAAACTGTATACAGTGTCACTCAGCAACCCATGAACTAGACAAATAGCCTTTACTTGTAACAGTAACACACAAAGTCCAAAGACCTTCCAGCATGACATGTCAATTCCTCTTTAAGGAACCAACTACAGCCACTCAATGATAAAATAATAGGTAATACAAACTCTATTTTAGAGTCTGAAGGAAAAAAAGAAAATGTATATGAAGAATTAGAAGTCACTACATACCCTCATCCCAATAACTAAGTAAACCAATTACCTGAGAAGCAATACATCTAGCTGTTTTACTGTTGTCTCCAGTCATAAGAACTACTTCTAAGCCCATAGATTTCAGAATATGGACAGCCAATTCTGCTTCAGGCTTCACTGTATCAGCAATGGCTATCAACCCACACAGCTCATCTAATACAGGAACAGCAAAAAAGAAGACAGTTTTAAGTATAGTGAAAAAAGAATAATATTCTGACTTAAAATTTCAGAAATAAACCAATTACATTAAGCAACGTTGTTCAGGGCTTGGCTTAACTTAAAATATCTCTGAGCCCACACAGACTTTATACCACAAACCCTGTAACAAACCTCAATATCTGGTTATGAAAATGCATACAGTGAAGAAGGGCTTATTATATGAATACTAGGGGTTACTAGTAGTAGGAAAATAAAAAGAGAGACCTTACTGGATAGTAAAAGACCCCTTCTCTTTCCTTAGATAGGAGTTTGTCAATAGTCCCAAATACCTTAGCTAATTTAAAGGCAAATGAAAATGAAAACTAGTATCTTTTTTCTTTTTAAGGTAAAGAGTGTTGGAGACAAAACTGGCATTTTATATTGGAAAAACAAATCACAGCAAGTACTTATTTTACCCTGCTTTCTTTTAAAGTAAAATAATATTCTCTAATTCTTCCTGATCCTAGAAAAGCTATAGTAAGATACTGTCTTCATACTTAGCAAGGATTATAAATGTTGACTCATTAATCTCACAGCTGGAAATTTACCCTAAGAAATAATTTAACAAAAGAAAGCACCAAAAACCTCAAAGACGCTTACTGTGGTATTATTTACAATATTGAAATAGCAGAAACAGCCCAAATTCCCAAGAACAGGGGGATGATTAAGTTAATTATAATATACAAGTTTGATAAATTATACATCATTAAAATAAAATCATTTAGCAAAACTGGAAAATGTTTATTATTAAATAAAATAAAGCAGAATAAAATAGTATGGGTACAAGGGGATTTTAATTTTTATTCAACTTTATTGAGGTATAATATACATAAAATATACCCATTTAAAAACAGTTTGTGTATTAATATTGTATTTATGTAAAAACATGTATGTAAATGAACGAAAAGGGAAATGGAATACAAGAAACTAAAACTGACATTGTGTTGTTGTTAGGTGCCATCAAGTCGGTTCTGACTCATAGTGACACTATGTACAACAGAACGAAACATTGTCCAGTCCTGCGCCATCCTCACAATCCTTGTTATGCTTGAGCCCACTGCTGCAGCCAGTGTCAATCAATCTCATTGAGGGTCTTCCTCTTTTTCACTGACCCTCTACTTTACCAAGCATGATGTCCTTTTCCAGAGACTGATCCCTCCTGATAACATGTCCAAAGTACGTGAGACATAGTCTCGCCATCCTTGCTTCTAAGGAGCATTCTGGATGTACTCCTTCCAAGATAGATTTGTTCATTCTTTTGGAAGTCCATGGTATATTCAATATTTTTCACCAACACCACAATTCAAAGGTGTCAATTCTTCTTTGGTCTTCCTTATTGATTGTCCAGCTTTTGCATGCATATGAGGCAAATGAAAACACTATGACGTGGGTCAGGCTCACCTTAGTCTTCAAGGTGAAGTCTTTGCTTTTAAACACTTTAAAGTCGTCTTTTGCAGCAGATTTGCCCAATGCAATGTGTCGTTTGATTTCTTGACTGCTGCTTCCATGGGTGTTGGTTGTGGATCAAAGTAAAATGAAATTCTTGACAACTTCACTCTTTTCTACATTTACCATGATGTTGCTTATTGGTCCAGTTGTGAAGATTTTTGTTATCTTTATGTTAAGGTGTAATCCATACTGAAGGCTGTAGTCTTTGATCTTCTATCGTTAAGTGCTTCAAGTCCTCTTCAATTTCAGCAAGCAAGGTTGTGTCATCTGCATAACACAGGTTGTTAATGAGTCTTCCTCCAATCCTGATGCCCCGTTCTTCTTCATATAGTCCAACTTCTTGGATTATTTGCTCAGAATACAGACTGAATAAGTATGGTGAAAGGATACAACTCTGATGCACACCTTTCCTGACTTTAAACCACACAGTATCCCCTTGTTCTGTTTGAATGACTGCCTCTTGATCTATGTACAGGTTCCTCATGAGCATAATCAAGTATACTGGAATTTTCATTCTTCACAATATTATTCATAATTTGTTATGATCCACACAGTCGAATGCCTTAGCACAGTCAATAAAACACAGGTAACATCTTTCTGGTATTCTCTGCTTTCAGCCAGAATATATCTGACATCAGCAATAATATCCCTGGTTCCGTGTCCTCTTCTGCATCTGGCTTGGATTTCTGGCAGTTCCCTGTCAATGCAGCTGCTTTTGAATGATCTTTAGCAAAATTTAACTTGTGTGTGACATTAACGATATTGTTCAATAATTTCTGCATTCGGTTGGATCACCTTTCTTTGGAATAGGCATAAATATGGATCTCTTCCAGTCAGTTGGCCAGGTAGTTGTCTTCCAATTTCTTGGCATAGATGAGTGAGCACTTCCAGAGCTGCATCCATTTGTTGAAACATTTCAATTGATATTCCGTCAATTCCTGGAGCTGCGTTTTTCGCCAATGCCTTCAGTGCAGCTTGGACTTCTTCCTTCAGTACCATCAGTTTCTGATCATATGCTACCTCCTGAAATGGTTGAACAATGACCAGTTCTTTTTGGTATAGTGACTCTGTGTATTCCTTCCATCTTCTTCTGATGCTTCTTGCATCGTTTAATATTTTCCCCATATAATCCTTCACTATTGCAACTCGAGGCTTGAAATTTTTCTTCAGTTCTTTCAGCTTAAGAAATGCTGAGAGTGTTCTTTCCTTTTGGGTTTCTAACTCAAGGTCTTTGCATACGTCATTATAATACTTTATTTTGTCTTCTCCAGCCGCCCTTTGAAATCTTCTGTTTAGCTCTTTCACTTCATCATTTCTTCCATGTGCTTTGGCTACTCAAAGTTCAACAGCAAGTTTCAGAGTCTCTTCTGACATCCATGTTGGTCTTTCTTTCCTGTCTTTTTAATGACCTCTTGCTTTCTTCACTTACGATGCCCTTGATGTCATTCCACAGCTCGTCTGGTCTTTGGTCATTAGTGTTCAATGCATCAAATCTATTCTTGAGATGGTCTCTAAATTCAGGTGGGATATACTCAAGGTCATCCTTTGGCTCTCTTGGACTTGTTTTAATTTTTTTCAGCTTCAACTTGAACTTACATATGAGCAACTGATTTTCCGTTCTGCAGTCGGCCCCTGGACTTGTTCTGACTGATGATATTGAGCTTTTCCATTGTCTCTTTCCACAAACGTAGTTAATTTGAATCCTGTGCATTCCATCTGGTGAAGTTCACATGTACACTTGCCGTTTATGTTGTTGAAAAAAGGTACTTGCAATAAAGAAGTTGTTGGTCTTGCAAAATTCTATCATGTGATCTCCGGCATCATTTCTATCACCAAGGCCATATTTTCCAACTACTGATCCTTCTTCGTTTCCAACTTTCACATTCCAATTACCAGTAATTATCAATGCATCCTGATTTCATATTCAATCAATTTCAGACTGCAGACATTGGTAAAAATCTTCAATTTCTTCATCTTTGGCCTTAGTGGTTGGTGCGTAAATTTGAATAACAGTCATATTATCTGGTCTTCCTTGTTGGTGTAAGGACATTATTCTATCACTGACAGCGTTGTACTTCAGGACAGATCTTGAAATGTTCTTTTTGACGATGAATGCAAGGCCATTCCTCTTCAAGTCGTCATTCCCAGTATAGGAGACCATATGGTTGTCCAATTCGAAATGGCCAAAACCAGTCCATTTCAGCTCACTAATGCCTAGGATATCGATCTTTATGTGTTTCATTTCATTTTTGACAATTTCCAATTTTCCTAGATTCACACTTCATACATTCCACGTTCTGATTATTAATGCATGTTTGCAGCCGTTTCTTCTCATTTTGATTTGTGCCACATCAGCAAATGAAGGTCCCGAAAGCTTAACTCCACCCACATCATTAAGGTTGACCCTACTTTGAGGAGGTAGCTCTTCCCCAGTCATCTTCTGAGTGTCTTCCAACCTGAGGGGCTCACCTTCTGGCACTACATCAGACAATGTTCCGCTGCTATTCATAAGGTTTTCTCTGGCTAATTCTTCTCAGAAGTAGACCACCAGGTCCTTCTTCCTAGTCTGTCTTAGTCTGGAAGCTCAGCTGAAACCTGTTCACCATGGGTGACCCTGCTGGTATTTGAATACCGATGGCACAGCTTCTAGCATCACAGCAACACGCAAGCCCCTACAGTATGACAAACTGACAGACACGTGAGGGTACATTGTGTTAGGATGATGAAACTATGGATGTTATTCTACTTTGCTATTTTTTTAATGTAATGTTATTTTTTAGGTTTTAAAAATCCTTGAGGGCTATTTTTCTTTTTTTAATTAATATTTTTATTTTCCGTGAAAATATACACAAAACCCACTCCCATTCCACAGTTTCTAGACATAATGATCAGTGACATCAGTTACATTCTTCACACTGTGTCAGCATTCTCGTTATTTCTGTTCTAGTTATTTTACTCACATTAACTTAAACTCTCTGCCCCCTACCCTACTCATCTATGTTTTAAAATTCCCGAAGCTCACTTTTCAGACAAAGATTAGACATGCTATAAAACAAAAAATAACACACATGAGGAACGTGCTTCTTAGTTCAATCAAATATAAGAGACCAAACGGGCAGCTTCTGTCCAAAAGCAGGACAAGAAGGCAGGAAGGGGCAGGAACTGGATGAATGGATACAGTGATCCTGGGGTGGAAACAAGGAGCATGCTGTCATATTGTGGGGATTACAACCAATGTCACAAAACAATATGTGTATAAATTTCTGAATGAGAAATTAACTTGAGCTGTAAACTTTCACCTAAAGCACAATAAAAAGAAAAAAAGATAGCTGTTGACCATTTGGTCTTATAATTTTTTTAAAAAGAATGCAATACTCAAAGGTGACAATCTACTTTTTGAGCTAAACTGTACTCAGTTTAAAGGCGACTTCAGGGGATAGTTTCAATTCAAGGTTTGAAGAGTAACTCAGGGCCATAGTCTTGAGGATTCCTCCAGCCTCAATGGGTCCAGTAAGTCTGGATTCTTTAAGAATTTTAAGTACTGTTCATATTTTTCTGCCATTCTATCAGGATCCATCTATTATGCCCCTGTTCAGAATGTTGAGTAGTGGTAGCCGGGCACCATTTAGTTCTTCTGTTTCCAAGGTAGAAGAGACTGTGGATCATGGAGACAATCACTCCTGTAGTCGGGTTCCTTCTCTGATTCTTGGATTTCCTTCTTTCTCTTTTGTTCCAGACAAATAGAGACCAATGGCCGCTTATAAGCTTTTAAAACCCCAGACTCACCATACTGGGAGATAGAACAAAAACTTTAAGAACTGTATTATGACAATTGACTGGATTGTCCCATGAGACTGTGACCCTAAGCCCTCAATCCAAGAGAACTAATCCTGTGAGGTGACTGGTTATGTATAATTAGTATCAGAATCTGTAGCCCTCCACCCCCTTTTTTGGTTCTTCTTATTGTTGTAAAATTATAACCTAAACCCGCTGCTGTCGAGTTGATTCCGACTCATAGCATATATATACACCTAGCATTTGCCAATTCATCCTTTTTCCCTATGTGCTGCTTATTGGAATCAATTACATCAGTCATGCTGTGCAAACTTCACCTATATATGGTGCCACCTTTCCCATTACTATACACAAAAAGTGACTACTACCTAGCAAGTACTTCTCCCTGCCCCCCGCCAACCACTAAGGAACATTAGTTTCTATATACTTACCTATTCATTTCATAAAAGTGAGAACATATAATATTTGTCTTTCTGTGATTGACTTATTTTGCTCAATATAATGTCCTCCAGGTTCATCCATGTTGCAAGATGTTTTGGGAACTCATTTTTATCGTTCAGTAGTATTCCATCGTATGTATGTACCACATTTTGCTTATCCATTCATCCACTGATGGGCATTTAGGTTGTTTCCATCTTTTTGCTATTGTGAAGAGTGCTGCAATGAACATGGTTGTGCATATGTCTGTTCCTGACACTTCTATTAGATCCCTAGGGTATTTATCTAGGAGTGGAATTGCTGGGTCATATGGCAGCTCTACTGCTAGTTTTTCTGAGGAACTGTCAGACTGTTCTCCACAACAGCTGTACCATTCTGCATTCCCATCAGCAATGGATGAGGGTTCCAATTTCCTCACATCCCCACCAACACTTGTTATTTTCCATTTTTGTTTTTTAATCTTAGCCATCCTAGTTGTAATGAAATGGTATCTCGTGGTTTTGATTTGCATTTCTCTGATGGCTAATAATGCTGAGCGTCTTCATATGTGTTTGTTAGTCATTTGAATATCCTCTTTGGTGAAGTGTCTATTCATCTCCTTTGCCCATCTTTTGATTGTCTTTTTGTTGTTAAGTTGTAGAAGGTTTATATATTTTTCAGATATTAGACCCTTATCGGTTGTATCGTTCCTGAAAGTTTTTTCCCAGTCTTTAGGTTGTCTTTTTACTCTTTTGATGGACATAAGTATTTAACTTTTATGCAGTCCTAGTTATCTATTTTGTTTTCTGCTGCTTGTGCATTTATTCTTGTGTTTCATAATCTATCATTGAAATAAATTAGGTCCCAAAGCTTTGCTCCTATATTTTCTTCCAAGAACTTTATGGTTTTATATTTAACATTTAGGTCCTTGATCCATTCTGAATTAGTTTTTGTGTATGGCATGAGGTATGGACCTTGCTTCATATTTCTGCATGTGGAAATCCAGTTTTGCCAGCACCATTTGTTGAAGAGACCGTTCCTTACCCATTGAATGGATTTGGCTCCCTTGTCAAAAATCAATTGACCAGAGATGTTTGGATTTACTTCTGTTTTTTTTATTCTATTCCATTGATCTATATGTCTATCATTGAACCAGTACCAGGCTGTTTTGATTACTGCAACTGTGTAATATGTTTTGAAGTTGGGAAGTGCGAAGCCACCTACCTTGTTCTTCTTCAAAATTGCTTTCGCTATTCAGGGTTTCTTGTCTTTTCATATAAAATTGAGGATTAGTTTTTCCATTTCTGTAAAGAATGCTGTTAGAATTTTGATCAGGATCGTGCTGTTTCTACAGATTACTTTTGGTAGTAATGACATCTTGACTATATTAAGTCTTCCAATCATGAGCACAGAACATATTTCCATCTATTTAGGTCTTCTTTAGTCTCTTTCAGCAGTTTTTTATAATTTTCATTTTATAAGTCTTTCACATCCCTGGGTAAATTTATTCCTAGATATTTTATTCTCTGAGATGCTATTGTAAATGGAGTTGTTTTCTTAATCTCCTTTTCACATTTCTAATGCTGGTGTATAGAAACCCAAATGATTTTTGTGTATTGACCTTGTATCCTGCAACTTTGCTAAATTCCTCTATTAGTTCTAGAAGCTTTTTAGTAGATTATTTGGGGTTTTCTATATATAGGATTATGTCATCTGTGAATACAGTTTTACCTTTTAGCTATTAGCTGTTTTTATTTAAATGTTGGCTAGGGAAGAAAATAATAAAGCCAGGAAAATGCAAGAGAATTTTTAATTAATCATTAACCACTATGTATTGTTAATATTTTCACTTTGTATTCAAGTTGCTCTTAAATAACCCTTATAGTTCATAAACTTATCAAAAATGCAGATAAAAAATAACCAAGATCATGACACTGAGTCAGCATACTTATGGAAAACCTTACCATCAACTGCCACCAATACAGCAGTCCGACCTTTTCTCTCATGTTCAGTCATGCAATCATCTACATCATTATTAATGATGAGACCATTTCTAATCATCCATTCCCGGTTACCAATGAGGACTTTGTACTGCTGAGCATTAAGAGCATCTGAAAAAAAGTAGAGAATATTTAGTGAGCTCATTTAATCTTTATAACAATCCACAAGGCAAGTTCTTCCCTCCTAACCTTGCACAGCTACTACTTTATATATTTGGTAGAAGAAAGCCTACAATAGTTATTTTCAAATTTTCTAGGAATATACTCTGCTCTTTCTTGACTCTGGGCCTTTGTACACGTTGCCACCTCCACCCGGAACATCCTTGCCCCTCCTCTCCAAGTAGCACACTCTATCATATTCTTCAAGAGCCAATTTAAATGTTGTTTTCTTTTTTTTCCACAGTCACATAATCAACCATTTTACTGAATACAAGCATGTTTTCATTCACATACAGCTAAATAAAGCAGTTTTTTTTTTCACATTTCGTTATAGTGCACAACAAAGTGAGGTAAAGTATACGGTACATTTTATTCTGGAATATGAGACAATCAAATCCAATATGCAGTTGTGGTCTTCGTTACAAGTTAATCTTTTCTTTACCTAAGTAGTAAAACAGCTTCTAAAGCTTCATCGTTAGTATTATATTAACACCTGATTTTTTCACACTTATTTTCCAAAACCCACTTATTGCAGTGACAACAGCACTGAATCCTACTAAAATGATTTTTAAAGTTTCTAGAACTTGTTTAAGCAATTAAGCTCAGCCACCTCTGCTGGATCTATGCTGAGTATTTTTAAACCTGCCTAAAAAACGCAAGGAATGGGAAAAGTATACATATAATGTATTTTAGTCAAGAAAACCATACAGAAGTATAGTAGTTGATGACGTTTTCTGTTAACCCAATTCACCATCTTTTGTTTTCTACAACCGTGAAGCTGGCAACTTAATTACCCTATCCACGCCAAATGATGTGAAATGATTGTGAAGGTGATGATTAGTTCACTTGCAGTTGATAATTGTGAATCGGTCCAAGATGGTTTGCTCATCCAATTTGGGGCACGGGCGGCAGGATAGTTTTCCATCATTTTCATTATTTGGCTTCTTTGTTCTGACTGAAGCAAATTCCTAAACTTTCAGATCCAGTCACATTCATACTGAAGTTCAACACTATCTCTCAAAGCAACTTGCCATTCTCAGGCTTTCCTATCACAATGGATATAAGAAACCTGACTCTAATCAGGATAGTTTTCTTACTGTGAAAAGTATGGCTTTTGCCTTGCTGAACCGGCTACAATCCAAAAAATAGTGTAAAGCATCACCTCTCTTCAATAAGATAATGGAATTTTTCAAGCCAGCCGTTCCAATTTTCTGATGCAGTTATCTGTTCACCTGAGAATTAAGAGCTGACTCTCTAGGGCAGACAGGAACCCAGTGTACATATATGGCAAACAGGTGGCCAAGGTCGGTGTAAGGTGAGTATTTTATCCCCACCCAACTCCTCATTGCTGTATTTGGTTCCTTTCAATAAAATGTCCGCTGTGTTTCAGTGATAAGAACACTTATGAAAGTGCCCACACAGTTCCAATGTGTTTTCAGTTGTGCAATTATTCACTTGTTCAAAGCCCTCTTGTCAATAATACCTGAATGGGCCTTACCTTTGATTCATCCCCAGGTTCTCTCAGGATTATAACTGAGTTGTAACCAATAAGGAAAACATATCCTAACATGTAGAGAACATTTATTTATAGTCATATCTCTTCCAAAGAAAATAATTTAAAAACAGTTTGTTCATCTGACAGCAGGATGATGCAGTGAAAAGAACAGAAACTAGGAGTCAGGATCTTGACCTTGGCCAAACAGTGTCCTGGCTCTTAGATGACCCACCTGTAAAATGGGGCTAATAACCTCAGAGGCCTGTTGTGATGATAAAATAAGGTAATGCAAGTGAGACTGCGAGGTAAACTGTACACAGTTGACGAATGAGGGTTTGTCTCAGGGCTATATTCAGAGGCAATCCCTGTGTTGCTGCTGCCAGGTGCCTGAAGAAGCAGGCAGGCTGTTTACTTCCAGACTGCAGTCTCCAATGCAGTGAAACCCCAGGCATGAACAGAGGGGAAAGAATGTATGGCATTTAGGTTACAGTGTTTCTCCCTTCTACTTATATAGTAATTTGCATGGGACAATTTTTTTCCTCTTCCGGCTGGTTATTCTATTACAAGGGTGAACATTTTCTTGAATTATATATAGCAGTGTGTAAATGGCCTCCCTTTTCATTTTGACATCAATTTCATTAAAACACCATAACTTGAAAGGGCCTTAGCAAATAGGCAATCCGCACCCCTCATTTTCTAGGTGACTGTTCAGAAGCTAATTGGTACCTTGAAGCCAAACCCAGCATACACATTTTGTGTAGGATATTCTCACTGAATAAGTTGACCTTACAGTCGTTTTTAGTTACAGTAATTGTTCCCAATGTGATACTTCCGTCCCCCCCCCCTTTATATAGTTCTTTATGTTCGTGACCTATGAATGAGCTGAAATGCCAACAAACAGTTGTCCTGCCTGTAGGTATATTTTTCTGGGGCCTAGCTCCCCAAACCCTAGCCCATTAATATGTGGTCCGCAAAGGGCACACAGAGCACTGCTCAACAAGGGCCAAAATACAGTCCCTCGGTCATAGCGCTCAGGACCCACCATCTATCCACACATGGGCCTGTCAGAGTCTCCTCTGGAAAGGAGGCTCACTTAGCATTCTCTTGGTATTCAAAATGGAGTTTGAGTTCTCTCAGTCACACAAGGATTCTATTGGCTCCAATTACTTTGAAGTTCAGGTGGGAGGGCATGTTTTGGAACTAAGAGGCCTGACTAGCACAAACATCTCTCTGATTTGACAACCTCTTCTCAAGAGTGAACTACATTTGGTACAAATCCACTCTTCACCCCTTCCAGCCCTCCTGGATTGTAATCTCTCCCCTTTTCACCAGCTCATGTATGTCTCGTCAGGTCTGTGAAGGCTTTCTCCACATTAATGGCGTCTCGGGCTGACGTTTCAATGTACTTCATACCGTATGCAGCAGCCAGTTTCTTTGCCTCGCGTCGAGTCACTTGCCTCTGTGTATCCAGATCACACTTGTGACCCACCAGAACAAATACAATTTGGTAGGGCTGAACATGTACTTTAGTCTCTTCTAACCATTCATGGACATTCTGGAAGGACCTGTGGTTGGTAATGTCAAATAAAAGAAGACTACCTACTAAGTTCCTGTAGTAGGCTCGAGTGATGGATCGGTTGTTTTGTCTCCTGCTGGAAGCTCCATGAAGCTGCTTTCTCGTACCCCGTTTGCTGGTCTCCGATAGGAGTCCAAGATGGCGGATCCGCGCTGCGTTAGCTGGTAGGGGGCCTCTGCATGTATCTCTCCTTGCTCTCTGTTCTCTGTCAGTTTTCTCACTCCATTTGGTGCTTGGCTGAGTTCTTTATCTCTTCATTTGATGTTTTAGGGTTTCAGGATTGTTTTCTCTGTTCAGCTTAGTTTTTCGGATCTTTGCTGTGGAGGGATGGCGTGGTGCTTCTGCCTAGAGCGCCATTTTGCCAAAGTCTAAATGTTGTTTTCTTGGTGAAGCTTTCCCTTTGACCTTCCATAACAATTCAATTAAATTCAAAATATTTATTGTGTATCATCAGCTGAATGTGGTTGGACAAAAACATACAACTATGTTGACTTGTCTCATTTTAAACTGGTGACCACTTACTTTAAATGGCCCTTAATGCTTAATTCTACTGCATTTTCCTAGTTCATTCACTCTCCATTCCTTCTAGATCGCTATTTCATATCTTCTCCTCTCCTCTCAAATCTCCAATTTCTCCTCCCCTATTCTCATACCAGATGATGACTTTGCTTCCTACTCCAGAAAGAAAATAGAAGCAATCAGAAGAGAACTTTGATAAGCTCTCATCATATCTATCCAACTACCTGTACTTGTGTTCATATATTCCTTCTGCTATTATGAACTGCCCTTGCTACTATTTAGGGCCAGTCTTTTACTAGATCCCCCTCCTTTTACCTATTCTAGAATAGGTCTACAGCAATTCTTTCCTCTCTATCCTACATCATCAGATTTTCTATTTCTAATGGATTGTTCCTGTTGTTGTCAGGTGCCATCCAGTTGCCTTCAACTCATAGAGACCTTTTGTATAACAGAACGAAATGTTGCCCAGTTCTCCACCAGCCTCACAATCGTTGCTATGTTAGAACCCATTGTTGCAGCCACTGTGTCAATCCATTTAATTGAGAGTCTCCCTTTTTTTCTCAGACCCTTTTTTTCTCTGACCCTCTACTTTACTAAGCATGATGTCCTTCTCCAACAATTGGTCTTTCCTGATGATGTGTCCAAAGTAAGCAAGACAAAGTCTCGCCATCCTTGCTTCTAGGGTACATTCTGGCTGTACTTCCTCCAAAACTGATTTGTTCATTCCTCTGGCAGTCTATGGTATATTCAATATTTTTCACCAATGCTATAACTCAAAAGTACCAATTCTTCTTCAGTTATCCTATCTTAAGGAACCCCCTCTCAATCTCATCTACCTCTCTAGCTACTGCCCCATTTCTCTGCTTCTGTACGTAGCAAAACTTCTCAAAACTGTTGTCTCTATTGGTTGTCTCCAATTCATATTTTCCCATTCTCTTGTGAACCCATTCCAATAAAGCTTTTGTCTCTACTGTACTTGTTATTGTTGTTAGGTGCCATCGAGTCAGTTCCAACTCATAGCAACCCTACGTACAACAGAACGAAACACTACCCAGTCCTGCACCATCCTCACAATCGTTGCTATGTTTGAGTCCATCGTTGCAGCCACTGTGTCAGTCCATCTAACTGAGGGTCTTCCTCTTTTTCACTGGCCCTCTACTTCACCAAGCATGATGTCCTTCTCCAGGGACTGGTCCCTCTAGATAACATGTCCAAAGTACATGAGACGAAGTCTCACAATCCTTGCTTTTAAGAAGCATTCTGGCTGTACTTCTTCCAAAACAGATTTGTTTGTTCTTCTGGCACTCCATGGTATATTCAACATGTCTCTACTATTCTAATGAAATTCTTCATATAGTACACCAGTGACCTTTACTTTAACAAACCCAAAGTTAATTCTCAGTCTTCATTTTACTTGCCTTACTAGCAGCATTTTACACAGTTGATCATTCCCTCCTTCTTGAAATACTTTTTTAAGTTGGCTTCTTAGACACTACATTCTTATGATTTATCTCCTCACTGGCCACTCCTTCTCAGTCTTCTTTGCTGATCCCTCCTCATCTTCCTGACCTCTTAATTTTGTAGTGCCCCAGGGCTCAGTCTGTAAATCTCTTTTCTCCTCTATCTACTCTCACTCCTTGGTGATCTTATCCAGTCCCATGGCTTTAAATATTATCTCTAACAGTACTGTTCAACAGAATTTTCTGCAATGATGGAAATGTTCTGTATTTGCTTTGTTTAATACAGTAGCTACTAACAACATGTGGCTACTGAGCACTCATACGTACCTTGTACTTTTGAAAAGCCGAATTTTAAATTTAATGTAATTTTAATTTATTGAAATTTAAAATTGTCACATGTGACTAGTGACTACTGTATTAGACAGCACAGATCTATAAGTGCATGACTCCCAAACATATATCTCCTACCAGGACTATTTTCTTAAACTCCAGACTTGAGCAGCTAACTACCTACATGATATTTCCATTTATATGACATCTCCATTTGGATATCTAATAGGCAGTTAAAGTTAACATGTCCAAAACTGAACTCCTGATTTTCTCCTCAGTACTGCCCCTTCTGAGGTCTTCCCCATCTTATTTAAATGGTAACTCCATCCTTCTGGTTGCTTAGACCAAAAACTTTGGCATAATTCTTTTATTTAGTGAAATTACTGTTTTTATTGCTTTTAATCCCTTGACACCGGGAGTTGGGATTTCCCGGCACACTTCCATTGCTGGCAATGAGATGCACCATGACCGCCAGAGCCAAGGGGTTAACATATACTTGTAAATCCATCTAACTCTTAATTTGTACCTGTGTCTTTACTCTTATTGATATATAAAATTATATACACATATGAACCATAAAGCTACATGAAAACTTAGCAACAATAAAAAGGATAACACATTAATACAATCCAAAGAAAAATTAATAACCATTTATGCTGGATAAATCTCATCTGTTTTTTTCTTTTTTATTGTCTTTTATGTTAAACTTTCTACAAAAGGATGTATAAATGGTTAAGTAAAGAATCTCTATCTACAAAATGTTTTCTCTCATAAGTATTACATTACTTGGTGTACATTTAATAGACTGACATATATAAGCACATAAAAATCATTTTATGTAATACGCTGCGAAATATGTTAACTCCTCCTCCGCCTCACCCCTGAAGTGCCTCCTCCTCTATCCTCCCCATCACTTTCATAATCTTCTGTTTCTGCTGCTGTATTATTTTTAGGGCTGCCTCCTCCAAGCAGTGAGGTAACTGCTTTGATCCGAGCATTTGTGCTAGCTGTCACCTCCCCTTCTTCCTCCTCTTCATCAGGGTCCAGATGTTCCATGAGAAGTTTGAAATCTAGATACTGTTTTACTGTACTCCTCTTCACATCTTCAGTGATTTTGGAATTAGCCATATCACTCCGCAGGAAGTCCAGTGTTTGTATGGGATGAAAATGAACACCTGTTTTTTGGTTTATCGCTTTATCATATACTTTTGCAGATTCAGATGAGAATATTTCTGAAGCATCATCAAGCAAGCATCATCATAGTCCACAGTATCAGAGTTCATCTTTAATGTGCTGAACTGCGAAGGTGTGGTTTTAATAATGCTTCGAAGAAACTTTTTCCGATTTTCAGCTCGATGCATGATTTGACCAGTTGTCTCTACTTCCTCTGAGTTGCTGTGTTCCTTTAGATGATTCTTCATGTTTTTGTGATTTCATTGCTTTTGCTGTTTCCAGAGTTGTGTCACGGAACCATTGGGCTATACAGAATTTATGAGAAAACACCAGTGAAGGATCAGTCTCAGTGTATTCATCCAAGTAATCAAGCAATGCTTTTTGCAGTTGTTGGATTTCATCTTCTCCTCCTGAAACCTGTTTTAAAATTCATTCTGTAGATCCTTGATCCATTTTGCTTGTAACGGCATCTTTTCTCAGTCGTGCCGTAACAGTTCCAAGGTAATCCAGAGATGCCACTCTTAAAGCCATCTCTGTTGACTTGTTACTGAATTGATGAATCAACAGTCTCCCTAACAAACAAATGAGTAGTTCAGCAGCTGGCCATTCAGGCTTACTGACTGTTGAAAGAAGGTCTTGAACACAATTTTCAAACAGTGGTTTGTAATCTTCTTCACTTTGCTTACTACCACATTTTTTAAGGAAGTTGGAGAGGAAGTTCTGGGCTGTTCGCATGGCTGTTTCATAAAAGTTGGTAATAACAAAATCCTGATCAATTTTTTGTTTGAGTCCTCTTCTGAGTTAGACTCCTTCTCTGACGATGGTAAGTGTACTACACACTGAATAAGTTGTAAAACCAGTGCTGTAACCATCTGAATAGACATAGGTTCTCCATCCATATCACTACTATTTAACCTGAAGTTCCTTAAACTCCTCTTGCTGGTTGGTAATCTTGCAAGTGAAGTAAAAATTTCTTCCAAAATTAACTGCGTATGTTTTTCATATCTTGAGAATACTACAGTCACTAACTTAATGGCACACAATTGTAGTTCACTAACATTTTCCACAAAAAATGGTGTTATTCCCATCAATGATACCTGAAGAACTGTTGTCTCCGTAAGAAGTTGTATCTCTAGCAATTCTGATAAGCTGCTAGCAATATCACAAACTTTATTATAAAGCATTACTATTACTCTCTGCTTATGGGTAGAACATTTGGCCCGTTTTGCCTTTGAACTTAATAAGCTGCCTCCATGAGGATCTAATCTGTAAACAGGATCATACTGAGGATAAAGTGTATTCTGCAAATGAAATTTAGTGTACTCTATAACTCTTTCGATTACATCCTCAATATATACAGCTTTTGGCATGTTAGGCGATGTCATGATGTTGATAATTGTTAGACAAGCATCTGCTGATTTTGTAACTCTCTCCACAATAAGGTCTCTCCATAATCTTTCCTCTTCTTCTGTATCATTATTATGATTTAACAAAGTGGAAAGCTTTGACCCATCTTGAATATTCTTCTCCAAGTCGTTTAGGACTTTCACTGTTTTGTCAGTTGAAAGCTTATCCATTACACCCATTGCTTTAATTTTTGCGGATTCACTGCCGAGTTCATTAAGTTGGTGTTTTCCTAAGAGCAGCTCCTGAGGAATTTCATCATCATCATCAAGTGCAGTAAAATCCATATCTTCCAAATTATACAAAATATTCTCTATTGAGGCTGTGAATCTCTTAAAAGTTGAATAATCGATCATTTCTTCAGGTGTTAGTTTTGGTTCATAAGCTTTCCTTTTCTTCTGTTTTTCTTTTTTCTTCATTTTTCTAGTGACCTCACTAAGTCTGGGAGGAGGAGAATAATCTTCCATGTCAGAATCCAATGGACTTCAGTTTCTATAACAACCACCACCTGAACTCCTTCTTCCTTCATGACAGTGGCCACTTCTCCTATGATCCCCAGAGCTGCTTCTGTCACACTATTCATATTCCCAAGCTGTATCATCATCTTTTTTATGACGTTTCCTAGAGGATTCAAAAGCTTCATCACTATCATTATCTTCATCTGAACTGATTTCAGCATATTTTGGCTTCTCCTTAACTGTGCTACGCTTGCATTTGTTCACTTTTACACGTTCACAAAGTGGCATAGTGGATTCAATTTCTGCCAGGAGTTCAGGGGGTAATTCTTTTAACACTGATTGATCTATACAACCTTTATTTGACTTTGATAGTTTACTCTTGATAGGTTTAAGGGAACTTCTTGATTGATCTCTCTATCCTTACTAAGGTTCTAAACATCATCCAAAGACAGTTTTTGTAGTACAACTACAGGCTTAGCTCCTTTATTTAGATCTTCAACTAATCCCATTTTTTCCACTTTGTCTTTCTGCTCTCCTTTCATTTCCATTTTATTTGTCTCCTGAGTAATACTTCCATCTTTATCCTTTTTCACTTTTGGAATGACAAAAGTTTTTAATGCAAGAGATCTGCCCCCCAACAAATAACCTGGAAATTCTGCTTTACTGTGTGTGCTTTATGGTGTGCTTTATTACTGTCTACTTTACTCGTTACCCTCTGTCCTTTTGTCGTCTTTACTCTTTGGTGACTTAAAGCCAGATTTATCAGGTCTTGATTTATTAGAATCTCCTTGTTTAACACGAGGACTGTCAGGTCTTGATTTTTGTTCCCCAGAAGATGGTCTCTCCCTCGAGTCCCCAGATTCGTGCCTGTGTTTCCTATTTTATCAGTTTTTGAACCATCAGATTTAATGCCATGTTCATTTCTACTAGAGGATCTCAATGTTTCTGTTCTTTGAACCCTCAACTGATCCCCTCGATGCCACTCTGATTCACCCCTGCCATCTGATTTTTGTTTACTATCATGGTCACGTCTTAGTCACTCAGAAACAGATCGTCCATCAGGTCTCTGCTTTAAGGCTTCAGCACGTTCAGATTTTAACCGAGGTGAATCAGATTTAATATCCTGTTTATGTTTAGACACTTCAGGTTTTTTCTCTGCTGATGGCTTTCCAGAATCTTTCCTATTTTCATGCCCATGTTTTGGTGTTTCAGGATGGCCTTTGTTTTTTTGCTTTGGAGTTTCAGGCCGGCTTTCACCCTTCTGCTTTGGGGTTTCAGGTCTTGACTTCATTGTTTCTGACCTGCCATTACTTTGTTTGTTGTCATTTGGTTTTGGGTCAGACAGTCTATTTTCATTCTGTTTAGGCTCGGCTATAGTGCTTTCATTGTGTTTAGATTCAGTCATTCTGCTTTCATTCTGTTTAGGTTCTTCTGTTTGGGTCTCGGTTTTAGTGTCTAACTTATTTTCACTTGACTTTGTCTCCACCAATCTGTTTTCATTTGGTTTAGATTCTGCCAATCTACTTTCATTTTGCTTTCACTCTTTGAAAGTTCAGGATCAGACTTTTTTTTAGGTGTGTCAGGATGATTTTCTGGTGTAGATTTAAGACTTCCTATAATACCTTCCTGAAGAACAGAAACAGGTGCATCATTACATTGTTTGATTTCTTCAGGCTTTTTTATGGTGTCTGAATCCTGAGTTAGAGAAGCCTGAGAGTCCACTCTTCCTGCTTGATGAAGATCAATGCTAACCATTAATGCTGGCCTTGACCCACTTCCTGTAGAACCCATCTCCTGAGAAGCTGGTCTATTACCTCCTATAGCACCCCCAGCCTCCTGTGGGTAAGAATCTTGTTTTCTTTTTTTCAAAGGCTTATCTTTATCTTGAACTTCTTTTGAAAAGTGCTCCCTTTCAATAGCTGATTCTCTCTCTATCCGCGCAATTTCAGCCAATGCATCCAATTCCACTTTGTCATATATAAGTCCCTGCTGTGGTATCTGTTGCTGATTCTGTACCAGAGAAGTCTGGGGTTGTTTTGTAGCAACTGAAGTGTTCTGTTGTAAAACAGGCACTTGATTTGCTGGGAGGAATGCTGTTTGTTCTTGCTGCGACAAACACTGAGCAGCATTTAATGAGCAGTTTATATCCTGTGGAGTAATGGGTGTTTTTGAAGTCTGTCCTGGGTACTGCACATTAAAAGGAGTATCATTTTGTGAAACATTGCTATTTTCCATACCAGAAAGCATATCCTCTTGCTGGTCCATGTCTGAAGACCTTATACAAGAAAGTCTTAATGTAAGTTTAGTGGAGTCCTTGGATGGAGAACTAATGATATCATACATTGCAGCTTTCTCATTCTGGTCTTTTTCATCCTTGCCTAATTTCATTTTCTTTTGCTTCTTTTGTTTTCTTCTGGAGAATCTAGCAGTATATCAGATGGAATATCTCGAGGTGATGAACAAGGTAGAGACTGAGATTATAGGATTAAAGGTGGTCTTGATCCTTTAGGAGTTCCATCACTTCCAGCAGGGGAGCATACTGGTTGTGGAGAACTCAAAGGAAATGATGTAGCATTCCTCATTGTTGAAGAATCTCCATCATGGCTACTTAGCCTGTGCACCACATGTAGATAGTCATCACTTGAGCCATGTCTAGGATTATCAGCATGATGATTAGCTGAATTGCCAGACAACAGACCAGAAACTTTATCACATATGTTTCTCAAACCACCTGCAACAATGGGACTTGACACCGATGCTTGCTGCATCTGTGGATGCGGTGTGTAACTTGAAGAATGAGAATATGGCATGTATCCTGCAAGGCTTTGTGGGACATATGGACTAGGCACTGGGCTATTTTGTTGTGACATAAATCTGTACCCAGAGCTTGTCTTGGTGGCACAAACCAGCTGGAGGGGCTATGTGAGATAGCGGTTTACTGGTAATTGGAAGATGCAGGACTACTGTGCATAGAATTCTGAGAAAGTTTGTACTGAGACACCATCATTCCACTTTGTACATATCTGTTCTGCAAACTTTTCTCCCTGAAAATGTTAGGACTCCTTGCCAGGATGGCTTGCAGCAAGACTGGTACGTCACCTTCTGGATCATCACTCCCAAGGTTATCTTTCAACTCTATGTGACCTGTTGATATCTGGTAGAGGCTGTGGACAAGCTGTGAAACCAAATTATCATCCCTACAGGACAAAAGGCAGTTCACCTCTTCTGTATTCGTGCATTAAAGAGAAGGCTCTCTGTAGTTGTAGCAGGTAAAGGAGACAGAAGAGGCAGCTGGTTCAGGAGGTGTGTGAGACTAGCAATCCCTGCAAGAGTAGTGATGGGGACACGGGGCATATCCCCATTCATGCTGAAGTTCTGGAATGGTGGTTCCTATAGAAGTACTTAGTTCAGGTGCCAGCTGTCATTACTTCCCATTTCCCAAACAATGAGACAGCCATGCTGATGACGTCCCAGCTGAGCTCACATTTCCAGTCATCTCCACCAAGTTGGCACTTATATGGGTGAAGCCTTCTTGGATCATCCAGACCAGCCCATCACCAGCTTGAAAACCCACACATAAGCTCCAACAACATCACACAGAACAAATTCCTGGGTGAATCGGTGTCTGAATCCAAGGGGAGGCCTCAGGCTGCTGTGGCGAGAGACTATAAACCCGGCCGGGATGGGGCAGGTGGCTACGGCTCCTCTTCCGTCTCCTCAGTGCAGGGAACATGTAGAGACAGGCGGAGACCAGCCAAGAAGACAAATCACTGCTTCTTCTTTCTCCTCCTCCTCCTCCTCCTCCTCCTCCCGCATAGAAACACTCGCAAACACCCGGCCAGGGGCCCGAGCTACCAGGGCGGAGTCGGGGGGGGGGGCATCAATGTGGACCCAGGAACCAATCCTCCTGTCAGTGAGGTGTCCGTCCCTGCGGCTTGGTGGTGTCGGCTGAGTCAGTACCGATGGGGGGAGGGGAAGGAGCCCTGTGTGTGTCACTCTCTCGTTCTGTCTCTCCCTCTCAGAACAAAAATCTTTGGCATAATTCTTGACTACTATTTCTCTCATATCCCATATCCAATCCATGAACAAATCTGTCAGCTCTCCCTTTAAAACATATCCAGAATTTGACCACTTCTCACTACCTCTACTGGCCCAAGCTACCACTGTCTTTCATCTGCATTATGGCAATGGCCCCCTAACTCATTTCCCTGCTTCTGCCATCACCCACTGCCATCAAGACGATTCTGACTCATAGCAACCCTATAGGACAGAGCAGAACTGCCCCATAGGGTTTCCAAGGAGCGCCTGGTGGATTTTAACTGCCAACCTTTGGGTCAGCAGTCATAGCTCTTAACCACTAAGACACCAGAGTTTCCGCTTCTGCTACTGGTACCCATTAAAGTCTATTTTCAGCAGATCAGCCAGAGTAATACTTTCAAAATATTAAGTCAGATTCTGTCACTCCTCCATTCAAAACCCTCATATGGCTTCCCATCTCAGGGTAAAAAACAAAGTCCTTTCAATGCCCTTACACAATCTAGTCCCCCACTACCTCTCTGACTTCCTCTCTCACTTCTTTCTCACTCGTTTACTCTGTACTAGCCACACTGGTCTCCCTGCTGTTTCTCAAGCCAAGTACACTTTCTCCTCAGCTTTTATACTTACTATTCCTTCTGCCTGGAATGCTCTTGTCACAGAGATATTCAGATAGCTTTCTCCCTCACCCCCTTCAGGTCTTTGCTCAACTTTCACCTTTTTAATGAGGCCTACCATGAACACTCCATATAAAATAAGTCTCCCTATTGCCAGCATTCCCTATACCCCTTACCCTACTTTATTTTCCTTCATAGCACTATCTTAATCTGACTTGCTATATTTTCTTATTCATTTGCTTACTGTCTTGTGTTCTCCAACTAGAAAGTAAGCTCTATGATGCAGGGACTTTGTCTATTTTTCTGATGGCTAATTCTGTAGTGCCTTAAACAGTGCATGACACACAGGCTCTCAATAGAAGTTGTCAAATGAATGAATTTACTATGTGTCAGTGTACTTGACACTACAAGTTCATAGACAAATAAAAAATCACAGTCTAATAGAATCAGGAAAGTAAATAATTACAATGCAGTATATTCAGCACAATAACAGAGATTAAGTACAGTTATGATTCAAAAAGAAGAGCAAAAAATATCTGCCTGAGTGTGTCAGTCAGTGAAGGCTTCACCAAAGACAGATTTGAGCTGGGTCTTAAAAGATGAGTATAATTGCAAAAGCTAGATGCCAACTGTGGGGAAGGACACTATATAGCAAAAATAGTAAATGATATGATGTACTAGGCATAAAATGGCACGAAAAGAGGAACTGTAAATGTTCAGTACGAATGGAACATACAGTACATGTGGGGTAGTGGGAAAAGATGGGTGGTACAGGGAGATAAAAGACAGATTATAGAGAACAAATCTGGAACAAAGTTTAGAGATACTGGACTTTGACCTGCAGGAGACTGAGAACCATTAAAGCAGGGATCCTAACAGGGATCCATGGATGGGTTGTAGGATATATGTGAACGTCCTGAAAAAAGGTTTTTCAAAGGGGCAGGTCCACAGCTATTATCACATTCTTCCAAAGGTCCATAATTCAAAAACAGGTTACTAATCACTGTAATAAAGGTATTAGTCAGAAAGTGATATGATCAGATGTGCATGTTAGCAAAATCACTTCAGCACAAATGGGTTGGGAGGTTCTGGAACATTTAGGCAGTTACATATCATGCTTTCAGGCAGATGGACAGACCAACATGAAGCTCAAGAAACAAGTCTTAGCTAGAAACATGAATTTTAGAATGGTAGTGGAAGCCTATAGGTGGTAGAAGCAGCAGTGGGCACGAAGGAGATTGTACAGAGAGAGTATGCAAAATAAGGAAAAAAAGACAAAGTATAAAGCCCTGGGAATATCCAAAATCCGGAGGCAGGAGAAAAGAGGAATCAAAGGATAATTGAAGTAACAAAACAAGCCTCAATAAATTTTTAAAAATTGAAGCAATACGAAGCATCTTTTCCTACCACAAAGGAATGAAACTAGGAATCTATAACAGAAAAACTGGAAACTTCACAAATATGTGGAAATTAAACAACACACTAGTAAACAAATGGATCAAAGAAGAAATCACGGAGGCAGAGTCAAAATGGCGCCCTAGACATAAGCATCATGCTGTCCCTCTGCAGCAAAGACCCGAAAAACTAAGTAAAACAGACACAAACATCAATCCTGGAACACTAAGCATCAAATAAAAGGATAAAGAAATAGATCAAACACCAAATGGAAGAAGAAACTTAAGGAAAACAGAGAATGAGGACAGATATGGAGTAGAGGTCCCCTGCCAACTAACACGTCACGTCACCATCTTGGAGCACAGCCATCAATGACCCTGGACAGAGAGTACAGGAAGGTAACTTCACAGAACTCCCAAAAGAAGACAGAGAACACAACCCCGGACAGGGAGTACAGGAAGGCAACTTCACAGAGCTCCCAACAGAAGACAGAGAACCCTGTAACCAGAGAAACACGCTTTCCCACCTCTCACCCTTCTGTCCTGTACACCTCCTTCACCCCTCCTGACAGGTCACAATGAGCCACCTTGGATAGAAGGCTACCTGTCCAGCACCAGCCTGGGTCCATCCTGCCCTCACCTGCCGACTCATGCCACGCCATTTTTTGTTCTTTTCCCCTTCCACTTTTTCTTTTTCCCTCCCACCCAACCCGTACCTCCTCTACTCCTTCCCACTGGGACATGTCGCACTGTCTTGGCTAGACCAGGCTAGAGAGACACCAGCCTGCCACCAGCCCAGGTCTGCCCTGACCCCACCCACCAGCCTCTCGCGAACCTTTATAAAAAATTTTTTTATTGTACTTTAAGTAAAGGTTTACAGAACAAATAGTTTCTCATTAAATAGTCAGTATACATATTGTTTTATGACATTGGTTAACAACCCCACGACATGTCAACACTCTCCCTTCTCAACCTTGGAGGACCTTTTTTTTTTTTTTTGGTGAAACTATACATAGCCAAAGATACACCATTTCAAAAATTTCTACCTGTACAATTCGGTGACATCGATTACATTCTTACAATTGTGCTGCTATTCTCACTATCCTTTTCCAAATTACTCTATCACCATTATCTTCAACTCACTGCCCCTAGGCTTCCCATCAAAACTTTTGAGTTGCTATTGTCAATCTGATCTCACATAGATAATTCATTTTTTCGTCTGTACATTGGATGAAGGTTTACAGAAAAAATAGTTTCTAATTAAACAGTACACAAAATGCCTTATGACAATGGTTAACAACCCCACGACATGTCAACCCTGTCCCTTTTCAACCCTGGGTTCCCTATCACCAGCTTTCCTGTCCCCTCCTGCCTTTTAGTCCTTGTCCCTGGACTGCTGTGCCTCATTAGTCCTGTTTTATTTTATGGGGCTGTCCAATCCCCGGCTGAACAGTAAATCACGGGAGTGACATCACCTCTGAGCTAAAAGGGTGTCCGGGGGTCATACTCTCGGGGTTTCTCCAGTCTCTTACAGGCCAGTAAATCTGGACTTTTTTTGTGAGTTAGATTTTTGTTCTAGATCCTTCTTCAGCTCTGACCAAGACCCTCTGTTGTGATCCCGGTCAGAGCAGTCAGTGGTGGTAGCCGGGCACCATCTAGCTGTA
>NW_004443996.1:13503099-13524632 GCF_000243295.1 Trichechus manatus latirostris
TAGATGTTCTGTCCTTTACTGAGAATGGTGTGTTGAAGTCTCCTACTATTATTGTGGAACTGTCAGTTTCTCTTTTCAGTGCTGTTAGAGTTTGTTTTACGTATTTTGGAGCCCTTAGTTGGTTGCATAGTGTCCTTCTTTGTTTTTTATGGTAGATTGTGTTTTAAAAGTCTATTTTATCTGAGATTAGTATTGCCACTCCTGCTCTTTTTTGGTAGCTGTTTGCTTGATGTATTTTTTTCCCATCCTTTGATTGTTAATAAATTTACATCTTTGTTTCTAAGGTTTGTCTCTTGTAGACGGCATATTGATGGATCCTGTTTTTTTATCCATTCTGTCACTCTCCATCTCTTTATGGGTGCATTTAGGCCATTTACACTTAGTGTAATTACTTATAGGTGTGAGTTTATTGCTGTCACTTTGTAGTTGGTGTACCATTTTTTCCTTTTCTTTTTCTGCTTTTTCTCCCTCTCCCTTTTCTTTCTTACTCCCATCCAGCCGCGTACCCCAACTCTACTCCTTTCTTCTGAGCTACACCATGCCACCTTAGCTAGAGAGACAGCAACATGCCACCAGCCCAGGTTCGTACTGCCCCCACCTGCCAGCTCCTGCCATATCATTTTTCTTCCTTTTGTTTCTCCCTTCCACCTAGTCACATACCCCAACTCTACCCCTTCCTGCCAAGCTACGATGTGCCACCTTGACTAGAGAGACACTGGCCCGACGCCAGCCTAGGTATGCCCTGCCCCTACCCGCTGGCTTCTGTTGTGCCATGTTTTTCTCCCCTTTCTTCCTCTTCTTTCTCCCCCCACCTAGCTCTGTATGCCACCTCTACCCCTTCCTGCAGGGCAACACCACACTTCTGTGGATAGAGAACTAATAGCCCACCACCAGCCTGGCCCCCCCTCGCCCACTATATCCTACCATGCCATTTTTCCCTCTCCTCCTTTTCTTTCTCCCTCCCACCTAGCGCCCTACCCCACCTCTACCCCTTCCAGCTGGGCCATGCTGTGTCACCTTGGCTAGAGAGCTACCGGCCCACTGCCAAACCCGGTACCCCCGCCCCTGACTACCAGCACCATTTTATTTTTTTATTCCCTTTCCTCCTTTTCCTTCTCCCTCCCACCTAGCTCTATACCCCACCTCTACCCATTCCTGCCAAGCCACGCTGTACCACCTTGGCTAGAGAGGTACTGGCCCACTGCCAGCCCGGGTTCACCCCACCCCTATCAGATAGCTCCTGACTTATCTTTTTTTGCTTTCTTTATTTTTCTTTTCTTTCTTTTCTTTGTTCCCCACACCTAGCCCTGTATCCTACACCCCCTTTCCAACAGCTCACCACACCACTGCAGCTAGAGCATTGTCAGCTCATGCCCGCCGCTGCACCAGCCCACACTGACCCTACCCTGCCGTCACTCGACCAGCTGCTGAACAGAGGGAAGTGAGCCCATACCACTCCCCGTACAACCAACACTCCCTCCTATCTGGAGAGGGACTGTGAACACTCCCACATCACTGGACCAAAATCAGGAGGCAGACAGCAGCTGTGCAGTCTGCCCTCAGCTACCTCGTCGAAACAGTATAGAGCAAAGCAGGCACACCCTGCCCGCTGCTGCCCTGCCCATCCGGACAAGATGGTGAGAGCTATTGTGCCCACAGATGACGAAGCAACAAATCACACCTGGCCCGCCCACCCTGAGATGTCAAAAGAAAACAAAGAAGCAGGATGAAACAAAGGAACACACAATCAATAAATAAAGAATATACTACTTTAAAGTCTCGGAGACAGCAGACAATATCAAAACATATTTAAAAAAAGCAGGACAAGATGGTTCCAGCAAGTCATCAAAACAAAGAATCAGATCTCCTTCCGGTAGAAAAAGAGAGTGGAACCGATATGTCTGTCTAAGCGATTAGGAACGAGATCAAGGAGACACAGGAAAAAAATAAAAACAAGAGAAAAATAGACATAATTAAGGAAAACACAGACAAAGCAATAGAAGAATTCAGGAAAATAATACAGGAACAAAACATCAAAATAAATAAACAATTAGAAGTCATACAAAAACAGCAACTAGAAATCCAAAAGATAAACAACAAAATTTCGGAAACTGACAACTCACTAGACAGGAACAAATCTGAAACAATGGAACACAGAATAAGTTAGAATAAAGACAAATCCATGGATGCTGCTTCGTTTGAGGAAAAATCAGAGAAAAGAATGAAGAAAACCTAAGAATTACGTGGGACACAATCAAGAGCAAAAATTTGTGCATGATCAGAGTTCCAGAATGGGGGAGAAAATAGAAAACAGGGAAGACTGTCGAAGATTTGCTGGCAGAAAACTTCCCAAATATCATGAAAGATGAAAAGCTGATCATCCAAGATGCTCAACGTACCCCACATAGGAGAGACCTGAAAAGAAAGTCAGCAAGACATATCATAATCACACTTGCCAAAACCAAAGACAAAAAAAGAATCCTGATAGCAATATAACCTGACTTTACTAATGACAGTAAATTTCCACTAGTCCTTAAACTAGCCCAAATCAGATGTGGCTGGCCCCGCATGTGCAGAAGGGCCAGCTGTGACCACTAACTGACCTCAACAGAGGACACAGCAATAGGAGGTATGAATAAGAAGGAAAATCATCACCTGGATCCTATTTTGAAGTGAGAGGTCCAACAAGAACCACATCACCTCGTGTTTCCTGGCCACATTCTAGAGTTTTCCCTCCCCAGAACACCTGTGCAGCCACCGTCTTACTGCACAAATCCCATATAATCCCTGCTTCCTTGTAGCTTGGTGAGCCAGATCTGAGGAGCCTCCTCCCGGCTCCTTGCTCTGCACACTGCAATAAAGTTACTTTCGCTTTCTCAAAGACCAGTGTCCAGACAATTGGCAAGTCTGAGCGCGCCAGACAAGGACCCTCCTTTTAGGGTTAGTTAACAGCAGCTTGAGAAAAACGAAGTCACTTACAAAGCGAAAACAGTAAGACTAAACTCTGATTACTCAGCAGAAACTATGAAGGCAAGAAGACAATGGTATGACATATATAAAAGCTTGAAAGAAAAAAATTGCCAAACAAGAATAATATATCCTGCAAAACTCTCTCTCAAATACAGTGGCGAAATTAGGACATTTCCAGATAAAAATAAATGAAGGGAATTTGTAAAAACCAAAAAGAAAAAATACAAGAAATATTAAAAGGAGTCATTCAGTTAGAGAACCAACAAAAGAAGACAACAACCATAGTATAGGACACAGGACAGCATCAGCCATATACTAACCCAGATAAAGAACTCTCAATAATAAAACAAAGCTAAAAGACTTAAAACAGAGAAACAGAGATGTCAATCTATAAATGATGACAAAGTCAAAACAATAAAAGGGGGAATAAATGGTGTAGGTATAGAAATAGTCAACAATAAATGATGACAACGTCAAAACAATAAAAGAGGGAATAAATGGTGTACGTATAGAACTTTATACAGAGGAAGTCAAAGTGATATCAAATGATAAACGATTGGTACAAACTTTGGAAGATAAGGTAAACTTCAAGGTAACCACAAAGAAGGTTAACAAACCTACTCATCAGAAAAAAGAACAAAAACATAAAGTCTCAGTAAACACAAAATCTATAAAAATGAAAGAAAAGAAAATCCACCAAAAAAAGGAACTCAGCATAGGAAAGTAAGAGGAACAAAGAAAACAGCACCACCGAAAAAAGCACAACAATGTGACAGCAAAAAACTCATACCTATCAATAATCACACTGAATGTTAATGGCTAAAATGCACCTGTAAAGAGACAGAGAATGGCAGAATGGATAAAAAAGCATAACCCATCAATATGCTGTCTACAAGAGACACCTCTTAGACACAAAGACATAAATATATTAAAAATCAAAGAATGGAAAAATATATATCAAGAAAACACTAACAAAAAAGGGCAGGAGTGGCAATACTGATCTCAGATAAAATAAGACTTTAAGGCAAAATCAACAATAAAAGACAAAGAAGGACATTATATAATGATTAAAGGGACAATCCAACAAGAAGATATAACCTTAATAAATATCTAAGCACCCAACAGGGCTCCAAAATACATAGAAAACAAACTCTAACAGCACTGAAAAGAGAAATAGGCAGTTCCACAATAATAGTAGGAGACTTCAATACACCACTCTCGGTAAATGACAGAGCATCTAGAAAGAAACTCAACAAAGATACAGAACACCTAGAGGCCAAAATCAACCAACTTGACCTCATAGACATATACAGAACATGTCAGCCAACGGCAGTAAAATATATATTCCTTTCCAACGCACACAGAACATTCTCCAGAATAGACCACATTTTAGGCCACAAAACAACCCTCAATAAAATCCAAAACATCAAAATAACACAATGCATTTTCTCTGATCACAATGCCACAAAAGTAGAAATCAACAACAGGAAGAGCAAGGGGAAAAAATCAAATACATGGAAACTGAATAACACCTTGCTTAAAAACAACTGGTTAATAGAAAAAATCAAAGAGGGAATAAAAAAAATCCTAGAATTAAATGAGAATGAAATACATCATACCAAAACCTTTGGGACACAGCAAAGGAAGTGCTCAGAGGTCAATTTACAGCAATAAATGCACACATCAAAAAAGAATAACAGGCCAAAATCAAAATATTAGAGAACAGAAAAGGAGGCCACAGCCACAAGAAGAATGGAAATAATAAAGATTAGAAAAGAAATAAGTGAAACAGAGAACAGAAAAGTAAAAGAAAGAATCAACAAGGCCAAAAATTGGTTCTTTGAAAAGATCAACAAAATTGACAAACCACTGGCCAAACTGACAAAAGAAAAACTGAAGAGGAGGCAAATAACTCAAATAAGAAATGGGATGAAGGACACTACAACAGACTCAACTGAAATAAAAAAGGATTGTAACAGAATACTATGAAAAATTGTACTCCAACATATTTAAGAACCTAGAAGAAACTGACAAATTTCTAGAAACACACTAGCCACCTAAACTAACACAAGCTTAGACAAAAATCTGAACAGACCCATAACAACAGAAGAGATTGAAGAGGTTATTTAAAACAAACAAACAAAAAAAAAAACCTCCCGACAACAACAACAACAACAAAAAGCCCTCGCCCAGACAGCTTCACCGGAAAATTCTATCAAACATTCAGAGAAGAGCTCACACCAGGACTACTCAAACTACTTCAGTGCACAGAAAAGGAAGGAATACTCCCAATGCATTCTATGAAGTCAGCATAACCCTGATACCAAAGCCAGACAAAGAAACCACAAAAAAAATTACACACCAGTATCTCTCCTGGATATAGATGCAAAAATTCTCAACAAAATTCTAGCCAACAGAATTCAGTATCATATCAAAAAAATAATACACCACAACCAAGTGGAATTCATTCGAGGTATGCAAGGATTGTTCAATAACAGAAAATCAATCAATGAGGGAGGGGAGGGATGGGGAGGTGAAATCACAAGCTAGATAGCAGATAAGTGTTAACTTTGGTAAACAGAAAGACAACACACAATATAGGGGAAGTCATCACAACTTGACCAAGGCAGTCATAGAAGCTTCCTAGACACATTCAAACACCTTGAGGGACCAAGTTACTGTGGCTGAGGCCTGGGGACCATGGTCTTGGGGGACATCAAGGTCAACTGGCATAATATAATTCATAAAGAAAATGTTATACATCCTACTTTGGTGAGTAGCATCTGGAGTCTTAAAGGCTTACAAGTGGCTATCTAAGATACATCTGTTGGCCCCATCACGTTCGGAGCAAAGGAGAATGAAGAAAACCAAAGACACAAGGAAAATATTAGTCCAAAGGACTAATGGACCATATGAACCACAGCCTCCACCAGCCTGAGCCTAGAAGAACTAGATGGTGCCCAGCTACCACCACTGACCACTCTGACAGGGATCACAAAATAGGGTCCCGGACAGAGCAGGAGAAAAATGTAGAACAAAATTCAAGTTTACAAAAAAGATCAGACTTTACTGGTCTGAGAGTGACTGGAGGAACCCCCAACACTATAAACCCTGGCAACCCTGCTAACTCAGAAACGAAGCCATTCCTGAAGTCACCTTCCAGCCAAAGATTAGACAGGCCTATGAAACAATCAATAACACATGTGAGGAATGTGCTTCTTAGTTCAATCAAGTGTACAAAACCAAATAGGCAACACTTGCCCCAAAGCAAAGACCAGAAGTCAGGAAGGGACAGGAAAACTAGACAAACAGACACTGAGAAACCAGGGTGGAAAGAGAATGGGAAAGACTGCTGACACATTTCAGGGATTGCAACTAATATCACAAACAATTCGTGTATAAAATTTTTGAATGAAAAAAAAAATCTGTGCTGTAAAATTTCACCTAAAAATAATAAAATTAAAAAGAATAAGAAATCACAAGGGGAATTAGTCAATACTTCTTGTTGTTGTTGTTAGGTGCCGACGAGTCGGTTGCCTCTCATAACAACTCTATATACAACAGAAGGAAACACTGCTCAGTCCTGTGCCATCCTCACAAACATTGTTATGCTTGAGCCCACTGTTGCAGCCACTGTGTCAATATATTTCGTTGAGGGTCTTCCTATTTTTGTTGACCCTCTATTTTAGTAAGCATGATGTCCATCTCCAGGGACCGGTCCCTCCTGACAACACATCCAAAGTATGTGAGACAAAGTCTCGCCATCTTTGGTTCTAAAAAGCATTCTGGCTGTACCTCTTCCAAGACAGATTTGTTCATTCTTTTGGCAGTCCATGGTATATTCAATATTCTTCGTCAACACCATAATTCAAAGGCATCAATTCTTCTTTGGTCATCCTTATTCACTGTCCAGCTTTCACATGCCTATAGGCGACTGAAAACATCATGGCTTAGTTCAGGTGCACCTTAGTCCTTAAAGTGACACCTTTGCTATTTAACACTTTAAAATGATCTTTTGCAGCAGATTTTCCCGAAGCAATGTGTCGTTTGATTTCCTGACTGCTGTTTCCATTGGCGTTGACTGTGGATCCAAGTAAAATGAAATTGTTGACAACTTCAATCTTTTCTCCATTTATCATGATGTTGCTTACTGCTTTAGTTGTAAGGATTTTTGTATTCTTTATGTTGAGGTGTAATCCATACTGAAGGCTGTAGTCTTTGATCTTTATCAATAAGTGCTTCAAGTCCTCTTCACTTTCAGCAAGCAAGGTTACGTCATCTGCATATCACAGGTTGTTAATGAGTCTTCCTCCAATCCTGATGCCACGTTCTTCCTCATATATTCCAGCTTCTCCAATTATTTGCTCAGCATACAGACTGAATAAGTATGCTGAAAGGATACAATTCTGACGCACAACTTTCTTGACTTTAAACCATGCAGTATCCCCTTGTTCTGTTACAATTTCCTCTTGGTCTAAGTACAGGTTCCACATGAGCATAGTCAAGTGTTCTGGAATTCCCATTCTTCACAATGTTATCCATAATTTGTTATGATCCACACAGTCAAATGCCTTTCCATAGTCAATAAAACACAGGTAAGTATCTTTCTGGTATTCTCTGCTTTCAGCCATGATACATCTGACATCAACAATGATATCCCTGGTTCCACGTCCTCTTCTGAATCCAGCTTGAATTTCTGGCAGTTCACTGGAGAAATACTGCTGCAGAGACTTTTGAATGATCTTAAGCAAAATTTTACTTATATTGTTCGATAATTTCCACATTATGTTGGATCACCTTTCTTTGGAATGGGCACAAATATGGATCTTTTCCAGTTGGTTGGCCAGGTAGCTGTCTTCCAAATTTCTTGGCATAGATAAGTGATCACTTCCAGTGCTGCATCTGTTTGTTGAAACATCTCAATTGGTATTCTGTCAATTCCTGGTGCCTTGTTTTTCATCAATGCCTTCAGTGCAGCTTGGACTTCTTCCTTCAGTACCATCAGTTCTTGAATATATGCTACCTTCTGAAATGGTTGGACGTCAACCAATTCTTTTTGATACAGTGACTCTGTGTATTCTTTCTATCTTCTTTTGATGCTTCCTGCGTCATTTAATATTTTCCCCGTAGAATCCTTCAATACTGCAACTCGAGGCTTGAATTTTTTATTCAGTTCTTTCAGCTTGAGACATGCCGAGTGTGTTCTTCCCTTTTGGTTTTCTATCTCCAGGTCTTAGCACATTTCATTATAATACTTTACTTTGTCTTCTCAAGCTACTCTTTGAAATCTTCTGTTCAACTCTTTTACTTCATCATTTCTTCCTTTTGCTTCAGTTACTCTACATTCGAAAGCAAGTTTCAGAGTCTCTTCTGACACCCATTTTGGTCACTTCTTTCTTTCCCATCTTTTAAGGACCTCTCGCTGTCTTCATGTACGATGTCCTTGATGTCATTCCACAACTTGTCTGGTCTTCAGTCATTAGCGTTAATGCGTCAAATCTATTCTTGTGATGGCCTGTAAATTCAGGTGGATATACTCAAGGTTGTACTTTGGCTCTCATGGACCTATTCTAATTTTGTTTAACTTCAACTTGCATATGAACAATTGATGGTCTGTTCCACAGTAGGCCCCTGGTCTTGTTCTGACTGATGATATCGAGCTTTTCCATCATCTCTTTCCACAGATGCAGTCAATTTGATGCCTGTGTATTTCATCTGGCGAGGTCCACGTGCATAGTCGCTGTTTATGTTGTTGAAGAAAGGTATTTGCAATGAAGAAGTCGTTGGTCTTGCAAAATTCTATTATGCGATCTCCAGCGTCTTTTCTATTACCAAGGCCATATTTTCCAACTACTGATCCGCCTTCTTTGTTTCCAACATTCACGTTCCAATCACCAGTAATTATCAATGTATCTTTTTTTAAAACTGTACTTCAGGTGAAAGTTTACAGCTCAAGTTAATCTCTCATACAAAAGTATACACATATTGTCATGTGACACTAGTTGCAATCCCTACAATGTGACAGCACACTCCCCCTTTCCACCCCGGTTTCCCATGTCCATCCAACCAGCTCCTGTCCATTCTTGCCTTCTCATCCTGCTTCCAGACAGAAGCCGCTCATTTGGTCTCGTGTATCTGTGTCTTGATTGCATGTTCGATCAATTTCAGACTGCAGAAGTTGGTAAAAACTTCAATTTCTTCATCTTTGGCCTTAGTGGTTGGTGCATAAATTTGAATAATAGTCGTAATAACTGGTCTTTCTTGTAGGTGTACGGATATTATCCTGTCATTGAGTGTTGTACTTCAGGATAGATCTTGAAATGTTCTTTTTAACGATGAACATGATGTCATTCCTCTTCAATTTGTCATTCCCTGTATAGTAGACCATATGCTTGTCTGATTCAAAATGGCCAATACCAGTCCATTTCAGCTCACTAATGCCTAGGATATCAATCTTTATGTGTTCTATTTCATTTCCGACGACCTCAAACTTTCCTAGATCCATATTTCGTACGTTCCACATTCCAATTATTAATGGATGTACGCAGCTGTTTCTTCTCATTGAGTTATGCCACATCATCAAGTGAAGGTCCCAAAAGCTTGACTCCATTCACATCATTAAGGTCAACTCTGTTCTGAGGAGGCAGCTTTCACCAGTCATATTTCGAGCAACTTTCCATCTGAGGGGCTCATCTTCTGGCACCTTGTCAGACAATGTTCCACTGCTATTCATAAGGTTTTCACTAGCCAGTCTTTCCAGAAGTAGACTGCCAGGTCCTTCTTCCTAGTCTGTCTTAGTCTGGAAGTTCCACTGAAACCTGTCCACCAAGGGTGACCCTGCTGGTATTTGAAATACTAGTGGCAAAGCTTCCAGTATCACAGCAACATGCAAGCCACACATTACGACGAACTGCCAGACACGTGGTAGATTCAATACTTAGAGATGAATGAAAATGAAAGCACAATATACCAAAACTTATGGCATGCAGTGAAGGCAGTACTCAGAAGGAAATTTACAGCTATAAATGCCTACATTAAAAAAAGAAGGAAGAGCTCAAATCAGTAATCTAACTGTACACCTTTAGAACTAGGAAAAGAAGAGCAAATTAAGTCCAAAGCTACCAGAAGGCAGGAAATAATAAAGATTAGAGTGGAAATATATATAATAGAGAATAGAAAAACACCAGAGACAATCAAGAAAATCAGAAGTTGGTTCTTTGAAAATATCAATAAAATCCTTAAACTTCTAGTTAGATTTACAAGGAAAAAAAAGAAAGAAGATGCAAATAACTAAAATAAGAAATGAAATTGGGGCCATCACTACTGACTACTACAGAAATAAAAAGATTTATAAAAGAATACTATGAACAATTGTATACCAACACATTAGATGACCTACATGAAATGGAAAATTCCTAGATTTATACCAGGAATTTTGTTTACACAAACTACCTAAATTGACTTAAGAAGAAATAGAAAATCTCAATAAAATTACTAAAGAGATTGAATCAGTAATCCAAAACCTCTCAACAAAGAAAAATCCAGAACCAGAAGCTTCACTGGTATATTCTACCAAACATTTAAAGAAGAATTAATATCAATTCTCAAACTCTTCCACAAAATGGAAGAGGAAGAAACACTTCCTAATTCATTCTATGAGGCCAATACTGCCCTGATACCAAAGCCACATAAACACAAGAAAAGAAAACTACAGATCAATATCACTTTAGAATATGGAAGCAAAAATCCTCAACAAAATACCAGTAAACAGAATCCACGAGCATATTAAAAGGATTATATACACCGAGACCAAGTGGGATTTACCCCAGGAATGCAATGGTGATTTAACACAAGAAAATCAATCAATGTGTTATGGATTGAATTGTGTCCCCCAAGAATGTGTGCCAACTTGGCTAGGCCATGATTCCCAGCATTGTGTGATAGTCCACCATTTTGTCATCTGATATGACTTTCCTATGTGTTGTAAATCCTACCTCTATTATGGTCATAAGTCAGGATTAGACGCAGTTATATTAATTAGACAGGACTCAATCTACAAAATTAGGTTGTATTTTGAGTCAATCTCTTTTGTATCTCTAAAAGAAGTGAGCAGGGATACAGAGGGACCTCCTACCACCAAGAATGAAGAACCAGGAGGGGAGCACATCCTTTAGACTCGGGGTCCCTGCCATGAGAAACCCCTAGACTGGGGAAGACTGCTGACAAAGACCTTCCCCTAGAGCTGACAGAGAGAGAAAGCCTTCCCCTGGAGCTGGCACCCTGAATTCGGACTTCTAGCCTCCTAGACTGTGACAGAATAAAGTTCTCTTTGTTAAAGCCATCCACTTGTGGTATTTTTGTTATAGCAGCACTATGAAACTAAGACACAATGTAATACACCACATTAATAGAACAAAGGAAAAGTACCACATGATCATTTCAGTCAATGCAGAAAAGGCATTTGACAAAATCTAACACCCTTTCAGGATAAAAACACTCAGCAAATTAGGAATAGAAGAGAATGTCCTCAACATGATAAAGGGCATTTATGAAAAACCTATAGCTAATGTCATACTCTATGTTTACAGACTGAAAGCTTTCCCCCTAAGATCAGGTACGAGACAGGAGGCCCGCTTTCACCACTGCTATTCAGCACTGTACTGGAAGTTCCAGGCAGAGTAATTAGACGAGAAAAAGAAATAAAACACATCCATATTGAAAAGAAAGAAGTAAAACTACCTCTATTCACGGATGACATAATCCTAGTCACAGAAAATCCCAATGAATCCACAAGAAAGCTACTCGAGCTAATAAAAAAATTCAGCAAAGTTGAAGGCTACAAGACCAACACACAAAAATCAGATGGTGAACAACCTGAAAAGGAAATTAAGAAAACAATTCCATTTACAGTAGCATATAAAGGAATAAAACACCTAGGATCATATTTAACCAGAGAGATGAAAGACTTGTACTATGAAAACTACAAAACATTGCTGAAAGAAATTGAAGAAGATCAAAGATATTCCATGTTCATGGATTGGAAGACTTAATATTGTTAAGATGTTAACACTACCTAAAGACTCAATGCAATCTCAGTTAAAATTCCATCAACAATTTTTGTAGAAATGGAAAAGATGATCCTCAAATTCATATAGAATTGTGAAGGGCAACAAGTATCTAAAACAATCTCGAAAAAGAAGAACAAAATAGGAGGGCTCACACTTCCAATTTCAAAACTTACTATAAATTGACAATAACAAAAACAGTGATAGTGGCATAAGGATAGAGTTTTAGAGCTGTGGAATAGAATTTAGAGCCCAGAAACAAGCCCATGCATCTATGGCCAGGTGGTTTTCAACAAGAGTGCCATTTCCATTCAATGGGGAATGTATATTCTCAACAAATGGCACTGGAACAAAAGCATCTCCACATGAAAAAGAATGAAATTGGACTCCTACTTTGAAACATAAAAAATTAATGGATACATGTAGAAACTTTTGAAATGGTATAACTTTGGCTATGTATATTTTCACCAAAAAAAAAAAAAAGGTCCTCCAAGGTCAAAAAGGGATAGTGTTGACATGTCATGGGGTTGTTAACCAATGTCATAAAACAATATGTGTACTGACTGTTTAATGAGAAACTACTTGTTCTGTAAACCTTCACCTAAAGTACAATAAAAAAAAAATTAATGGAAAGCGGGTAAATGACCTAAATAGAAAAACTAAAATCAGTAAACATAGGGGTAAGTGATCATGACCCTGGATTTGGCAATGGATTGTTAGATATGACAGCAAAAGCATGAGCATCAAAAAATAGGTAAAACTAGACTTCATCAAAATTAAACACTTTTGTACATCAAAGGACATTATCAAAATTAAAAATAAAAAGACAACCTACAGAATAGAAGAAAGTATTTGCAAATTATATCTAATCGGGGTCTAATACCCAGGCTCTATAAAGAAGTCCTACAACAAAAAGACAAAAAATCCAATTTAAAAAATGGAAAAAGGACTTAAATAGACATGTCACCAAAGAAGATATACAAATGGCCAAAAAAAAACATGAAAAGATGCTCAACATCATTACACCCACTCCTCACTTATTGACATGGTTAGGTTCCAAAGACCAGGTTGTTATGCAAAAATCAGCATTATGGGAAAATGGAGGATGACTACATCAGACCACAAAATGGAGGATGACTACATCATTACACAACTGCCAAACCACTGAGAATCATGGCCCAGCCAAGCTGACACATAACCTTAACCATCACAGCCAGTGTTACTCTTGCCTCCTACCTTGGCATTCATTACTGCCAGACATACACCATTAATGCACAAAATAGTTGGACAGTAGATTTTTTACTATTGTCCTAAATGTAATATGTCAGAAAACAAGATAGTTGATAAGTGAGGAACAGGTATAGTTATCAGGGAAATGCAAATCAAAACCACAATGAGATACCACTTCACTTCCAGGGGGGCTATGATTAAAAAAAAAAAAAGAAAAACAACAAGTGTTGGCAAGGATATGGATATATTGGAACCTTCATCCATTGCTGGTGGGAATGTAAAATGGTGCAGCTGCTGTGGAAAACAGTTTGGCGGTTCCTCAGAAAGTTAAAGAATGACCATATGACCCAGCAAATCCACTCCTAGGTATATACCCAAAAGACTTGAAAACAGAGACTCAAATAGATACTTGTATACCAATGTTCATTGTAGCACTATTCACAATAGTTTAAAGGTAGAAACAATCTAAATCCCCATCAAGAGATGATTGGATAAACAAAATGTGGTACATACATAAAATGAAATATTCAGCCATAAAAAGGAATGGAGTTCTGATACATGCTACAACATGGATGAACCTTGAAAACATTACACTAAGTGAAGTAAGTCAGACACAAAAGGACAAATAGTGTATGATCCTACTTATATAAAATATCTAGAGTATGCAAATTCGTAGAGCTAGAAAGTAGACTAGAGGTTACAGGGGCAAGGAGGAGGGCAGAATGGGGAGTTATTTCTTAATGGGTACAAAGTTTCTGTTAGGGTAACAAAAAAGTCTGGATAATGCTGATGATTACACAACATTGTAAATGTCCTTAATGGTTGAAATGGTAAATTTTATGTTATGTACATTTTACCACAATAAAAGAAAAGAAGAAGCAAGGGGACAGGACTGAGAGAGTAAGGTCTCCGAGGAGTTAAGAGAAGATGGGATCTCCAGCGAAGATGAAGAGATTCATTAGGCAAGATGATGGATACTTCTTCCCCTAAAAGAGGAATAATTCTGGGAAAAAAATTGAAAGAATACATGCCTGAGAACATTAATTTTCTATATAAAAACAAGCAAGGTAATTTGCTGAGGGGGTTAGGGGAAGAGTCATAAGATCTTGTGAAAGATGTAAAACGTTTGGAGTAGCTGTGGTAAGAAATAGAAGAAGGACTGCTGAATAAAAACAAGATCACCTAAGGGCTAGACCTCATCACCCTGTAGTAGTATCCATGAGCACAGTTGGGAAACGTTCTCTAGCAACTTGAGTAAAGTGAAGAAGGCCTATGATGGAATTGATTTGAGAGAATGAACTCATGATGTCAATTTTTCTTTTTTATGTGCAGGGTTATAAAGTTAGCCATCTGACCATAACTTCCCCATAACTGGTACTACAAAGAAAATTCGCTTACTTGAGAGTTGGACATCAATAATCTTGGAAGATGAAGTTGATGACGGTTCATTACTTCCATCAGTTTGAAACAGGGCTGCATTTTTAATATTATTTTCTTCTATTTTCCAGTTATTCTTATGTAGAAAGCCTTCAATATTGGTGACTTTACAGCTAATACCACAGCCTGGCACAACCTGGAAATCTATGCAGGTACCCAAGGTTTCGGTGTCCAGCTCCTAATAAATAGAAAAAGAAGCATTTCCTCTGCTGTTCTAATAATCGAAGGTCATCCATTAGCATGTTCAAAGAGTACCAAAACAAACAAACAAACCCATTGCTGTAGAGTCGATTCTGACTCATAGTGACCCTTTAGGACAGAAAAGAACTGCCCCATAAGGTGTCCAAGGCTGTAAATCTTAACGGAAGCAGACTGCCACATCTTTCTCCCATGGAACAGCTGGCGGGTTCAAATTGCCAATCCTTCTGTTAGCAGCCAAGTGCTTAACCAATGTACCACCAAGGCTCCTTTCATTCAAATATTACTCCTGGTTAATTCTAAATGTTTAGACACATGCTACATGCCTGGTTAATTCTAAATGTTTAGAATAAAATGGTCACTTATCATTGCCTACTTGACAGTGGATTTTGATAAGGATGAAGGAACAGAGTGTTGAGTATTATATCCAAAGTCACAGGAGGAACTTCACAATCCTTTATTTCTAATCCCAATCTCTAAAAATTATAATGAGTTTGGGAAAGAAAACATAGGAGGTTTATCAATATTCTGTGCCCTCTTCAGTAGGGAATCACAAATTAAAAATTTAACTCTATAGTCAAGTCGGGTTTTCTATTCAGTACAGGGCAACGGGTAACAAAGAACAGGGCCTTTAGTTACCAGAGTGCTCTCTAGTATGATTCTGTATCTTTAGTAAGCCAAAGAATTCTGGTGGCCATCATTGTTTCCTGGCTCTTTACATCTTCATCCTCTCTGTTGTTCGATTTGGGTGTAAAGAAGCCAGGTCAGTAATAGTTAACAGGTAAAAAAGGAAAGAACAAATAAAGAAATGGCAACACTAATGGTAGAAATTGCCACATTTTCACTATAAAATTAATGTGATCTAATTTACGAAGAACTTATACAAATAAATGAAAAAAAGACAAACAACACTATGGAAATACAGGCAAAGGATACATGCAGACAGGTTATGGAAAAAGAAATACAAATGGCTGATAAACATATGACAAGATGCTCAACTTTATTCATAATTAAGGAAATGCAAATCAAACCATCAATGAGTAGACATTTTTCACTCTTTAAATTGGAAAAAATGAAGTGTTGGCAGGAGGGTGGGGAAATGGGCACTCATAACTTTTGGTGAAGGTATAAACTGGTACAACCTTTTATGTAGGTATTAGTAATATTCATCATATGGGTATTGCAATATTCATCTAAATTTAACCTCATGTGTCTTTTGATCTAGCAATTATATTAATAGGCATTTAACATAGAGATAAACTTGCAAAATCTGACAAGGATTTCACTGTAGCACTGTAAGAGCAAACAAACAAAACAAAAGGCCCTCAACCAACTACACATTAAAAACAAGGCAGATCTGTATGTCTTGATATGGAAAAATCATTTAATAAAATTTTTTTAAGTACCAAAAAGTGGTCACTGTGTGATCTTTCTATGTAGAGTTTAAACAGTGATAAATAATATATATGCTGGTATATGCATTAAAAACTGTTAACAGATGCACAACTTGGTGACTATATTAAAAAACCATTAAACTGTACACTTTAAAAAGGTGAACTTTATGGTATGTGAATTACGTATTAATAAAGTTATTTTTTTTAAACTGTTAAGACCAAAACCAAACCCATTGCCATCAAGTCGATTCCAACTCATAGCGACCCTATAGGACAGAGTAGAACTGCCCCAGAAGGTTTCTGAGGCTGTAAATCTTTACGGAAGCAGACTGCCACATCTTTCTCCTGCAGTGCCACTGGTGGGTTTGAACCGTCAACCTTTCGGTTAGCAGCCAAGCACTTAACCACTGCGCTACCAGGGCTCCTTAAAAACTGTTAACAGGTTAACAATTGTGAAGCTTTAGAGAGAAGAATTATCAAAGAAGGTGGGAATGAGGCTTTTACTTCTCATTATGTAATTCTGACCAATCTTCATTTTCTACCATAAATATGTATTACTTCTATTATTAATTTTTTATGTCAACATGGTTATCTGTGTGGTAGGATTACAGTTAATTTTTGTTTTCATCATTATACTTTTCTGTATGAAGAAACTAAGACATAAAATTAAGTGAGAAAAGTCTCTAGCCACACTATACATAAATCACAGTCAAACACCAGGCTGGCCTCCTATTTTTTTAAAATAATATTTATTGTGTTTTTGGTGAAGGTTTACGAAGCAGTTTAGGTTCCCATTCAACAATTTCTACACAAGTTGTTCAGTGACATTGGTTACGTTCTTCACAATGTGTGAACATTCTCATTAATTCTATTCTGGTTATTTCATTTCCATTAGTCTAGTTTCCCTGCCACCTTACATTCTCATCTTTGTTTTAAAGTATTGTTGACAGACTGGTCTCATATAGGTGATTTTTCAAAGGAGCACAGTACTTACAGGCGATATTCATTATTTTTGGGGCTAATTTGTTATTCAGCTTCGAGGTAACCTCAGGGGTTAGTATTGGTTCAAGGTTTGAAGAGTATCTCAGGGCAATAATCTTGGGGAGTCCTCCAGTCTCAACCAGTCCAGTAGGTCTGGGTTTTTTGTTTGTCTGTTTTTAGGAATTTGAGGTTCTGTTCCACATTTTTCTCCCATTGTATCAGGATCCATCTATTGTGGCTCTGATTATAATGGCTTTCTATTTTTTATACCTGGATTTGATCTTTGGGTAATTCCTAGAAAGATGACTACACTAATAAACAAGGAAAAAAACTGTACCTGCTTGCAGTATTTGGTTACTGCTGCTCCTAGAGGGTGTTCACTATTACTTTCAGCAGTTCCCACAATGGCCAAGATCTTACTGCGTGATATTCTGTTACTTTCCACTAGCACCTTTACTTGATTCACTACTGGGGTTCCATGGGTAATGGTTCCAGTCTTATCAAATACTACCACTTTTACCTGTAAGAAAATGAAAATACAGTACACCCACATGACTTGATAATCCTTAATATCACCATTCCAGAAATGCAAAAAAGTTTTACTTTGGCAAACAGATTACTGTTTTGTCTCTTAATAAACTAACCCACTGACTGTCTTTGGGAAAACAAAAGTAAGGGATTAAGTGACGAAATACTCTTAGTTATAGCTAATAGTCCTCATCTGCAAATGTTCAACAACTATTTAATCACGCTAAATGACTGTGGGTATATGTTAAACAATTAGCGCTAATTGTTAAGGGTTGACTATTAATAGCTAATTAAGAGATGCCTCTAGTGTCTCCAGGGAAAACAGAAAGGCAGTTAATACTAATGAATTCTAGGTCAGTTTGCGAAAACCGGGCAGCAGGCAGAAAAGGTAAGCAATTAAATTAAAGTGAGCATCAGATAAGACCCATTGGGTTGCTTTGGTTATACTGGGTTTAGATTAGGGTGAAAAGAGACAGCTCAGGGAACCAATGAGGGAAACAGCCCAAATATGAAAAAGTGAAGAGTCTGGAATTAGAGAACCTCTTGGGAAACTTGGAAATATGAACCCTGAAAAATGAACAGCCTGAGGAACCAAGATGAAAGAGGCATGGCAACTAAATGCAAAGTATGATTCCGAACAAGAAAAAAAAAATAGCTATAAAGGACGTTACTGAGACAACTGAGGAAATTGGGACATGGATTATAGATAATGAATTTCTTGATTTTGATAATTGTACTGTGGTTATATAACAGAATGTCCTTATTCTTAGGAAACACACTGAACTACTTCAGGGGTAAACAGGCTTGATATCTGGAATCTATTCTAAAATGATTCAGGAAAAATGTGTGTGTGTGTGTAACAGAAAGAGAAAAAGAAAATGAGAAAGGAAATAGGGAAAAATGAAAATAACTGGGGAATCTGAGTAAAGGTTATACGGAAGTTCTTTGTACTATTCTTGCAACTTTTAAGTTTGAAATTTTATCAAAATAAAAAACTACTACAAAAATTAATAGTCTGAATTCACTGGCCAGATGAGGTTCCAAATTTGTTCTAAGATGTGTTCTATGTTTACTGCATGCATTTATATATAGTTTATATCCTCATAATAAGATCATACTAGTAGAAATACAGTTTTAGTTGAAGTCAAGTAGACTTGATTGAGATTATTATGAAAATCCTACTGTGAGAGACATCATGGATTGGATTATATTCTTGAAGTCATAGCTCTAAACTGCCAGCTGATGGCAGCAAAGGCAAAGAAGTTGAAATGTAATTATAAGCACTCTCTCCCTTTGAAAAACACAAACAAGGAGTCATACACAAATAGGTTAGAAGCCTGATAGATTTTGGCAAATTTTCCTGGGCAAGTACCTATTCTGTCTTCCTGCCCTAAAGACTGGCCTAATCTGAGTTGGGATAGGACTCCAGGCTTCCCACATTAGGGTCCACTCTAACAGAGTAGGCCTGGAGTAGTCTTAGAGCTTTTAGATAACTAAAGCCAATCTGGAATGGAATCGAAATAACATCTTTTCTACCTGAACCCCCAGGATAGATCCAGAAGAGGCTCACCTTATGGACCATGTGGAATTAATTTAGGGTGCTGTGTTTCTCAGTAGGGACACTATTGCTAGTTCAGACAGGACAATTCTTAGTTCTGGGGCACTGTCTTACCTTATGAGCCATCTCCAATGGTTCGCCACCTTTGATTAGTATGCCATTTTGAGCACCTACTCCTGTACCCACCATCACAGCAGTTGGAGTGGCCAGACCCAGTGAACAGGGGCATGCAATGCACAGAACTGTGATAGAGGCTTGAAAAGCAAAGCGTATTATCGTTTCTGTTTGGGAGATACTTCTATTGTAGCCCTACAGAAGAAAGGAATACATTTTGGTTATTGATTTAGAGTTGTACAAAACAAAAGGAACAAAGCTTAACCCTACTTAAATAAACCCACAATTTTGAAGTCATATATATTCTACCTAGCTACCAACATACACATTTTAGTGACTAGTAAGAAAAACACCTTTTAGACACATATATAAGAAATTGTGACACAGCTGGCAAACAGGTCATAGTCTTAAAATCAAGATTTCATTTTTGATGATTCCATAGTAACAAACTATTCCAGAGTTACATGAAACACAAAATTCAGCTTTTTTGCCCCATACTGAAAATAAGTGTTTTTATCAGGGACTTTCAAGGATAGCTGAAAACATGTGACATAATTCTCAGCAGATGTAATCCTGAACAAATAATAGCACTCAATTTCTGTATACTAAGATCGTGAAGGAAACCCTGGTATGGTAGTCGTTAAGCGCTACAGCTGCTAACCAAAAGTTGGCAGTTCGAATCCACTAGGCACTCCTTGGAAACCCTATGCGGCAGTTCTACTCTGTCCTATAGGGTAACTATGAGTTGGAATCAACTCATGAATCTGCTTGTCACACTACTATTTAAAGACAATGGAAAAAAAAAGGTCACTTGTCATGCAAAGGGAGCTTAATCACATTTCAACAAAATCCCTTTGGATATAACATTGTGAAATGAGTATACCTGCTAGTTGAACTCTTAGTGACATTGAATAATTTGTTCACATGGGTAAATACGATTGACATTTTTAGAGGAAATCTCCTGAGACCCCCCAGAACTCACAAGAAAAATTCTTGTAGGACACATGTACCAAAATATTTACCAGCAATCTTCTAGTTCAATGTGTACGTACCCAATGTGAATCATTTAAAGAAATCTTTCTATGTTACACTAATGACCAGAACATGGAATAGATTTATAATTTGTATGATTCTACTTGTTCTTTAATTGAAGAGACAAACAGAGTAAACAGTGAAACAGCCTGGCATTTTTTAAAATGAAGAAACACAACAAAGTAAGCCTTTGTTAGTAGTAAGGTTTTACTGTGCTAGGTTCTTACTAACTTCTCAAGTACTTAAACTAAATGTTCATCTTAGAGTTATAAGTTTATATAAAAACAGAGCTGGAAGGAACTTTCATAGATATCTAGTCTTGTGCTTTTGCATATGTCATTTGTGTATGTTTTCACATATGTTGTATGCTTTCATCTACACTAACTCCAATTTTGTAGCTTAGGTATTATTATCCCTATTTTACAAATGAGAAAACTGAGGATAAGAGTAATGACTTAAAGGTTATATATCTAATTTGAGGCACAGTTCAGGTCTACTGAGTATTACCACTTTACGACACCATACTTTAGAGACTATCATAGAACTAGATGAGCAGGCAATAATACTATCTTATATTTATAAAGCATTTAATAAATTACAAAGTGTTTCTAATATATTACCTTACTTAACACTCAAAATAACTGTGAGTTATGCAGAATGAGTACTGTTAAAACCTCATTTTGTAGATGAGGAAAATGAACCTCAGAAAGAAATTAAGATCACATCAAAGGCAAGTGGCAGGGCTGAGATCCTGAGGTTTTCCTCAATATATCTTTTAGTGCTTTAGGAAAGCAAAATAATGCTAGAAATAAGGTTAAGTATAAAATGTAAAAGTTCAGTACTTGCTTTTTGAAAATCACAAATCATATGAAAAAAATCTTTCTGAAAAGAAACCCTTTAAATTGGCATAACAAGGTTTATAAAGGCAATGTTCTACATTCTACCTTGGTGAGTAGTGTCTGGGGTCTTAAAAGCCTGTGAGCAGCCATCTAAGATACTCCACTGGTCTCATCCCTTCGGGAGCAA
>NW_004443996.1:13525265-13546268 GCF_000243295.1 Trichechus manatus latirostris
GAGAAGGGAGAGGGTTGACATGTTGTGGGGTTGTTAACCAATGTCATAAAACAATATGTGTACTACTGTTTCATGAGAAACTATTTGTTCTGTAAGCCTTAAGTACAATTTAAAAAAAAAAAAACCTTTTATACTTTCAGAAATACAAATGTTATTCTCATCAACCTCCAATTCTAGCCCCTTAAAAATACTAGTAATTATTAAAGTTATTTTCCACTTAATTACTTATGCAAAAGATTCACAAACTCTTTCACACACAGTAAAGAGTTCTTACAAGTCACTTACAGGAAAGTAGGTGTCCACAACTTCAAAATTAAGAAATCCAATTATAATCCAAACCAAGAGGGTAGCAATAGAAACAATAACAATAAAAGGAACAAAGTAGCCACTGAGTTTGTCTGCAAACTGCTGGATAGGAGCCTAGAATTTAAAAAATAATAATATGTCAAAGGAGAATATAAAAACTAGATCAAGATTTATGCTGAGAGAGCTTTAAAGAAAATCCTGTTTAATCTAGGCAGTTAAGTTACCTTTGATGTTTGTGCCTCCTCCACAAGTTTGACAATTTGAGAAAGAGTTGTATCTGCTCCAACATGAGTTGCTCGGATAAGTAGTGACCCATTCTGGTTAATGGAACCAGTGATTACTGTACTGCCAGATTTCTTAGCTACAGGCATTGCCTCCCCTGTATGACAAGTAAAGATAGATTTAGGAAGCATAAATGAACACTATCACAAACACATTGTTATTTGTTACTTGTCAAAAAATATTTAGAAAGGAGATTCTTACTTCATGAAATAGAAACTAGACAAATGCCTAGGTGATAGTTGCCTTCCCTTTCTCCTTATGTCAGTTCTAGGCCAAACCCAGGGATTCATATCTTAAACTGGAAAAAACCTAACATATTTGCTCTTATTGGGTGATACTTCAGGGGAGCCACCTCAGATCTAGATCATTGGTTCTCAACCTGTTTCCAAGGAGCATTTGGAAATATGGAAGGGAATTTTTGCTTATAATAATGACTGGGGGGCATGGGATACTGATACTGGAATTCATCAGTATCAGTGGGCCAGGGTACTAAATGTACTGCAGTGTGTAAGACAGTCCCCCAGAACTAAGAATTGTCCTGTCCAAACTAGCAATAGTGCCCATACTGAGAAACACAACATCCTAAATTAATTCCACATGGTCCATAAGATGAGTCTCTTCTGAGACTATCCTGAGGGTTAAGGTAAAAAGGTATTATTGTGATTCTATTCCAGATTGGCCTTAATTATCTAAGACCTCTAAGACTACCCCAGGCCTACCCTCTTAGAGTGGACCCTGATGTGGAAGCCTGAAGTCCTATCCCAGCTCAGACTAGACCAATCTTTAGGGCAGGAAGACAGAATAGGTATTTGTCCAGGAAAATGTGCCAAAGTCTATCAGGCTCTACAGCAGACTGAGACAATTTCCTTTGGTTATACTTTCTAGTAATTAAAGACACTAAGTGAAAAGGGACTTCAATAGCATAATCACAACCACAAAATAATCTGAGGAGATTAGTTTAATACAGTCTTAAAAAGAACTCATGTTCCCTCATTGCTCATAATTTACATATCCCATAGTTTCTACAAAAAGCTCGTCACCTTTCATAGCTATTTTTCATTAACAATTTGGATTAACTTCACTTTCATGTCATGATCCTCTGTAATAACATACCTGTGATAAGGGACTCATCTACCATAGAATGTCCTTCAATAACACAACCATCCACTGGAAATTTGCCTCCTGGAACCACTTTGATGATGTCTCCACGTTGTACAAGTTCCACATCCACTTGTTCTTCACTGGAAATAAATTAACATGAAAAGCATGTAGCTCCATAATTACTACCAAGAGAAGCTAGAATCAACATTTACGCTAGGAACTACATTGTTTGTCCTGTTCACTGTTGGTGAACAGAACAGTACCTGGCACAAAGTTGTTGTTAGTTGATGTCAAGTCATCCCCTCACTCATGGCAACCCCATGCACAATGGAACGAAACACTGCCTGAACCAATCAGGCCACTGTGATCCATAGGGTTTTCACTGGTTGATTTTTAGAAGTAGATTGTCAGGCCCTTCTTCCTAGTCTATCTTATTGTGGACGCTCCACTGAAACCTGTTCAAGCATCATAGAAACATGCAAGCCTCCAATGACAGATAGGTGGTTGCTGAGAATGAGGTGCATTGGCCGGGAATCAAACTGGGGTCTCCTGCATGGAGGGTGAGAATTCCACCAATGAACCACTAATGCCTCATGACACAAAGTAGGTACTCTAAATATTTGTTAAATAGTTACTGAACAAATAAATGAAAGCTTTAAAAAATAATGTAATGGGTTTTACTTAACTGAACAATTTATTGTGTAAATTTGCTGAAGGTCTCTGGGTGGTGCAAATAGTTTGCACTCAACTACTAATCTAAAGGTTGGCAGTTCTAACCCACCTAGCAGTGCCACAGAAGAAAGGCCTGATTATCTGCTTTTATGAAGATTACAGCCAAGAAAACCCTACAGAGCAGTTCTACTCTGTAACACATGGGGTCACCATGAGTCAGAATCAACTCAACAGCAACGGGCTTGATCTTGGGTTTCTTAATTTACCTAAACAATTTTATGAATATAAAAATAAGAAATACAAAAGAACTAAATTTAATCAAGCCTTCAGCTCTAACTTCCACATTACAGGTAACACAAGAGGTAAAGAACAAGTTAAATGACACCACAATGAGTCAAGGAAACAAATTCAGACTGGGACATTCTACAGGACAACTGATGGATGTTTCTTTGACAAGTCAATTATATGGAGAAAGAGGGAGAGAGAGAGAAGCTGTTTGTTCTAAATGAAAAGAGACATAAGAAGCACTAGAGTCAAACAGGCTTTTTTTAAAATTCTTTTTCAAACAAAGACTTAAAAAAGTATTTTGGAGACAACTGGAAGAATGTGAATATGGATTGGTTACTAGATGATATTAAGGAATTATTGTTAATTATGTTAGGTGTGATATGGTATTATAGTTACATATGAAGATGTCCTTAATCTGCTTTAAAATACTGCAGCAGCAACAGAAAGAAAAATAAAATAGATGAAATAAGAGTGGCAAAATGTGGATAACTGTTGAAACTGGGAGACAGATTATCTGGGTTCATTACACGCTTGTCTCTACTTCTGTGCATATTTGAAATTTTACATGAGAAGTTCAATGGGGGGGGGGAACAATGAAGACAAATACCTCAGAAGGATATTATCAGAGTCAAGGGTTACAACAGTTGCTTCCGTAGCTTGCAGCGAAATTAGCTTTGCAAGAGCCTCTGATGTTTTGCCCTACAAATTAAAACAAATATGTTCACAATGCTAAGGAAGAAAAAGTTCTGGTCTTAACTAAAATAAAGATATAACCTTTAGCATTTATTCAAAAGATAGCTTTAAAAATGTTAAATTTGTTCAAATCAGAAATTTTTTTCACTTCAAAAATATGAACTACACAAAATATTTTAAAAATTTTATTAGGTATAATTTATAAAGAAACAAATCAATAAGAAAAATATTAGGAACCCAACTTACACAGGCATAAAAAGGCAATTCATTTAAGAGGAAATATAAATACCCAAAGCATGGGAAAATGTTTACCCTGCAATTAATGGAAGAAATGCAAACTAAAGCAACCCTGAAATACCATTTAATACCCACTAACTTAGCAAGAACTTAGATAAAACTCAATGCCAATGAAGTTGTAGTAAAATGAGCTCACTGACATACTCATGCTGGCACTGTAAAATTGTTACAACTTGAAGCATAAGCCATAAAAAGATATATGTCCTTTAACCCGGTAATCACATCCTGTGTAATTTATCCTAAGATACTAGTTCAATAGAAATGACTAATAGACGAGAATATGTGCAATGCAAGATTATCTAAAATAAAAAAAATTGGAAACAATTTGAGAACAAAAACCAGAATGGTTTAGTAAATTATAGCACACTAACAGAATATCAGTCAGAAATATCTAATAATGATCTAGACTGAATAAACATAGAAAAATGCTATAGTGTTAAAGGTAAAAAGTAGTACGTATTCTATGTTTCCAACTCTATAAACTATAAAGGCATGTGGAACAGGAGTAGAAAATAATTTACATTATAGCATGGGACTATGGGTGAATATTTTCCAGCATTATTTTAAACCTTATTGTCACATCAATTTTTCAATTAATAATGTGATATGAGATAAATCACAGGTACTTTCCAAATGTCTCTTTTAAAATAAACACAGGCATACTACTCTATCTCAGTATTCCATAAATTCGGTAAATCTTTCAAGGAATATTTAACAAAAATATTGCCAAACAAAAATACTTATTTCAGTCAAAGGTTAGCTATATAAACCAATGTATACTTCTAATAATTGGTCTAGAAATTATTATGGTCATTTATCCACTCGAGATTTAAATAAATGTCACCTTTCTTACTTTACCTTTGCTATATGTTCCAGCCACCGACCTAGTGCAATAAACACAAATAGCATAGGAGGTGTGTCAAAGAATGTAATAGGGTTCACTTTGGCTCTTTCATACACTGCAACCAGAAGAATAACCAAAGAGTAGGCAAATGCAATGGTGGTTGCCAGCACAATCAGTACATCCATATTCGCAGTCTTATGCTTCAGTGCTTTGTAAGCCTGAATGTAGAAATACCAGCCTCCGAAAAACTGCAATATAGGAACAATAATCATTGAATTTTTTAAATGGTGAAATTCATATATATACCTCAATAACTATGGGAAAGTATCATTATTAACTTTCTTTGGCTTTTATCTAACCCATAAACAATAAGAAGATATTTTTAAGTTGAAACAATACTGTTTGTATTTTAGCATTACATGTGTGTGGAGGGAAATATTAAAATTGCTGCACAACAATCTTCTGCTTCATGCCCTTGAGGGCTTGTCCTCTATGATTCCACGGATATTCCATAATATAAAGAAAGTCAGATGGTTCTTGGATTTCTTTTTTTTTATGGTAGTAAAAACAAAAACTAGGGAAAGAATTACATTGTTTTGACAAGGATTTTCTATATAAAACTGATTCAACATAAGTGGTGTATCACAAACCATCGGATCTGCTGGCTGTTCTCGTTGGTAAACATAACTAGAAAGCTTATTTTTCATTGGTATAGAAAAATATACTAAGGTGATTTTAAAACTGCTATTGCCTTTTATAGGGATTATGTAAAATAATCGATTTATTAGACAGAAACGTTCCACCATAAAAAATTTATCTCAAAATAAGGGTTCACAACATACAGAAAGCAATGAAGTCAAGTACCAGGGAGAAATAACACACATAAAATTATATACAATAGCAGCGATGAATACCACTCCAAAAATCTTGAACCTTTTATTTCCTGCTTTGTCATTAAACAGTATTCTTAGGAGTTAAATAGAATCTTTATTGACTTTAAAATAACTACTCAGTTTAAGATTATTTTTACAAGCATCCAACATAAAATAATCAGACTTCTGACTACTATCTGTTTTGCAACTGAAAATAACCTTGCCTGCCACATTTTGGCTATTTTCATTATTAACAAATATACTTGCTAACAGTTAACTTGCCTGTACAGGTACACACAATAAAAAGGATAGTAAATTCATAATGGACAATCCTGGCAGGATCTGGTGTTCCAAGAACATAGAAGAATGAATGTTGATCATTTCTTCCTGACTCATGTTCTGATTATGGTGAAGAGCTGCAAGGTGGTGGTCCATAACCATCATATATATCATCAGCCCCATTACAGGAATACAAAAAAACAGGCTCACTAGAAAGGATCGTCTCCATCTAATATAGAAAAAATAAGAACAGAAAAATCCTTTCAGAAAGAACTAATAGTTAAAGACTCTGTAATACATAAAATACAATAAGCTGTGATCACTCTACCCAGTATAACAACAATATTGTAAAAACTGACATTCTAACAAGATGTTAAATTTGTAAGCAGGAGTCGAAATCTGTTTTTCACATTTGGATTGCTAGTATTTTATTGAAAATTTTTGCATCCATATTCATTAGGTTCGCTATGAGTCAGAATCAGCTACACGGCAGTGGGTTTGGTTTTGAGTTTATATTCATTAGGGATTTTGGTCTGTAAATTTTCTTCTGGTGTCTTTGTCTGCCTTTGTTATCAGGGTAATGCTTGCATCATAGGATGAGTTAGGTAGCGTTCCCTCATCTTCTATTTTTTGGAAAATTTTGAATAACATTGGAGCTACTTCTATAAATGTTTCATAGAATTCCCCAGTGAAGCCATCTGGTCTAGGAGTTTTCTTTGTTGGGAGTTTTTTTGTTTGTTTGTTTTTTAAATACGTGATTTTATTTATTTTGTTGTTGAGAAGATACACAGTAAAATATATACCAATTCAACAGTTTCTACAGGTACCATTTAGTGGCACTGATTACATTGTTCGAGTTGTGTAACCATTCTCACCTTCCTTTTCTGAGTTGTTCCTTCCCCATTAACATAAATTCACTGCCTCCTAAGGTTCTTATCTAATCTTTCGAGTTGCTGTGGTCAAGCTGATCGCATATAGTTCTTAAAAAAGCATAATGCGCAAGGCAGACAATTTTTTACTAGCTAAGCTAAACTACTGTTTGGTTTTGAGAAGACTTCAGGGGATATTTTTGGTTTAAGGTTTAAAGATTATCTCAGGGCAAGTTTCAGGGAATAATCCAACCTTCATGGCTTCAGGAAGTCCATGAAAACTTGAAATTCTGTTCTGCATTTTCTCCCTTTGGATCAGGATTCGTCTATGAAATCTTAGCTCAAAATGTACAGTAATGGTAGCCGGGCACCATTTTTGATTACCTATTCGATCTCTTCACTTGTTATGGGTCTGTTGAAATCCACTACTTCTTCCTGAGTCAGTGTAGAGAGTTTACGTGTTTTAAGGAATTTGTCCATTTGCTCTAAATTATCTAATCTGGTGGGATACAACTGTTCATAGTAGCCCCTTACAATCTTTTTTTATTTCTGTAGGATTGGGTGTAATGTCCCTGCTTTTGTTTCTAATTTTAGATATTTGCATCTTCTCTTCTTCTGTTTCAGTCTAGCAAAAGTTTTGTCAATTTTATTGATCTTTTCAAAAAACTAACTTCTAGCTTCATTGATTCTACTGTTTGCCTATTCTCTATTTCATTCATTTCTACTCTGATCTTTATTATTTTCCTTACTTCTGGTAGCAATAGGCTTAGATTGTGCTTCCTTTTCTAATTCCTCAGATTGTAGAGTTAGATTATTGATTTGAGATGTTTCTTCTTTTTTAATGTAGTTGTTTATTGCTATAAAGTTCCCTCTGAGTACTGCTTTTGCTGCATCCCATAGGTTTTGGTGTGTTGTGTTTTCATTCTCATTCAACTCTAAATATTTTTTTCTCTACTGATTTCTTCTTTGATCCATTTTAGTAAAATATGTTTTTTACTAACACTCCAAAAATACTTACTGTCTTATTTCTCGTTTATGGTCTAGGTGACTTGCTGACCGATCCTTCTTGACCAAAGAAGCTTCAAAACCTAAGCTCTAAGGAAATTCATAAGAAAAAATTATTTTGCTTAATGTGTAAATATTATGCAGAGAAATTTTAAGTCATGGCATTTTCATTAAGAACAATTGAGTTATTGAGTGCAAGTAAGTATGGAAGATACAAAGATGTAATTCCTGCTCTTAATTATTTTTGTTTCTAATCTTTCATCAAAGAAATTAATATTTCCTCAACTCTAGTTAATGTCTATCCTACCCTTCTCAAACTAATCATTCAACTCATGTGCAGTGATCCTCAGTAGTTGTTCTAATTATATCAAAAAGGAATTAGACAGGTTTCAGTGAGGCTTACAGAGAAGACAGACTAGAAAGAAAGGTCTGGTGATCTACTTCTGAAAAGCAGCCAATGAAAGCCCTATGGATCACAACATAATATTTTTCAATATAGAGCTGGAAGAAGAGTGACAAAAATGGACTCAAGCATGCCACTGATCATGAGGATGGCAAATGACTGGGCAGCGTTTCATTGTGTTATACATGGGGTCACCATGGGTCAGTGCGCACTCACCGGCAACTAACAACAACAAAATACATGCATTAAACCTCAAATGTGGGGACTTCTGGGCAACATGGTACTATAGACAGAAGCACCACGCTGTCCCTCCATAGCAAAGACCCAAAAAACTAAGTCAAATAGAGACATATGTTAATCCTGAAACCCTAAGCGTCAAACGAAGAGACAAAGAACTCAGCCAAGCACTAAATGCAATAAGAAACTGACAGAGAACAGAGAGCAAAGAGAGACACATGCAGAGGTCCCCTATCAGCTAATGCAGCACGGATTCGACATCTTGGACTCCTGTCAGAGATCAGCAAACAGGGAGTATGAGAAGGCAGCTTCACGGAGCTCCCAGCAGGAGACAAAACAATTGGTAACCAGCAATATATGCTCTCCCACCCCCCACACTTCTTCACCCCCACTCAGACTCCTCTGCTTCCTGCGGCCACAGTCTCTTGTCTGGAAGGCACCAGCTTCAACCCTGTGACCCTTGGATTCCACCCACCCACACTGGTCAGCTCCCTGAGTGCCATTTCTTTGTTGTTGGTGTTGCTTTTTTCCACTTCTTTTGGTTTCTTCCATACCTCTCACCACCTCCCCCCATTTCTCTCAAATACCTGGCTCTGTGTGCCATCTTTGCTTCTTCCTGAAAGGCTGTGAAAAGCCGCTTGACTGTGGAACTGCTTCCCGGCCCAGGCTGCCATGCTGGTGGGATCCCTGGGACTTTTTTTTGTTTGTTTACTTTGCTTTGTTCTGTTTTGATTTGTTTGTTTTCTTTTTCTTTTCTCGGCTTCGGAGCCCCTTCTAGCGGGGCGGTACTGCACAGCATGGGAGCTACTTCCTCAGTCTCCACAGCTGTACAGAGGGATCCCGGGGTATTTCTTTTTTCCTTTTTTGTTTCTTTTCTTTTCTCTCTTTTCCCCTTAAACTCCTTCTTCATTTCTGTTTCTCGTCTCTCTATATTTACTTTCTCTTCCTGTTTCCTGAATACCTGGCGCTTGTGACACCTCTACCCTTTCTAGCCAGGCTGTAATTCACGGCCTGGGAGCCACTTCCCTAGTCTTCACAGCCACACCAGTGGGATCCTGGGGGCTTCGCTTTTTTTTTTCTAATTTTTATTTACTTTTTTTCTTTTACCGTTTATCTTTTTTTCTCCTTTTCTTTTTCTCCATTTCTCGGTCTCTCATCCATCCATTCCAACAGAAAGCTCCATTAGCACTCTTTTTTTGTTTGTTTGTTTGTTTCTGGCTCCTGTTTCTCTCTCCTCTCGCTCTTCTTTCCCGTACCCATCTTACCTCCACACGTCATAATCTTCCCTCTCCTTCCTGCCTACATGCACCATGCACTGAACATCAAACCCCTGAGCAGCACAGGTACAGCCTACCAGAACCTGCCCCGCACTAATTCCCAGCCTGCCCTGTCGGCCCTAGTACGTGCCACAAACAAGCCATCCCAGCAAATCTACTTCCGCTGGACCTGTGCTGCTGCACCATAGCTGAGCGAGTGACCGTATCCATTGGACAAGGAGGCAAAAAGTATCATGCCCAAAGATGAGCAAACAACATAGAACACATAGCCCGCCTGCTCAGACATAACCAAATAAAACAAAAAAGCAGGACGAAACAAATCTACAATCAATAAACAAGGACCATAACTACTGAATGTCCTGAAGACAGCAGACAATATCAAAACATACAAAAAAAAGGACAGGATGGTTCCAGTAGGCATCCAAAACAAACATCAGATGACTTTCCAGTAGAAGAAAAGGCACTAGAACTACCTGACACGGAATTAAAATCTCTAATATTCAGAGCTATCCAAGAGCTGAAGCACAAAGTAGACAAAAAAATGAGGAAAAAATAGACAAAAATTGATGGAAATGGTAGACAAATTCATGGAAAATACAGACAAAAAAATGGAAAAATTCAGGAAAATAATACAGGAAGAAAATGCCAAAATAAATTCACAACTAGAAATCATACAAAAACAACAATTAGAAATCCAAAAGATAAACAAGATTTCAGAAATGGACAGTGTCACAGAAGGGCTGAGGAGCAGGTCTGGAATGATGGAAGACAGGATCAGTGAAATTGAAGACAAACACTTGGATACAACTCTGTTTAAGGAAAAATCAGAAAAAAAGAACAAAGAAAAATGAAGAAACCCTGAAAATTATGTGGGATATAATCAAAAGCAAAAATCTGTAAGTGATTGGAGTTCCAGAACAGGGGGAGAAAACAGAAAACACAGAGAGGATCATTGAAGAATTGCTGACAGAAAACTTCCCCAATATCATGAAAGATGAAAAGCTGACCATCCAAGAAGCTCAAGAAACCCCATACAGTATAGATCCCAAAAGAAAATCACCAAGGCATATCATAATCACACTCACTAAAACCAAAGACAAACAACAAAAACTGAGAGCAGCTCGAGAAAAAGAAAAAGTCACATAGAGAGGAGAAACAATAAGACTAAGCTCGGATTATTCGGCAGAAACCACGCAGGCAAGAAGGCAATGGGATGACAAATATAAAACCTTGAAAGAAAAAAATTGCCAGCCAAGAATAATATATCCTGCAAAACTCTTGTTCAAACATGATGGTGAAATTAGAGGACACTTCCAGATAAACAGAAATTAAGGAATATGTAAAAACCAAACCAAACTTACAAAAAAAGGGAGTCTTTTGGTCTGAGAACAAACAACATCAGAGCAAAGGCTGAATCTAAGATGCAGGATTGTACCAGCCCGATACCAACCAAGTAAATGAACTCTCAAGGACTATCCAAAACCAAAAGAATTATAACAGGGAACCAGAGAGGTTAATCTGTAAATGACAACAACATCAGAACAATAAAAGAGGGAATAAACGGTGTAGATATAGAACCTTCTAATGGAGAGGAAGGCAAGGCGATACCAAGTAGTAATAGACTAGTTCAAACCTAGGAAGATAAGGGTAAATTTCAAGGAAACCACAAAGAAAGTTAACAAACCTATTCATCAAAATAAAGAAGAAAAACAAAGTCTCAGTAAAAACAAACTCTACAAAAATGAAAGAAATGAAAAAAATCCACAAACTAAAGGAATTCAGCACAGCAGAGTACGAGAAACAAAGAAATTGTCAGCACCACAAAAAAAGCACTACAAAATGACAACAATAAACTCATACCTATCAATAATTACACTGAATGTAAATGGCCTAAATGCACCCATAAAGAGAAAGAGAGTGACAGAATGGATTAAGAAACAGGATCCATCAATATGCTTCTACAAGAGACACACCTTAGAAACAAAGATGTGAATTTATTAAAAATCAAAGGATGGAAAAAAATATATCAAACAAACAGCTACCAAAAAAGAGCAGGAGTGGCAATACTAATCTCAGATGAAATAAACTTTAAATCAAAATCCACCATAAAAGACAAAGAAGGACATTGTATAGTGATTAAAGGGATGATCCATCATGAAGACATAACCATAATAAACATCTATGCACCCAATGACAGGGCTGCAAAATACATAAAACAAACTCTAACAGCACTGAAAAGAGAAACTGACAGTCCCACAATAATAGTAGGAGACTTCAACACACTACTCTCGGTGAAGGACAGAACATCTAGAAAGAAACTCAAAAAAGATACAGAAGACCTAAAGGGCACAATCGGCCAACCTGACCTCACAGACATATATAGAACACTACACCCAACTGCTGCAAAGTACATACTCTTTTCTAACGCACATGGAACGTTCTCCAGAACAGACCACATCTTAGGCCACAGAGCAACCCTCAAAAAAATCCAAAACTTGAGATAAGACAAAGTATCTTCTCTGAGCACAACGCCATCAAGGTAGAAATTAACAAGAGGAGCAAGGAAAAAAAAATCAATTACATGGAAACTGAATAACACCCTGCTTACAAACCACTGGGTAATAGAAGAAATCAGAGATGGAATCAAAAAATTCCTAGAATCAAACAAGAATGAAAATACATCATACCAAAATCTTTGGGACACAGCAAAGGCAGTCCTCAGAGGACAATTTATAGCAATAGATGCGTACATCAAAAAAGAAGGACAAAATCAAAACATTAACTACACAACTCGAACAAAAAGAAAGAGAACAGCAAAAAAAAGCCCACAGCCACCAGAAGAAATGAAATAATAAAGATCAGAGCAGAAATAAATGAACTAGAGAACAGAAAAACAATAGAAAGAATCAACAAAACCAAAAGTTGGTTCTTTGAAAGAGCAACAAAACTGACAAACCACTGGTGACAAAAGATAAACAAGAGAGGACACAAATAACCCAAATAAACCTCAAATTTGAACTTGACAAACCTACATCAAAAAACTTCATTACTGTCAAGTAGTCATACTAATAAATTCTTTCTCCAATAACAGAATTTATACAACTTTATTGTATTTCTTTGAGAGAAGAAATGGAATACAGAATCTAAGTGCAAAATAACTTCCACTAGTTACTCTTAAAAGTGCATTAAAAACTTTCTTCTAACCTTTTGAGTAAAAGTGATGCCCTAAGAAAGATGTGCTGTGTTCACCCTGGTATTTGAAATACCAGTGGTATAGCTAACAACATCAGAGAATAATGTATGCCATCACAGTATAACGAACTGATAGAAGGGTGGCGGAAAGCACATATACTTATTTACTAATTTTCAAGATTGATTTATCAACTGAATTATCTCTAGTGTGATACAGGCATATAATGGAATACCATATAGCAATAAGAAAAAACTATAATTTCATGCAACAACATGGAAGAATCTCACAAATACAATACTGAATAATAGAAGACAGACACAAAATAATATATTGTATGATTCCATTTAGATAAGATTCGAAAACAGGCAAAACTAACCTATGCTAACTGAGACAGAAAAACTGAACAGGCCCTTAACAAGAGAAGGGATAAAAGAGGTAATGAAACAACAACAAAAAAAGCCCTGGATCAAACAGCTTCACTGGAAATTTCTAACAAACATTCAGAGAAGAGCTCACACAAGGACTACTCAAACTATTTCAGAGCATAGAAAAGGAAAGAATACTCCTATGTTCATTCTATGAAGCCAGCATAACCTGGATACCAAAGCCAGGCAAAGACACCACAAAAAAAGAAAGTAACAGACCATTATCTCTCATGAATATAGATTCAAACATTCTAAACAAAATCCTAGCCAACAGAATTCAGCATCATATCAAAAAAATTATACACCACGATCAAGTGGGATTCATATCAGGTATGCAAGGATGGTTCAATATTAGAAACCTATCAATCAACATAATCCACAACATAAACAGAACAAAAGAAAAGATTCACATGATCATCTCAATCAATGCAGAAAAGGCATTTGATAAAGTCCAGCACCATTCCTCATAAAAACTCTCCATAAAATAGGAATAGAAAAGAAATCCCTCATCATAAGAAAAACCAACATCTATACAAAACCAACAGCCAAGATCATTCTCAACAGAGGGACGCTGAAATCACTCGCTCTGAGAACAGGAACAAGACAAGGATGCTCTCTTATTTAATATTGTGCTGGAAGTCCTAGCTGAGCAATAAGGCAAGAAAAAATGAATAATGGACATCCAAATTGGAAAGGAAGAAGTAAAACTATCCCTATTCCCAGGTGATATGATCCTATACATAGAGAACCCTAAAGATTCCAAAAGAAAAACTACTGGAACTAATAGAAAGATTCCACGGAGTAGCAGGATCTAAGATCAACATACCAAAATCAGTTGGATTCCTATACACCAACAATAAGAACTGCAAAAAGGAATCAGGAAAATGATACTAATTATAATAGCCCCTAAAAAGATAAAATTCTTAGAAATAAATCTAACCAGCAACGTAACAGACCTAAACAAAGAAAACTACAAAACACTATTGCAAGAAAACAAAAGAGACCTATATAAACAGAAAAACATGCCATGTTCATGGATAGGAAGACTCAACATTGTGAAAATGTCAACTCTACTCAATGCGATCTACAGATATAATGCAATCCTGATCCAAATACCAACAGAATTCTTTAACGAGATGAAAAAACTAATCACCAACTTTATATGGAAAGGAAAGAGGCCCCAGATAAGCAAAGCAGTATTGAAGAAAAAGAACAATGTAGGAGGCCTCAAGCTATCTGATCTCAGAACCTATTATACAGCTCTGGTAGTCAAAACAGCCAGGTACTGGTACGACAGATACATAGATCAATGGAAAAGAACCGAGTACCCGGGTGTAAATCCATCCATCTATGGTTAGCTGATCTTTCACAAAGGACCAAAGTCCATTAAATGGGAAAAGAGTCTTTTAACAGATGGTGCTGTCAAAACTGGATGTCCATCTGCAAAAAAAAAAAAAAAAATGAAACAGGGCCCATATCTCACACCATGTACAAAAACTAACTCAAAGTGGATCAAAGACCTAAATACAAAACCTAAAACGATAAAGATCATGGAAGAAAAAATAGGGACAACACTAAGGTCCCTAATACATGGCATAAATAGGATACAAACCATAACTAACAATGCACAAACACCAGAAGATAAACTAGATAATTGAGAACTCCTAAAAATTAAACACTTATGCTAATCAAAATATTTCACCAAAAGAATAAAAAGAGAACCTACAGACCAGAAAAAATTTTTGGCTATGACATATCCAAAGGGGTCTAATCTCTAAAATCTATAAAATACTTCAACACCTCAACAACAAAAGGACAAATAATCTAATTTAAAAATGGGCAAAGGATATGAACACATACACTGGCAGCTAACAGACACATGAGGAAATGCTCACGATCATTAGCCATTAGAGAAATGCAAATCAAAACTACAATGAGATACCATCTCAGCCCAACAATACTGGCACTAATAAAAAAACAGAAAATAGCAAATGTTGGAAAGGCTGCGAAGAGACTGGAGGCTCTTTATGCACTGCTAGTGGGAATGTAAAACGGTACCAAACTATGAAAAACAATATGGTGTCTCCTTAAAAAGCTATAAATAGAAATACCATATGATCCAGCAATCCCAAACTGAGGAATATATCCTAGATAAATAAGAGCAGTCAAACGAACAGACATATGCCCACCCATGTTTACTGGATCATTATTCACCTAAGCAAAAAGATGGAAACAACCTAAGTACCCATCAACAGATAAATGGATAAACAAATTATGGTACATACATACAATGGAATACTACGCAACAAATAAAGAACAATGATGAATCTGTAAAATATCTCACAACATGGATGAATCTGGAGGGCATTATGCTGAGTGAAAAAGTCAATCACAAAAGGACAAATATTGTATGAGACCACTACTATAAAAAACCCAAGAAAAGGTTTACACACAGACAAAAACATTTTTTGATGGTTACCAGGGAGCAGAGGGCTGGGAAGGGGAAATCACGAGCTAGATAGTAGACAAGTGTTAACTTTGTTGAAGGGAAAGACAACATACAATATAGGGGAAGTCAGCACAACTTGATCAAGGCAAAACCATAGAAGATTCCTAGACACATCCAAACACCTTAAGGGGCTGATTTAACTGGGGCTGAGGGCTGAGGACCATGGTCTTGGAGGACATCAAGGTCAAATGACAAAATATAGCTCATAAACAAAATGTTCTACATCCTACTTTGGTGAGCAGCGTCTGGGTTCTTAAAAGATTATAAGCGGCCATCTAAAATACATCTATTGGTCCCATCATGTTCAGAGCAAAGGAGGATGAAGAAAACCAAACACACAGGGAAAATATTAGTCCAAAGGATTAACGGACCATATGAACCCAGCCTTCACCAGTCTGAACCCAGAAGAACTAGATGATGCCCAGCTACCACCACCGACCACTCTGACAGGGATCACAACAGAAGTTCCTGGACAGAGCGGGAGAAAAATGTAGAATAAAATTTAAATTCACACACACAAAAAGACCAGACTTACTGGTCTAACAGAGACTGGAGTAACCCCTAAGACTATGGCCCCTAGACATCCAGCTAACTCAGAACTGAGGTCACCCCTGAAGTCCACCTTTCAGTCAAAAATTAGACAGGCCTATAAAACAAACAATAACATACATGACGAAGGTGTTTCTTAGTTCAATCAAGTATACGAGACCAAATGGGCAACATCTGCACAAAAGCAAAGACCAGAAGTCAGGAAGGGACAGGAAATCTGGATGAATGGACACGGAGAACCCAGGATTGAAAGGGAAAGGGAGAATGCTGACACGCTGAGGGGAATGCAACCAATGTCATAAAACAATTTGAATATAAAATTTTTGAATGAAAAACGAGAAAATAAAATACATAATTTATGTCGTTTGAAGTCAGGATAGTGGTTACCCTCGGGTGGATAAAGATGGAGAGGGGTATGAAAGGGCTACTAGCATGGTAGTAATGATCTGTTTCTTGATCTAGGTGCTGGTTACACAGGTATATTCAGTTAGGGGAAATTCAGAGTTTTGTACATTTATGATTTGTGTCCACCACACATCTGCTGTACTATGGTGGCTTGCATGTTGCTGTGATACCGGAAGCTTTGTCACCAGTATTTCAAATACCAGCACAGTCACTCTTGTTGGACAGGTTTCAGCAAAGCTTCCACACTAAGATAGACAGACTAGGAAGAAGGATCTGACAGTCTACTTCTGAAAAAATTGGCCAGTGAAAACCTTGTGAATAGCAGGGGAACACTGTCTGATATAGTGCCAGAAGATGAGCCCCCTCAGGTTGGAAGGCACTTAAAATATGACTGTTGAAGAGCTGCCTTCTCAAAGTAGAGTCGACCTTAATGATGTGGATGGAGTCAAGCTTTCGGGACCTTCATTTTCTGATGTTGCACAAATCAAAATGAGAAAAAACAGCTGCAAACATCCTTTGATAACTGGAACATGGAATGTACAAAGTATGAATCTAGCAAAATTGGAAATCATCAAAAATTAAATATACCACATAAAGATCAATATCTTAGGCATTAGTCAGCTGAAATGGGCTGATACTGGAGATTCTGAATTGGACAATCATATGGTCTACTATAATGGGAATGACAAATTGAAGAGGAATGGCATCGCATTCATCATCAAAAAGAACATTTCAAGATCTATCCTGAAGTACAACGCTGTCAGTGATAGGTTAATATCTATATGCTCACAAGGAAGACCAGTGAATATGACTATTATTTAAATTTACTTACCAACCACTAATGCCAAAGGTAAGGAAATTGAAGGTTCTTATCAACTTCTGGAGTCTGAAATTGATCAAACACGCAATCAAGATGCATTGATAATTACTGGTGATTTGAATGCAGAAGTTGGAAATGAAGAATAAGGATTGGCAGTTGGAAAACATGGCCTTGGTAACAGAAATAATACCATAGATCGCATGACAAAATTTTGCAAGACCAATGACTTCTGTATTGCAAATACCTTTTTTCAACAACATAAACGGCGCAACTATACACTTGGACCTCACTGGATGGAAATTGCAGCAATTAAATTGACTACATCTGTGGAAAGAGACATTGCAAAAGCTCAATATCATCAGTGAGAACAAGGCCAGGGGCCGACTGCAGAAAAAACCATCAATTACTTATATGAAAGTTCAAGGTGAAGCTGGAGAAAATTTAAAAAATTCCACGAGAGCCAAAATACAAACTTCAGTACATCCCACCTAAATTTGGAGACCATCTCAAGAATAGATCTGACGCACTGAACACTAATGACCGAAGACGAGACGAGCTATGAGATGACATTGAGCACATCATACATGAAGAAAACGAACAGTCATTAAAAAGACAGGAAAGAAAGAAAAGACTAAAATGGATGTCAGAAGATACTCTGAAACTTGCTCTTGAACGTAGAGTAGCTAAAATGAATAGAGGAAATGTTGAAATAAAAGAGCTTAACAGATTTCCAAGAGCAGCTCGAAAGGACAAAAGTAAAATATTATAGTGAAACGTGCAAAGACCTGGAGTTAGAAACCCAAAAGGGAAGAGCATTCTCGGCATTTCTCAAGCTGAAAGAACTGAAGAAAAAATTTAAGCTCTGAGTTGCAATTTTGAAGGATCCTATGGGCAAAATATTGAATGATTCAGGAAGCATAAAAAGAAGACAGAAGGAATACACAGAGTCACTGTACCAAAAAGAATTGGTTGATGTTCAACCATTTCAGAAGACAGCATATGATCAAGAACTGATAATACTGAAGGAAGAAGTTCAAGCTGCACTGGAGGCACTGGTGAAAAACAAGTCTCCGGGAATTGACAAAGTAGCGATTGAGATGTTTCAACAACGGGATGTAGTCGTGGAGTTGCTCACTCATCTATGCCAAGAAATTTGGAAGACAGCTACCTGGCCAACCAACTGGAAAAGATCCACATTTGCACCCATTCCAAAGAAACGTGATTCAAAAGAATGCAGAAATTATCGAACAATATCATTAATATCACACACAAGTAAAATTTTGCTGAAGATCGTTCAAAAGGAGTTGCAGCACTATATTGAGAGGGAACTGCCAGAAATTCAAGCTGGATTCAGAAGAGGACATGGAACAAGGGATATCTTTGCTGATGTCAGATGGATCTTGGCTAAAAGCAGAGAACACCAGAAAGATGTTTACTTGTGTTTTATTGACTATGCAAAGGAATTAGACTGTGTGGATCATAATAAATTATGGCTAACATTGCAAAGAATGGGAATTCCAGAACACTTAATTGTGCTCATGTGAACCTGTACATAGATCCAAGAGGCAGTCATTCGAACAGAGCAAGGGGATACTGCATGGTTTAAAATCAAGAAAAGTCTGTGTCATGGTTTCATCCTTTCACCATACTTAATTCAGTCTGTATGCTTAGCAAATAATCTGAGAAGTTGGGCTATATGAAGAAGAATGTGGCATCAGGATTGAAGAAGACTCATTAACAATCTGCAATATGCAGATGACACAACTTTGCTTGCTGAAAGCTTAGAGGGTTTGAAGCACTTACTGATGAAGATCAAAGACTACAGCTTTCAGTATGGATTACACATCAACATAAAGAAAACAAAAATCCTCACAACTGAACTAATAAGCAACATCGTGATAAATGGAGAAAAGATTCATGTTGTCAATGATTTCATTTTACTTGGATCTACAATCAACATGCATGGAAAGGCAGTCAGGAAATCAAATGGCATATGGCATTGGGCAAATCTGCTCCAGGATACCTCTTTAAAGTATAAAAAGCAAAGATGTCTCTTTGAGGACTAAGGTGCGCCTGACCCAAGCCATGATATTTTCAATCACCTCATATGCATGCAAAAGCTGGACAATGAATAAGGAAGACCGAAGAAGAATTGATGCCTTTGAATTATGGTATTGGCGAAGAATATTGAATATACCATGGACTGCCAGAAGAAAAAACAAATCTGTCTTGGAAGAAACACAGCCAGAGTGCTCCTTGGAAGCAAGAATGGCGAGCCATAGTCTCAGGTACTTAGGACATGTAACTGGGAGGGACCAGTTCCTGGAGAAGGACATCATGCTTGCTAAAGTAGAGGGTCAGCAAAAAAGAGGAAGACCCTCAACAAGATGGACTGACACCGTGGCTGTAACAACAGGCTCAAACATGACAACGATTGTGAGGATGGCACAGGACCAGGGAGTGTTTCATTCTGTTGTGCATAGGGTCCTGATGAGTCAGAACTGACTCGACGGCACCTAACAACAACATGACGTGCACTTTCCTGTACGTATGTTATACTTCAATAAAAAGTTTACTTTAACAACTCAGCCTAAAAAAAAAAGAAATAATCTAGATTTGTGCATCAAAGGACTTTATCAAGAAAGTAAAGAGATAACCTACAGAACTGGAGAAAATATTTGTGAACCACATATATGATAAAGGTTTAATATCCAGAATTATATATATATATATAAACAAAACCTCTACAACTCAACAATGAAAAAATGGGCAAAGGACATGAGTAGACATTTCACCAAAGAAAATGCACAAATGCAATAAGCACATGAAAAGCTATTCGACATCATTAGTTATTAAAAACCAAAAAAACGAACTCGTTGCTGTCAAATCGATTCCAACTCATAGCGACCCTATAGGACAGAGCAGAATTACCCCATAGGGTTTCCAAGGAGTGGCTGGTGAAATCAAACTGCCAACCTTTTGGTTAGCTGCCATAGGTCTTAACCACTGTGCAACCTGGGCTCCCATTAGTCATTAAGGAAATGCAAATCAAAACCACAATGAAATACTACTTTACCCTTACTAGAATGGCTATTATCAGAAAAAATGGAAAGCAAGTGTTGGGAAGGATGTGGAGAAAATTGGAACCCTCACACACTGCTGGTGGGGTTGTAAAACGGCGCAGCTGCTGAGGAAATCATTTTGATGGTTCCGGAAAAAGTTAAACATAGAAATACCATATGACCCAGCAATTCCACTCTTAGTTATACACTCAAAAGAAGTCAAAGAAAGTTTTATGAAAATGACTTCTGAGTAACTTTCTCCTAGAAGACCAATAAGATTATACCTAGCTAAGTCAGTACTACTTGACCAGGGCAAAGTCATAGAAGCTTCACAGGCACATCCAAACACCCTGAGAGACTGAGCTACTGGGCTGAGGGTTGGGGACCATGGTCTCAGGGAACATCTAGCTCAACTGGTATAACATAGTCTATAAAGTAACTGTTCTACATTCAACTGCGGTGAGTAGCGACTGGGGTCTTAAAAGCCTGCGAGTGGAAACACCAGCCCGCACTGGCTGGCTCTCTGAGTGCCATTTGTTGGCTGCTGGTGTTGCTTTCTTTTTTTTTCTGCTTCTTTTGATCTCTTGCTTGCCTCTCACCGCCACCCCCTCCTTT
>NW_004443996.1:13556604-13561997 GCF_000243295.1 Trichechus manatus latirostris
AGAACAACAGCACAGTTGGAAGAGCATAGTCAATGTCACTGAACTGTGTATGTAGAAATTTTTGAAACGGTGTATCTTTGGCTATTTGTATTTCCCCCCCCCCAAAAAAAAAGTTGAGAATTTAGAGGGTTAATATGTTGTGGGGTTGTTAACCAATGTCATAAAACAACATGTGTACTACTGTTTCATGAGAAACTATTTGTTCGGTATGCCTTCACCTGAAGTACAATAAAATATAAAAAAAAAAAAAGCGAGTGGCCATCTCAGATACATCTACTGGTCTCATCCCAGCTGGAACAAAGGAGAATCAAGAAGACCAAAGGACTAAGAGACCACAACTACCACAACCTCCACCAGACTGAGCCCAGAACAACTAGATGGTGTTTAGTTACCATCACCAACTGCTCTGGCAGGGATCACAATAGAGGGTCCTGGACAGAGTGGGAGAAAAATGTAGAACAAAATTCAAATTCACAGGAAAAAAAAAGACCAGGCTTGCTGATCTGACAGAGACTGGAGAAACCCCGAGAATATGGCCCCCGAACACCCTTTTAACTCAGTTCTGAAGTCACTCCTGAGGTTCGCCCTTCAGCCAAAGATTAGACAGGTCTAAAGGGCCAACAATAACACATGTGAGGGACATGCTTCATAGTTCAATCATGTATACGAGACTAATGGGCACACCAGCCCAAAAGCAAAAACGAGAAGGCAGGAAGGAACAGGAAAACTGAACGAGTGGAAACAGGGAACCTGGGGTAGAGAAGGGGAGAGTGTTGACACATAGGAGGGTTGACAATCAATGTCACAAAACAATTTGTGTATTAACTGTTTAATGAGATACTAATTTGCTATGTAAACTCTTACCTAAATCACAATAAAATAAATAGCATTTAAAAAAAATAATTCAAAGAAGAGGCTTAAATAGATACTTGTAGACAAATGTTCACTGCAGCATTATTCACAATAGTCAAGAGGTGGAAACAACCCAAGTGTCCATCAACAGACAAATGAATAAACAAAATGTGGTATATACAAACAATGGAATATTACTCTGCCATAAAGATAAATGAAGTCTTGATACATGCTACAACATGAACCTTGAAAACATTATGCTGAGTGAAATCTGTCAAATATAAAAGGACAAATACTATATGAGCCCACCAATATAAAATATCTAGAATACACAAATGAATAAAGACCAAAGTTTATTAGTGGTAACCAGGGTTAGGTGGGAGGGGAAATAGGGAGGAATTGCTTAACGGATACTGAGTTTCTGTTAACAGTGATAAAAAATTTGGAAACAGATAGTGGTGTTTGTAGCACAACATGGTGAATGTAATTAATGTCACTGAATTGTGCATGTAAAAATGACTGAAATGGCAAATGTTGTGTTACATATATTTTACCACAATAAAATTTTTAAACAGTCATTTACTTTGACATAAAACGCAATAAAGCATCTAGCAGGACGCTTTACATTTTTAGTGATAATATGAATCTTACCCATAACAAACTGTACTTTACTTTCATTTAAAAATATTTTTAAATGATTTATAGTTCTAACTTAAGCCTACTCCTGATTAATAATGCAATGTACCTTTGCCTAACTCTTCCTGCAAAGACCAAGAAAAAAGACAGACATATTCACATCAAATTTTCAGACAGATGTTGTCTAAAAGGGTCAGATTTTTTTCATTGTTTCTATCTGATGCAAAACAGAAGTGATTCAAGAGAGTACTGATTGAATAGGGAAGGACACAGAAATGCAAAATCTTGGCACTTACTTCAATTGTATGGATAATATCTCTGGGACCAATAATTTCTGGATCATATTTAATATGTGCTTTATTGGTTGCCAGGGCCACAGAGCAATAGAAAATCCCTCTGTGTTTTGTGAGGGTAGACTCTATTTTATGAACACAGGAAGCACAAGTCATTCCTCTTACCTGTTAAAGACAAAGGCTTTGTTATTCACAAATATACTTTTTACTCCATTAAACATGAATAGACATTACTTTTAACTAAAAAAACACTTGTGTCTTAGTCATCTAGTGCTGCTCTAACAGAAATACCACAAGTGGATGGCTTTAACAAAGAGAAATTTATTCTCTCACAGTCTAGTAGGCTACAAGTCCAAATTCAAGGTATCAGCTCCAGGGGAACACTTTCTCTGTCGACTCTGGAGGAAGGTCCGTGTCGTCAATATTCCCTTGGCTGGGTGCCTCTCTGCGCAGGAAACTCAGGTCCAAAGGACATGCTCTGCTCCTGGCACTGCTTTCCTGGTGGCATGAGGTTCCCATATCTCTCTGCTCGCTTCTCTCTTTTATATCTCAAAAGAGATTGGCTTAAGACACTATCCAATCTTGTACACCTCATCAGTATAACTGCCACTAATCCATCTAATTAGATCATAGTGACTGAATTTACAACACATAAGGAAATCACATCAAATTACAAAATGGTACACAATTCTACAATACTGGGGATCATGACCCAGCCAAGTTCACAGATATTTTGGGGGGACACAATTCAATCCATGACAACTTCTAACACGAGATTACCACATAGGATCTTAACTAAACTCTTAATACGCTTCAAATATGATAATTAGAATACCATTTTTATACCACATTAAACAAAGTTCTGGTCCCAGCTGTAACAGGTTTGATAGAATTTCAGGATCTCATTTTAAAATTCCCCCTCTTCCTGTCACTACTGCTCAGTGATAGAGGATTTGACATCTATCATTGTTTCTTGTATCCAATGCCTTACTTACTTCTTGATATATTTTTCCTCTGACCTTTAGTATTACTTTTAGTTAAAGTAAATGGGTAGTGTCTTATTTATGTATAACTTACCTGCTATAACAGAAATACCCTAAGTGGATTTAACAAACAGGAATTTATTTTTTATTGTTGTGCTTTAAGTGAAACTTTACAATTCAAGTTAGTCTCTCCTACAAAAATTTATACATACATTGTTTTGTGACCCTAGTTGCTCTCCCTGTACTGTGACAGCACACTGTTCCTTTACACGCCGGATTTCCTGTGTCCATTCAACCAGCTCCTGACCCTGTCTGCCTTCTCATCTCACCTCTGGACAGGAGCTGCCCATTTAGTCTCATGTATCTACTTGAGCTAAGAAGCACGCTCTTCATGAGTATCATTTTATGTCCCATAGTCCAGTCTAATCTTTGTCTGAAGAGTTGGCCTTGGGAACGGTTTTACTTTGGGCTAACAGAGAGCCCAGGGGCCACGTCTTCCAGGGTCCCTCCAGTCTAATCAAACTGTTAAGTCTGGTCTTTTGACTAGAATTTGAGTTCTTCACCCTACTTTTCTCCTGCTCTGTCAGGGACTCTCTGTTGTGTTCCCTGTCAGGGTGGGCACTGTCATAGCCAGGCATCACCTAGTTCTTCTGGTCTCAGGCTGATGAAGTCTCTGGTTCATGTTGCCCTTTATGTCTCAACAAACAGGAATTTATTTTCTCAGAGTTTAGAAGGCTAGAAGTCTGAATTCAGGGTGCTAGCTCTAGGGGAAGGCTTTCTCTCTCTGTTGGCTCTGGAGGAAGGTCCTTGTCTCTTCGGTTTCTATCTCCTGGTTCCTTGGAGATCTCCATGTAGCTTGGCATCTGTCTTCCCCCATCTCTGCGTTCTCACTTGCTTGTCTAATCTCTTTTATATTTCAAAAGAGACTGACTCAATACACACCCTATACTAATCTAGCCTCATTAATATAACAAACACAACTCATTCCCAAATGAGATTATAACCACAGGAATAAAGGTCAGGATTTACAACACATATTTTGGGGGGGACACAATTCAATCCATAACAGGTAGTAAAAGTTTTTTGTCTTTGTATGCCTAAAATGTATTTTGCCAGTATCTTGAATGATGTGATAGTTTAACTGGGTATTAAATTCTAAATTGGAGGAACAGAATTTCTGGAATGACTATATGAGGAACTCGGCAAATCCTCTTCCCAAAAAGCAATGACAAAACTGTACAGAATTGTCAAAACAACCATTAAAAGACTTTGTAAAGTGACCAAAGAGCATATAAAAAATTAAGAAACATTTATTCAAGAACATCTACTGAGGGAATGCCAGCAAAAAAGGATGGAGTAAGAACCTCTGAAAATTATCTCCTTCATAAAAGCAATGAGAAAACTGGCAAAAATTGACAGAATCAATGTTTTCAGAAATCTGGAAATTAAATAAAGTCCTGCAGCAAGACAGGAAGCACTTACTCAAGAAAACAAATGAATACTCAGTAAGAACAGCAAGCTATAGGCTATTATAACTTGCCTATTCACATCCCCATCCTTCCAGCTCCACAGTAGACTTCAAAGCCAACAGCCAACAAACACGGTAAAAAAAATTGTCTTTTAAAGCATCATGAAAGCAACTGGGGGAGCAGAACTGGGTTGGAGCTCCTTCAAAACTTCATTTCCAGAGAACTGTCATTATTACACCTATCTAATAGTTCCCTGGAAGAGTCAACTTACAAGGATACTTACATTTGTCCTAACTAGAGTTCAACCAAAAAAAAATATAATTAGAGACAATTATTTAACTTTGTGGCTGCATAAGTGGTGGAAAACAGTTGGGTAAAAACAACAGGCTAACCAAAAACTTTAAAAAGCTGAAAAATGGAAAGTCCATTGGGAATCTAGAAGGCTACACACAAGCGTAGTGCTGGGGTCATGTTTAGGGCTGTGTACATGCTAGAAAAGACAGGAAAAGGTCCTAAGCTCGAACCTGTCACTAAACTTTAGGCTCTGCACAAGCAGGAAGTGAAGCCTAATGCAGAGCTTGCAACTGCTGAAACTGTACACAGAGCACATTGGCAAAGATGAGAAACTTATTGGTTCCAGGCATTTAAGAAAATCTCTGTCCAATTATTATATGATCACGAACATAAACACAGAGAGGCTTCAACTGCCACACAGAACAAAAAATATAGATTTTACAAAATTAGTTCAGATGCTAGGGACCCTAAAACATGTCATAAATAGTATCCAAACCATAACTAATAATGCACAAACACCAGAAGAGAAACTAGATAACTGGAAACACCTAAAAATTAAACACTTACGCTCATCAAAAGACTTCACCAAAAGAGTAACAAGAGAACATAAAATCCAATTAAAAACTGGCAAAGAATATGAACAGACACTTTACCAAAGAAGACATTCAGGCGGCTAACAGACACATGAAGAAAAAGCTCACTATCATTAGTCATTAGAGAAATGTAAATCAAAACTACAATGAGAGGACTTCCGGCAAGATGGCGCTCTAGGCAGAAACACCACGCCGTCCCTCCACAACAAAGATCCGAAAAACTAAGCCAAACAGAGAATCAACAATCCTGAAACCCTAGAACATCAAATGAAG
>NW_004443996.1:13571298-13574119 GCF_000243295.1 Trichechus manatus latirostris
GGAGGTGAGACAGTATCTCATTGTGGTTTTGATTTGCGTTTCTCTAATGGCTAGTGATCCCGAGCATTTCCTCATGTGTCTGTTGGCCACTTGAATGTATTCTTTGGTGAAGTGGCTGTTCATTTTCTTTGCTCATTTTTTAACTGTATTATTTTTTTTTTTTGTTGTAGAGGCATTGGATTTTCTTGTCTTCTATAAAATTTTTGATTAAAATATTCAGTAATGGTAACCAGGCACCATTCATTTCTTCTGGCAATGGAGGCAGTTGTTCATGGAGGCAATTAGCCACACATTTCACTTCCTCCTCCTAGTTCTGACTCTGCTTCTTCCTCTGTTGCTCCAGGGTAAAAGAGACCAACTGCTGTGCTTTGGATGGCTGCTTTATAGCTTTGAAGACCACATGCACTATGCAATGAACTAGCAGGTGGGCAAAAAGCACTAAACATGTTGTTAAGCTAATTAATTGGGATGTACCATGAAACCATGACCCTAAACTTCCAAAACAAGGAACCAAATTTCATGAGGTGTTTGCTTATACTTAAGCAGCCTCAGCAACTACTTTTTTGTGTTCTTGTAAATATATCTATCACACAACTTTTGCCAGTTCAACTTTTGACAGATGTACAACATATTGAGAGCAATTACATTAATCTGCTCTGCCATCCTACTCTGAATCAATGTGATTATTCCATCACCATAAACCAAAACTCTGTACTCCACAAGCAATAACCTCGTCTTTCTCACCTCCCTCCTGCCCCTGGTAACCACTAATAAACTCTGGTCTCTATACATTTATTTGTTCTTATCTTTTTATATAAGTGAGGTCATACAATATTTGTCCTTTTGTGATTGACTTATTTCACTTAACATAATGTCTTCAAGCTCCACCCATACTGTAACATGTATCAAGACTTCATTTCTTTTACTTGTTGAGTAGTATTCCATTGCATGTATGTACACATTTTGTTTATCCATTCATCTGCTGATGGGCATTTAGGCTGTTTCTACCTTTTAGCTACTGTGAATAGTGCTGCAATGAACACTGATGTACAAGTCTGTTTTTACGTTTCTACTTTCAAGTCTTTTGGCTATATACCTAGGAATGGAATTGCAAGGTCATGTAATAGCTCTATTTTTAGTTTTTTGAGAAACTACCACACTGTTTTCTACAATGCTTGTACCATGTTATATTCCCACTAGCAATGGATACGGGTTCTCAGTTTCTCCACATTCTAGCCAACATTTGTTATTTTCTTCTTCTTTTTTATAATCTTAGCCATCCTAGTGGGAGTGAAAATATTCTATTTCCAGAGTAATTCTCCCAGTCAACAGGCTTGCTGTCATGCCACTTTTTTGGTAAAGCCTTTTGATGAACAAACATTTTTAATTTTTATAAAGTCCCATTTATTTGTCTTTTCCTAGTTGTGCTTCTGTTATTATATTACATAAACTATTGTTAAAAGTTAGGCACAACAGCATTTCCCTTCAATTTTCTTCTAAGAATTTTATGGTTTTAGTTTTTACATTTAGGTCTTTAATTCATTTTTAAAATTTTTTTTGCGTGTATGGTGTGAGGCATAGATGCTACTTCATTTTTCTGCATGTGGAAATCCAATTTTCCCAACATCATTTATTGAAGAGACACTTCCTTCCCCATTGAATGAACTTAGCACCCTTGTTAAAAATCAACTGACAAAAGGAATTCAGCACAGGAGAGAAGAGGAACAAAGAAAACATCAGCATCACAAAAAAAGCACTACAAAATGACAGCAGTACACTCACACCTATCAATAATTACAAGAATGTAAATGGCCTAAATGCACCCATAAAGAAACTGAGAGTGACAGAATGGACTAAAAAACAGGATCCATCAATAAGCTGTCTACAAAAGACACATCTTAGAAACAAAGACACAAATTTATTAAAAATCAAAGGATGGAAAAAAATATATATCAAGCAAGCAGCTACCAAAAAAGAGCAGCAGTGGGAATACTAACCTCAGGTAAAATAGACTTTAAAACAAAATCCACTATAAAAGACAAAGAAGGACACTCTATAGAGATTAAAGGGGTGATCCATCATGAAGACATAACCATAATAAAAATCCACGCACCCAAATGACAGGGCTCCAAAATACATAAACTCTAGCAGCACTGAAAAGAGAAATTGACAGTTCCACAATAATAGTAGGAGACTTCAACACACCACTCTCAGTGAAGGACAGAACATCTAGAAAGAAACTGAACAAAGATACAGAAGAACTAAAGGGCACAATCAGCTAACTTAACCTCCTAGACATATATAGAACACTCCACCAAACAGCTGCAAAGGACACATTCTTTCCCAACACACACGGAACATTCTCCAGAATACATGACATCTTAGGCCAAAGAGGAACCCTCAACAAAATCCAAAACATTGACATAATACAAAGTATCTTCTCTGACCACAATGCCATCAAGATAGAAATTAACAGGAAGAGCAAGGAAAAAAAAAATCCATTGAATGGAAACTAAATAACAACTTGATTACAAACCACTGGATAACGGAAGAAATCAGAGATGGACTCAAAAAATTCCTAGAATCAAACGAGAATGAAAACATATCATACCAAAGCATCTGGGGCACAGCAAAGGCGGTCCTCAGGGGACAATTTATAGCAATAGATGCACACATCAAAAAACAAGAAACAGACAAAATCAAAATATTAACTACACAACTCGAACAAATAGAAAGAGATCGGCAAAACAAGCCCACAGCCACCAGAAGAAAGGAAATAATAAAGATCAGAGCAGAAATAAATGAACTAGAGAATAGAAAA
>NW_004443996.1:13575209-13576432 GCF_000243295.1 Trichechus manatus latirostris
ACAATACCATTTATAATAGCCCTTAAAAAAATAAAATACTTAGGAATAAATCTAACCAGGGATGTAAAAGACCTATACAAAGAAAACTACAAAACACTCACTACTGCAAGAAACCAAAAGAGATCTAAATAAATGGAAAAACATACATGCTCATGAACAGATAGACTCAACATTGTGAAAATGACAATTCTACCCAAAGCAATCTACAAATACAATGCAATCCCCATCCAAATACCAACAACATTCTTTAAAGAGATGGAAAAACTAATCATTAACTTTGTATGGAAAGGGAAGAAGCCTCAGATAACTAATGCACTACTGAAGAAGAAGAATAAAGTAGGAGGACTCACAGTACCTGACCTCAGAATCTACTGTACAGCTACAGTAGTCAAAATAGCCTGGTACTGGTACAATGACAGATAACATTGACCAAAGGAACAGGATTGAGATCCCAGATGTAAATTCATCCACCTACGTTCACCTGATCTTCAACAAGGGCCCAAAGTACATCAAATGGGGAAAAGACACTCTTTTTAACAAATGGTGCTGGCAAAACTGGATGTCCATCTGCAAAAAAATGAAACAGGACCCATACCTCACACTATATACAAAAACTAATTCCAAATGGATCAAATACGTAAATATAGAACCAAAAACTATAAAGTTCATAGAAGAAAAAATATGATCAATGCTAGAGGCCTTAATACACGGCATTTACAGGATACAAATCATAAACAACAACACACAAACTCCAAAAGATAAGCTAGATAACTGGGATCTTCTAAAAATTAAATGCTTATGCTCATCAAAAGACTTCACCAGAAGAATAAAGACAGAACCTACAGACTGGGAAAAATTTTTTGGACATTACAAGTCAGACAAAAATCTAATCTCTGAAATCTACAAGAAAATCTAACACCTCTACAACAGAAAGACAATCCAATTAAAAAATGGGCAAAGGAAATGAACAGACACTTTAACAAAGAAGACATTCATGCGGCCAACAGACACATGAGGAAATGCTCACGATCACTAGCTATTAGAGAAATGCAGATCAAAACCACAATGAGATATCATTTCACCCTGGCATTACTGGCAGGAATCAAAAACACTGGAAATAACAAATGTTGGAGAGACTGCGAGGAGATCGGAACTCTTATGGGAATGCAAAATGATACAACTGTTTTGGAAAACGATATGGCGCTTCCTTAGAAAGCTAGAAA
>NW_004443996.1:13577518-13589037 GCF_000243295.1 Trichechus manatus latirostris
TGTTAACCAATGTCATAAAACAATATGTGTACTAACTGTTTAATGAGAAACTATTTGTTCTGTAAACCTTCATCTAAAGTACAATAAAAAAAAGATGTTAGGTAAAAAAAAAGGGTGCTTACAGTTAAAAGCCCTAAGGAGAAATACAAACAGACCATTTCTGTTAATCTTTCTTCACTTTAAACTTTATTATATGGTTTTGTGTCTGTAAAAGGTTTTGTTCTGGAAACTGAAACCACTACAAGTCAAGCAAATTAAAGAAACATTCAAAGTGATATAAGACCTCATTTATCTCTCTGTCCATATTTACCCATTATTTATGGGTAAAGCTATCTTGAATCTGAAAATAATTGGGAAGACAGACGACCACTGATTATGGCAAACTTACTGCATCACTGGCTGAATTAAAGAATTGTTTATTTTAACAAAATAAAGGTCACTTTTCAGAGCCAAATAAGAAACCTTGAATTGCATAATAATTTGCTAATTAAAATCTTTTGACTCAGTTGTTAAATTTATTTCTTAAAAAAGCCCTATCCTTGTTAATAAAGAACTGTGGAAACATCTAAAAAAAAATCAGCTGACCACAGATGTATGGATTTCTATCTGGACTGTCAGTTCTATTCCATTGGTCTATGTGACTATTGTTATACCAGTACTGGGCTATTTTGATTACTGTAGCTGTGTATCTTTTAAAATCAGGAAGTGTGTGACTCCTTCTACTTTGTTCTCCTCTTTCAACATTGCTTCAGCTATTTGGGGCCTCTTGGCATTCTGTATAGTGTTGAGGATTGGTTTTTCACTTCCATAAAGAAGGCTGTTGGAATCTTGATCGGAATTGCTTTGAATCTGTAGATCACTTTGGGTAGTACTGACAGCTTAACAATATTAAATCTTCCAATCCGTGAACATGGAACATTTTCCATTTAGTTAAGTCATCTTTAATCTCTTTCAGCAATGTTTTATAATTTTCATTGTATAAGTCCTTCACATCCCTGGTTAGATTTATTCTTAGGTATTTTATTCTCTTAGATGCTACTGTGAATGGAATCATTTCCCTAATTTTCCTTTCGGATTTCTCATTGCTGGTGTATAGAAACCCAACTGATTTTTTTGTTGTTTTTGACCTTGTACCCGGAAACTTTGCTAAATGCCTCTATTAGCTCTAGAAGTTTTCTTATGGACTCTTTGGGATTTTCTACACATAGGATCATGTCATCTGTGAATACAGATAATTTTACTTCTTTTCCACTCTAAATAGATTTTCTTTCTTTTTCTTGTCTTATTGCTGTGGCTAGGATTGCCAATACAATATTGAATAGAAGTGGTAAGGGCGAGCACCCTTGTCTTGTTCTAGAATTCAAGGGGAAAGCTCTGTCTTTCTCCATTAAGTTTAATGTTGTACAGTTAATTGATTTTTGACACAGGTGTCAAAACAATTCAATGGGAAAAGAATAGTCCTATCTACAAATGGTCCTGAGACAAATGGACAGCCACCTGCAAATGAAAGAGCTGAACATCTACCTAATAGTATATACAAAAAGGAACTCAAAATGGATCCACAATCTAAATGTAAGAGCTAAAATTATAAAACTCTTAGAAGAAAACATTGGATAAGGCAATGGTTTCTTAGATGTAATACCAAAAGCACAAGCACAGAAAGAAAAAAAAATTGTACCATTCTGCATTCCCGCTAGCAATGGATGTTGTTGTTGTTAGGTGCCAATGAGTTGATTCCAACTCATTGACCCTATGTACAACAAAACGAAACACTGTCCTTCACCATCCTCATAGTCGTTGTTGCAGCCACTGGGTCAATCCATCTCCTTGAAGGTCTTCCTCCTTTTCGCTGACCCTCTACTTCACCAAGCATGATGTCCTTCTCCAGGAACTGGTCCCTCCTGATAACATGTCCAAAATAACATGAGACGAAGTCTGTCCATCCTCGCTTCTAAAGAGCATTCTGGCTGTACTTCTTCCAACACAGATGTGTTCATTCTTCTGGCAGTCCATGGTCTAATCAATATTCTTCACCAACACCATAATTCAAAGGCATTAATTCCTCTTTGGTGTTCCTTATTCACTGTCCAGCTTTTGCATGCATATGAGGCAACTGAAAATACCATGGCTTGGGTCAGGCACATCTTAGTCCTCAAAATGACATCTTTGCTTCTTAACACTTTAAAGAGGGCTTTTGCAGCAGATTTGTCCAAAGCAGTACATGATTTGATTTCCTGACTGCTGCTTCTACGAGCGTTGATTATGGATCCAAGTAAAAGGAAATCTTTGACAACTTCTATATTTTTCTCCACATCCTCACCAACATCTGTTATTTTCCTTTTTTTTTCCAATCTTAACCATCCTAAAAACCCTAAAAACTCATGCCGTTGAGTTGATTCAGACTTATAGCAACCCTACAGGACAGAGCAGAACTGCCCCCATAGGGTTTCCAAGACTGTAAACCTTTATGGAAGCAAACTGCCGCATCTTTCTCCCACGGAGCAGCAGGTGAGTTCAAACTACCAATCTTTCGGTTAGCAGCCAAGTGCTTAACCACTGTGCCACCAGGGCTCCTTTAACCATCCTACTGGGAGTGAAATGGTATCTCATTATGGTTTTGACTTGCATCTCTCTGATAGCTGATGATGTCAAGCATCTTTTCATGTTTTTGGTGTCCATTTGAATATCCTCTTTGGTGAAATGTCTATTCAAGTCCTTTAGTTCTCACATTTAGGTCCTTGATCCATTTTGAATTGGGTTTTGTATATTGTGTGAGGTATAGATTCTACTTTATTCTTGTGCATGTGGAAATCCAGTTTTCCCAACATCATATATTAAAGACACTATTATTTCAACCATTGGATAGACTTAGCATCTTTGTCGAAAATCAATTGTCTGTAGATGTATGGATTTATTTCTAGACTCTCAATTCTATTACATTGGTCTATATGTCTATCCTTATACCAGTACCAGACTGTTTTGATTACTGCAGCTTTTTAGTATTTTGAAATCAGGAAGTGTGAGTCCTCCTACTTTATTCTTCTTCAAGACTGCTTTGCCTATTCGGGGTCCCTTGCCCTACCATATAAATTTGAGGACTGGCTTTTCCATTTCTGCAAAGAAGGCTGCTGGAATTTTGATGGGTATTGCATTGAATTAATAGATTGCTTTGGGTAGTATTGACATCTTAACTACATTAAGCCTTTCAATCCATGAACATGGAATGTACTTACATTTATTTAGGCCTTCTTCAATTTCTTTTAGTAATGGCTTATAGTTTTCAGTGAACAATTCTCTCACTGTGCTGGTTAAATTTATTACTAGGAGCCCTGGTGGTCCAGTGTTTAAGCACTCGGCTGCTAACCAAAAGGTCGGCAGTTCAAACCCATGAGCTGCTCCTTGGAAACCCTACGAGGTAGTTCTACTTTGTCCTATAGGGTCGCTATGAGTCGGAATTGACTCGACAGCAATGGGTTTTTTGGTTTTATTCTTTTAGATGCTACTGTAAATGGTATTGTTTCCTTAATTTCCTTTTCAGCTTGCTCATTGCTGATAGAAACCTGATTTTTGTGTGCTGACCTTTTACCCTGTCATTTTGCTGAATTCATTTATTAGCTCTAATAGCTTTATTGTGGAATCACTGAGGATTTCTATATATAGGATCATATCATTGCAAACATAGAAAGTTTTATTTCCTCCTTCCCGATTTGGATAACTTTTTTTTTCTTGTCTAACTGCTCTGCCTAGGACTTCCAGTACAATACTGAACAGCGGTGGTGAGAGTGGACATCCTTGTCTTGCTCCTGATTACATACATATTTTTATGGCAAAGAATCTTAGCAGTTGATTTGCTGGATTGGAGAGAATGATTATTTTAAGTCAATATACTTTACACTTAGTTTATGTCTTTAACACATCTGGAATTCATTATTTCATATGCTACTAGGTGGATTTTAAAAGCTGATTTTCATTTATTCATTAAAAATGAATTTTTTTTCATGATAGAGATATGACAATTATCTTTTACATTCCATGCTTGAAGATCACTATTAAATCATATCTTATCCTTCTATTTTCCAGTTTCATTAATTATCCTTAGATATCTTATTTTCCTAACCTTTAATTATCTTTTGAACTCTTCTAAGAACCCTTACAAACTTTTTCCTGGTATTTTTATTAATAACACACAAATATCTTACTTACAACAAGTTCCAAAATACCATCCCCTTCATCAGCATTTTCTATCACAGTGGCTCCAAATCCAAGCTCTCGGATGAACTCTGCTATCATCGGAGGTTGTATAACAGCAGGATTATATCTTACTTCTGCCTTGCCAGCCATCAGGGCTACGAGTACAGAATATATTCCTAGGGCCATTATAAGAAAAATCATACAGAGAACATTATTCTTTATAAAAAGAGTAATGTTATAATTAGTTTTTAGTATTTTTCATTTAAATGTGAAATGATTAAAGTGAATCTGCAGAAATTTATTACTTAAATTTTATACATCTTGAACCCAAACCAAACAAAACCATTTGAAAAGGATGCCTTATTTTAAAAAACATTGATTATGAAAAATTTCATTTATATATATAAAAATGAGAAACCAGCATAATAAATTTGATGTGCCCATCACCCAGCTTCAACAATTATCAATAAGACTTGGATAATCTTGTTTCATCTACATTCCTACCCACTACACTCCCTGCTCTCTACATAAATTATTCTGAAGCAAATCCCAGACATCATATAACTTCATGTGTAAATATTTAAATATGAATCTCTAAAAGACAAAGATTCTTCTCTTAAAAATAACCATAATACCATTATCACACCTAGAATAAAATAATTCCTTACTATCATCAAATATCCATGCAGTATTCACATTTCCACGATTGTCTTATAACTGCTTATTAGTTTAAGTTTGTTTGAATTGGGATCCAAATAAGGCTCATGAACTTCAATTGGCTGAGACCGTATCTTCTTAATATAAAGCATTTTTAGAAGCTAGTAAGAGTCCTAGAGAAAGGAACTCATGAACTTAGGAAATCAGTTACTGCAATTGCAGCAAAATATCCAAGAATGTACCAATATAGACACTGTATAGTAATCAAATAATACTCATTTCTTAAAATTCTGGCACACACTAATCTAAAAGGCTCTTATTCCTAGGGTAAAAAAGTGCCACATACTTGTTAACAGAACAAAAGAATTCATTTTATGGTAGCCATGCTGTTCTCTGGGAAAACCTTTTGTTAACAACTGCCTCGCTTCTAAAGGCCAGCTATTACTGTCATTGCCAGGAGTAAAATTAATTCCACATAGCAGAAATAGTAGCTTTCTAGGGATCTGTGGCATTTGGTGGCTACCTGACACGGAATGGGGATCAACAGTCTGTAGGTCAGCTCTAGAGTTTGATAAATAAGAAAAAAAATGACCAAATATTAATTTAATAATAAATTTTAATTTTAAAAAAGTACCTAATATAGTCTACGTTTTCTATATAAAGTTTTCTACAATCTGGGCTTTGTGGGTACCAAATAATTCAGGGAATCAACCCTTGAGAAACTGTCAGTAATAAGAGAAGGGTATAGAGAAAGTCAGAAAAAACTTTTTTGCTTCAGTTGAATGTAATCAACAGCCAAACACACAGAAATAGAAGAGAAAATCTGATTTTTAAATTTCAAAATTATAAGTTGAATATTTACATAAACTATAGATAATTTTTAAAAATTCTTACTTCAAACTATAATTAGAACTCTTCCTAATCATTTTTAGAAATATAATGCAGACTAAATCAAGGGAAGACCAGTGCTACCTAGTTTAAAAAAAAAAAATGAATGTAGTGACTCCAGCTAGGTTAACAGTATTCATAATTAGGGACAAAAGGTGGTAAAACCAGTTGCTGTTGAGCTGATTCCAACTCAGAGCAATCCCATGTATTGCAAAGTAGAATTGTGCTCCATAGGGTTTTCAAGGCTGTGACCTTTCAAAAGCAGATGGCCAGGCCTTTCTTCTGAGGCACCTCTGGGTGTGTTCGAACTGCCAACCTTTCGGTTAGCAGTTGAGCATTTAACTGTTTGCACCACCAGAGACTCCCTAAGAGGTGGTAGAGGGGAATAACTGGAAGAATAAGCTTAACAGATTAAAAAAGAAAAGATTCATAACTGGCACAGGTATTGCTTGTCTCATTAAATAGGTTATTTCTGAATTGCCTGAAAATAGTTGGCTCTCAAATTAAACAAGAACCTTGTAAGCTTCATTTTGCTTTATTTTGCTTGGCAACTTCCCTCTTTTTTTTTAATTTAATCAAACGAAAGGTAATATAAGCCTTAGTCTTGACTGCGTTCCAATTAGAAATAACGGAGGCTGAAATGAAATATGTAGAAATGACAGAATGTGGACATGATAATACTGAACTGAAGATGGTTCTGTATGCCATACATTTCGTTACAATGTTCATGCCTTCATATATAAGATGATGCTACTGGCCACAGGTATGTATTATTTACTAAATGCACTTTGAGTTATTTCCCCAATAATGAGGATAAGTTTACATAAATCCTTACTTCCTTATTCAGCCCTGTGACAACCTGAGGCTAGGGCTGCCTAAGTACCAAAACTATGACTTTGGTATTATTAAACATAATCACATATCTATATGGTTAATAAATCTACTATGCTATATTGTAAAGTCTCTAAGTATAAGTGAAAATTTATAGGCTAAAATGTTTAAGTGTAACAATAAAAATTGTGTTCTAGATTTTATAAGCTAAAATTAAAACTTGCATACAATACTAAGCAACTTTTGAACATCTTTACTGCAAAAGCACAAAGTAATTCTAAATAAATTTTGGTTCTGGTTTGATACTTCGTCCTGGTATGGTAATATTGAAACTCTGAGGGATTCTAACCCATGAAATCCATTGCCGTCAAGTTGCTTCCGACTCACATAGGACAGAGTAGACCTGCTGCATAGGGTTTCCAAGGAGCGGCTGGTGGATTCAAACTGCCAACCTTTTGGTTAGCAGCCGGGCTCTTAACCACTGATCACCAGGGCTCCGCTAGGATTCTAGTTATTAATTTTAAGCAAAGCTTTATTAGAAAATTTATCTTTCTTAAAATCCATTGCAACCAAGGTCCATAAAGAACAGTAATTTTATGTACTTCCTTCTGCTATTTTCCTACAAATTTCATTAATATTAAAATGTGATCGTGACATAAAAGTGATAGGAACTTCATCTAAGGGAACACAGCACTAACAAAAACTGGCTGTCAGGAAATCCAGGTTGTCCTGCACATCATACTTATTTATGAGGCCTAGGCAAGAATCATAAATATGGTTACAAAACACATAAGAGAACAAAAAGGATAGAATCCCCAAACCAGTACATGAATAACAGGCTTTAAGAGCTTCTCACCTTCCTCTCGTCTTAAATTTCGTTCAATGTTTGCTACGCAGGAAGCACAAGTCATGCCAGTGACCTGTATATAACACTTAGAAGAAGTCCTTGTCTCCTCTTTGTCATGAACTGGTGTCATAATTTTAGCATAAAATTCATTGGCTGAAGCCAAAAGTGGCATTTCCGATGAGGGCTGAGTTATTAATACCGATGGCTCATTCACGTCTGGTGGAAACGAAAAGAAGATTCATTTGCAGTATTGATCACCTCCAGCTACATCCTTGTTATTCATCAAAATCTACACCTTTAGGCACTGTCAATCCATTCATGTAAAACCAGCAAGGACCTACTTAAGCCCTCAGCAATATGTTATCTTTACAATTTCCAGGCACTGACCTCCAATTTCAATACTGCTCATCACAGTTCCCAGGAAAATCTGAGCTAAACTGAGTAAGTAAAACTTTAGTTAGGGACTTCTGGCAAAATGGCACTCTAGGCAGAAGCACCACGCCGTCCCTCCACAGCAAAGATCCGAACAACTAAGCCGAACACATAAAACAGCAATCCCAAAACCCTAAAACATCAAACGAAGAGATAAAGAACTCAGCCAAGCACCAAATGGAGTGATAAAACTGACAGAGTGGAGAGCGAGGAGAGATTCATGCAGAAGTCTTCTATCAGCTAACGCAGTGCGGATCCGCCATCTTGGACTCCTATTGGAGACCAGCAAACAGGGAGTACGAGAAAGCAGCTTCACAGAGCTTCCAGAGGGAGACAAAACAATCAGTAACTTGCGATATATGCTTTTGCACCCCCCACCCTTCTTCACACCCACTCGGCCTCCTCTGCTTCCTGCTGCCACAGTCTCTTCCCTGGGAAGCACCGGCTGCTTGCATTCCACCCGCCCGAATTGACTTGCTGTCTGAGTGCCATTTGTTGGCTGCTGGTGATGCTTTTTTTCCCCTTCTTTTGATTTCATCCTTAACTCTCACCACCTCCCCCTCCTTTTGCTCAAATACCTGGCTCCGTGTGCCATCTTTGCTTCTTCCTGAGGGGCTGTGGAGCTCCGGTAATTTGTGATATACACTTTCCTACCCCCCACCCTTCTTCACCCACACTCGGCCTCCTCTGCTTCCTGCGGACACAGTCGCTTGTCCGGGAAGCACCGGCCGCTTGGATACCACCCACCCGCGCTACCTGGCTCTCTGAGTGCCATTTGTTGGCTGCTGGTGTTGCTTTTTTTCCCACTTCTTTTGATTTCTTCCTTCCCTCTTACCACCTCCCCCTCCTTTCCCTCAAATACCGGGCTCCATGCGCCATCTTTCCTTCTTCCTGAGGGGCAGCAGAGCTCTGTTCGAGTGTGGAACTACTTCTCTGTCTGGGCTGCCACGCTGGTGGGATCCCGGGGCTTTTGTTTGTCTGTTTTGAATTGTTTATTTGTTTTCTTTTCCTTTTCTTGAGTTGGGAGCCCGTTCTGGCCAGGCGGTGCTACGTGGCTTCGAACCTACCCCCTTGGCATGCGCACACACGCAAAGGAATCCCTGAGGGCATTTCTTTTTTTGTAGGTTTTTTTTTAAATTTTTTTTCCTGTTTTTTTTTGGGGGGGTGCTTTTCTTGTTCTTTTATTTTAAAATTTGTTTTGTTTTCTTTTACCTCTCTTTCCCTTTTTGTCTTTCTTCATTACAAAGTTACTCGTCTCTCTATACCTTCCTTCTCTTTCGGTTCCCTGAATACCTGGTGCTGAATACCTCTATGCCTTCTAGCCAGGCTATATTGCAACACCTAAGAACAACTTCCCCACACCTCATACCCGCACTGGTGGGATCCCTGGGAACTTTGCTGCTCTTTTCCCTTTCTGGTTTTTATTTACTCATTCTTTTCTTTTCTTTTTTTTCTTCTTCTTCTCCTTTTTGTTTTTCTCCATTTCATAGTCTCTCATCTCTCCACTCCAAAGGCAAGCTCACCTACTATTCTTTTTTTGTGTGTGTGTGTGTTTTGAGCTCCTGTTCCTCTCTCCTCTCTCCCATATCCATCTTAGCTCCACCCATTACAATCTCCCCCCTACATCCTGCCTACCAGCACTGCGTGCTTAACATTACACCACCAAGCAGCACAGGCACGACCTACTGGAATATGCCCTGTACTGATTACCAACCCACCCTGGTGGCTGTAGTAAGTGCCACAAACAACCCACAACAGTAACTCCTCTTCAGCTTCACCTGCCCTGCTGTACCATATCTGAGCGACTGACACTGCCAATTGGAGAAGGAGGCGAAAAGCATCATGCCCAGAAACAAGCAAACAACAAAGAACACACAGCCCGCCTGCTCAGACACAGTCAAACAAAAAAAGGACAAAACAAACAAACCTACAATCAATAAACGAGAAAAATAACAACTGAATGCCCCGAAGACAGCAGATAATATCAAAACATTTACAAAAACAGGACAGGATGGCTCCAGTAGGCATCCAAAATAAAACACCAGATGACTTTCCAGTCGAAGAAAGGGTACTAGAACTACCTGCTGGAAATCCAAATCTCTAATACACAGAATTCTCCAAGAGTTGAAGCAAAAAGCAGACAAAAATGAGGAAAAAATAGACAAATTCATAGAAAATACAGACAAAAAATTGGAAGAATTCTGGAAAATAATGCAGGAACAAAATGCCAAAATAAATTCACAACTAGAAATTATACAAAAACAACAATTAGAAATCCAAAAGATAAACAACAAGATTTCAGAAATGGACGGTATCATAGAAGGGCTGAGCAGCAGATTTCAAATGGTAGAAGACAGGATCAGTGGAATTGAAGACAAACACCTGCATACAACTCTGTTTGAAGAAAACTCAGAAAAAAGAACAAAGAAAAATGAAGAGACCCTGAGAGCTTTGTGGGATACAATCAAAAGCAAAAATTTTTCAGTCATTGGAGTTCCCAAAAAGGGGGAGAAAACAGAAAACAAAGAGAGGATCATTGAAGAACTGCTGACAGATAGCTTCCCCAATATCATGAAAGATGAAAAGCTGGCCATCCAAGAAGCTCAACGAACCCCATATAGGACAGACCCCAAAAGAAAATCACCAAGGCATATCATAATGACACTCACCAAAACCAAAGACAAACAAAGAATCCTGAGAGCAGCTCGTGAAAACAAGAAGTCACATACAGAGGAGAAACAATAAGACCAAGCTCAGATTATTTGGCAGAAACCACGCAGGCAAGAAGGCAATGGGATGACATATATAAAACCTTGAAAGAAAACAATTGCCAGCCAACAATAATATATCCTGCAAAACTCTTGTTCAAATATCATGGTGAAATTAGGACATTTCCAGAAAAACAGAAATTAAGGGAATAAGTAAAATCCAAACCAAACTTACAAGAATTATTAAAGTGAGTTCTTCAGTCTGAGAACAAACAACTTCGGCTCACAGGCAGAATTTAGTATGCAGAATAGTACCAGCCAGATACCAATCTAGGAAATAAACTCTCAAAGACGATCCAAAACCAAAAGAAATACAACAAGGAATCAGAGCAGTTAATCAGTAAATGACAACAACAACAGAACACTAAAAGAGGGAATAAACAGTGTAGGTATAGAACCTTCTAATGGAGAGGAAGGCAAGGCGATACCAAGTAATAATAGGCTGCTTCAAACATAGAAAGTTAAGGGTAAATTTCAGGGTAACCACAAAGAAACTAAACAGACCAACTAATAAAAATAAAGACGAAAAACATAAAGTCTCAACAAAAACAAAAGAAATGAAAAAAAAAATCCACAAAAGTAACTCAGGACAGGAGAGTAAGAAGAACAACGAAAACATCAGCACCACAAAAAAAAGCAATACAAAATGACAGCAACAAACACATCTATCAACAGTTACACTGAATGTAAATGGACTCAATGCACCCATAAAGAGATGGGAGAGTGATGGAATGGATAAGAAAACAGGATCCATCAATATGCTGTCTAAAACAGACACACCTTAGAAACAAAGATGTGAATTTATTAAAAGTCAAAGGTTGGAAAAAAATATACTAAGCTAACAACTACCAAAAAAGAGCAGGAGTGGCAATTCTAATCGCAGATAAAATAGACTTTAAAACAAA
>NW_004443996.1:13589137-13634650 GCF_000243295.1 Trichechus manatus latirostris
TCACCTGAAGTACAATTAAAAAGAAAAAGTTAGTTATATCAAGTTCTTCCAGCCATTATTTTCCTATTCTCCCCCTACCATCTGGTAGAGAGTAGTTTGTTAATGGATACCTTATATTTCTGTAATGAATTTTTATCATCATGCTAATAATTTGAAAACTGACATTAAAGCAACTTGGGATATATTACATGGGACAAAATGCAATTTGTAAAACAGCATTGCAGTATGATGTCATTTAAATTTTTTTGTGTGCATGTATATATGAGAACGCAAACAAGAAAGCCTGGGAGGCTACATACCAAACTATTAACTGTGGCTACTTCTGGGGAGTGGGGTTAAGGCAGGAATAGAATGACAGAGAGATGAACAAATTTTCTTTCTACAGAAACTTCGGTATTGTTTGAATTTTTAACACTAATACATAGTACCTTTTAAATTTAAAAAGGTCTTCGTGGACAATGAAAGAAGAGGCAAGAAGTAAGCAGTAACATTCATTTTGAGCAAAGGAGTAATCAGAGAATCTACTTAAAATGTTTGTGAACTGTGAGAGAATGGGACACTCCTATTATCCTAGAATCTTCCGGGCAGTCTCAGAAAATCTGCCATTCTTTTTAGTTTACCCACTGCAGTATTAATCACCTCCTAAGAAGAGAGAATTATTTCCTATTGCACACCCATGCAGCTACAAAAAAAAAGCTAAAGATTTTCTCCTCTCCTAGAGATAATGAGAAATAAGAGGTGATTTTAAAATTTCCACTAACCTACGTAACTTGTTCTTTCTTCCCCTTGGAGAAAAACTGGATCAGGTCTATTTGGCAAAGGAACCCCTCTGCATAGCAGAGTTGGTTTTTAGGACAGTGAAGAAGAGCATCTTTTGAAGAAACTTCAACAAAAGTCTGACCATTTCCCTAAAGAATAATGATCTAGACTTCTCAAATCAATATAATCTAGAGCACTGCTTCTTAAATTTTAATGTATATACAAATCATTACGGGGATCTTGTTAAAATGTTGGTTCTAATTCAGTACATCTGGAGTAGGGCTGAGATTCTGCATTTCCACCAAGCTCCCTGATGATGTCAATGTTCCAGTCTGGGAATAACAAAGGACTACATTCTCCCAGTTCCTAAATTAGTCTCTGGTCTTAAGTGAATCACTTTAGAAAGCTATACTTATTTTTTCAGGTTTTAAGAGCATTCTTTAGAGGGAAAAATTTATCAAATGGTAACACTACTATTGTAAAGAACTCAAAAAGGAGGCTCACTTGCCAAAAGGAAATAGATCTGGTTTTGGATAAATCCATTATTTTAATCTAGCCAGAAGTTTCGTTTATTCTCTCACAATTACTATCAATACTTAATTATTAATTTGAACAATTAAAAAAAAAAGTTTATGCTGTCAATCACTCCATGTTTTGTTCCAGAGCAATTGAGGTATTTCAGGTACCAGAGGTAACCTAAAATACCATCTGCAATTTTCACAGTCTAAATAACTCATAGAGGTAGTCCCTTTTAGCTATCCAGGAATGATGTCTAAACAATGATTTACAAAATAGAGAGTTTTATCCCTGTGAGTCTAGTAAGCAGAAAAGTAAAAGTTTCTGTCTTCACTGGCATAGGCACGCACAGGCAGATAAACGGAATATACTACAGTCCAAAAACAGACCCAAGTTGTATTAACTTTAGTTCTAGTACCACTCTGTTTAGGTTGATGTTCCTTTTAAAACATCAATATTTAATTTAAAAAACTTTCTATCATGTACACACATTGTGAAAAATATAACCAATGTGACTGAATAATATGTATACTGTTGTTAGGTGCTGTTGAGTTGGTTCTGACTCATAGTGAGCCTATGTATAACAGAATGAAACACCAGACAGTCCTGCGCCATACCTGCAATCATTGCTATGTTTCAGCCCATTGTTGCAGCCACTGTCTCAATCTACCTCCTTGAAGATCTTCCTCTTTTTTGCTGACCCTCTACTTTACCAAGCATGATGTCCTTCTTCAGGGACTGGTCCCTCCTGATAACATGTCCAAAGTATGTGAGATGTAATCTCACCATACTTGCTTCTAAGGAGCATTCTGGTTGTACTTCTTCCAAGACAGATTTGTTCGTTCTTCTGACAGTCCATGGTATATTCAATATTCTTCACCAACAACATAGTTCAGACCCATCAATTCCTTTTTGGTCTTCCTTATTTACTGTCCAGCTTTCGCATGCATACGAGGCAACTGAAAATACCACAGCTTGGGTCAGGCATACCTTAGATCTCAAAATGACATCTTTGCTTTTTAACACTTTAAAGAGGTATTCTGCAGCAGATTTGCCAATGCAATACGTCCTTTGATTTCATGACTACTGTTTCCATGAGCGTAGACTGTGGATCCAAGAACAATGAAATCCTTGACAATTTCAATCTTTTCTCTCCATTTATTATGATGTTGCTTATTAGTCAAGTTGTGAGGATTTTTCTTTATGTTGAGGTGTAATCTGTACTGAAGGTTGTAGTTTTTTTTTATTATTATTGTGTTTTAGATGAAGGTTTACAGAACAAATTAGTTTCTCATTAAACAATTAATACACATATTATTTTGTGACATTGGTGGCCAACCCCGTGACATGTCAACACTCTCCACTTCTCAACACTGGGTTCCCCACTTCCAGCTTTCCTGTCCCTTCTTGCCTTCTCGTCCTTAACCCTGGGTTGTGTGCCCATTTAGTATTGTTTTGTTTTATGGGCCTGTCTAATCTTTGGCTGAAGGATGAACCTCAGGAGTAGCTTCAGTACTCAGTTAAAAGGGTGTCCAGGGGCCATACTCTCGGGTTTCTCCAGTCTCTGTCAGACCAGTAAGTCTGGTTTTGTTTTGTGACTTAGAATTTTGCTCTACATTTTTCTCCAGCTCTGTCTAGGACCCTCTATTGTGATCCCTATCAGAGCAGTCAGTGATGGTAGCAGGGCACCATCTAGCTGTGCTCGGCTCAGTCTGGTGGAGGCTGCAGGAGTTGTGGTCCATTAGTCCTTTGGACTGATCTTTGCCTTGTGTCTGTTGTTTTCTTCATTCTCCCTTGCTTCAGATGGGGGAGGGACCAGTGGAATATCTCAGATTGTCACTCACAAGCTTTTAAGACTCAGATGCTACTCACCAAAGTAGGATGTAGAACATTTTCTTTATAAATTATGTTATGCCAATCGAGCTAGATGTTGTCTGAGACCATGGTCCCCAGCCCTCAGCCCAGTAATTTGGTCCTTCAGAGAGTCTGGATGTGTCTATGAAGCTTCTATGACTTTACCTCGGTCAAGCTGTGCTGGCCTCGGCAGTATTGTATACTGTCTTACCCTTCACCAAAGTTACCACTTATCTCTTTTCTATTAAGTGTTTTTCCATCCCCACCCCTCCCATACCTTGTAATCATGAAAGATTGTTTCTTTTTGTGTGTAAACCTTTTCATAAGTTTTTATAATAGTGGTCTCATACAATATTTGTCCATTTGTGATTGATTTATTTCACTTAGCATGATGCCCTCCAGATTCATTCATGTTGTTAGATGTTTCGCAGATTCATTATTGAAGGCTGTAGTTTATGACATTCCTGAGTAAGTGCTTCAAGTCTTCTTCACTTTCAGCAAGCAAGGTTGTGTCATCTGCATATCGCAAGTTGTTAATAAGTCTTCCTCCAATCCTAATGCCACATTCTTTTTCATATAGTCCACCTTCTTGGATTATTTGCTCAGCATGCAGACTGAATAGGTATGGTGAAAGGATACAACCCTGATGCACACCTTTTCTGATTTTAAACCACACAGTATCTCCTTGTTTTGTTTCAACCACTGCCTCTTGATCTATGTACAGGTTCCGCATGAGCACACTTAAATGTTCTGGAATTCCCATTCTTTGCAATGTTACCCATAATTTGTTATGATCCACACAGTCAAATACCTTTGCATATTCAATAAAACACAGGGAAACATCTTTCTGGTATTCTCTGCTTTCATTCAAGATCCATATGACATCAGCAATGATATCCCTGGTTCCATGTCCTCTTCTGAATCTGGCTTGAATTTCTGGAAGTTCCCTGTAGATGTACTGCTGCAACCACTTTTGAATGATCTTCAGCAAAATTTTACTTGCATATGTTACTAAAGATATTGTTTGATAATTTCTGTATTTGTATGGATCACTTTTCTTTAGAATAGGCACAAATTTGTATCTCTTCCAGTTGGCTGGCCAGGTAGCTGTCTTCCAAATTTCTTGGCATAGACGAGTCAGCACCTCCAGTGCTGAATCCGTTTGCTCAAACATCTCAATTGGTATTCTGTCAATTCCTGAAGCCTTGTTTTTTGCCAATACCTTCAGTGCAGCTTGGAATTCTTCCTTCAATAACATAGGTTCTTGATCATATACCACCTCCTGAAATGGTTGAACACTGACCAATTCTTTTTGGTACAGTGATGCTGTGTATTCTTTCCATCTTCTTTTGATGCTTCCATGGTAGTTCAATATTTTGCCCATATCACTCAAAACTGCAACTTGAGGCTTGTAACAATATGTATAGAAATTGTTAAAAGAGAACCTAATTGGCTGTGTAAACTTTCATCAAAAACAATAAAATATTATATATTTTTTAAAAAGCTTCTATCTTCCAAAGAGGCAGTGAAGGTGTTAAAAAGTCACAATGAATTAAATGGCTGCTTCTTTATTTAGCTTTTCTACAGGCTGTAACATCAATACTTATGCTTAAATTAATTCAAAAGGAAGGCTGAGTTTTCTGCACTTGAGGTAACAACCAGAAAAGATTCCAAAAATTTCAAGAAACTGTTTCCAATCAGATCTTCAAAACTGGCAGGTTCAGAGTCTGATGTAATGTGAAGAACAAACACATAATCTGAAAATGGCTTAAAAACAATTATAAACATCATTCTGCATCTTACTCTCAAATGGTTCAAAAAATTATATGTGTGTATCTAGATAAGACAGAGAAAGAGATAATGATAAAACAAATAGGGTAAAATAAAACATTAACAACTTGGGAATCTGAGTGAATTTGGTAAACAGGATTTCCATGTACTATTCTTGCAACTTTTCTGTAAGTTTGAAATTGGTTAAAAATAAAAAGTTCTCAAATATGGATGGACTTCAGCTGAGTGCTTTATTTGCTTTAATTAGTAAAGACTTAAATTTCATGTTATTATATGTATTTTTACTTTTAGATAATGATGATGATATTGATAAAAAACTATCTTCCACTTTCCTCATTACTTTCTTCACTATTTACTGCTGACCCAGGACTAGTGTAAGATGAAGATTAAATGTATGGATCCCTCTCTGAGAATGAGTCATAGTGAGGTCTGGGTCAGCACTGACACTCAGAAAATTGGCAGCCTTAATTCTGGTGGCATCTTAAACACTAATTGATCTCCAGCAGAACCACAGAATGTAGTCATTTGATATCAATCTTTTATCCCAATAATATGAGTCACCATAGTTCCAGCCCTATGAATTCTCCTATGGTGATATTCACTGTGAGAAGGATGCAGCACTGGAAGTGCTCACACATCTATGCCAAGGAATTTGGAAGACAGCTACCTGGCCTACTGACTGGAAGAGATCTATATTTATGCCTATTCCCAAGAAAGGTGATCCACCTGAATGTGGAAATTATCAAACAATATCATTAATATCACACGCAAGTAAAATTTTGCTGAAGATCATTCAAACGCAGTTGCAGCAGTACATCCACAGGGAACTGCCAGAAATTTAAGCCAGATTCAGAAGAGGACATGGAACCAGGGATATCATTGCTGATGTCAGATGGATCTTTAATGAAAGCAGAAAATACCAGAAGGATGTTTCCCTGTGTTTTATTGACTATGCAAACGTATTCAACTGCGTGGATCATAACAAATTATGGATAACATTGCAAAGAATGGGAATTCCAGAACACTTAAGTGTGCTCACGAGGAAACTACATAGATCAACAGGCAGTGGTTCAAACAGAAGAAGGGGATAACGTGTGGTTTAAAATCAGGAAAGGTGTGCGTCAGGACTGTATCCTTTCACCATACTTATTCAATCTGTATGCTGAGCAAATAATCCGAGAAGCTGGACTATATGACGAACGTGGCATCAGGAATGAAGGAAGACTCATTAACAACCTGCTATATGCTGATGACACAACCTTGCTTGCTGAAAGTGAAGAGGACTTGAAGCACTTACTGATGAAGATCAAAGACTACAGCCCTCAGTATGGATTACACCTCAACATAAAGAAAACAAAAATCCTCACAACTGGACCAATAAGCAACACCATGATAAATGGAGTAAAGATTGAAGTTGTCGAGGGTTTCATTTTAATTGGCTCCACAATCAACACATATGAAAGTAGCAGTCAGTAAATCAAATGACGCATTGCATTGGGCAAATCTGCTGCAAAAGACCTTTTAAAAGTGTTCAAAAGCAAAAACGTCACCTTGAAGACTAAGGTGTGCCTAACCCAAGTCATGGTGTTTGCAATTGCCTCATATGCATGTGAAAGCTGCACACCAAATAAGGAAGATGGAAGAATTGACATCTTTGAATTATGGCATTGGCGAAGAATACTGAATATACCATGGACTGCCAGAAGAACGAACACATCTGTCTTGGAAGAAGTACAGCCAGAATGCTCCTTAGAAGCAAGGATGGTGAGACTTCATCTCACATACTTTGTACATGTTATCAGCAGAGACCAGTTCCTGGAGGAGGACATCATGCTTGTTAAAGTAGACGGTCAGCGAAAAAGAGGAAGGCCTTCAATGAGATGGATTGACACAGAGGCTGCAACAATGGGCTCAAGCATTAACAACAATTGTGAGCAGGGTGCAAGACCGGGCAGTGTTTTGTTCTGTTGCACATAGGATCACTATAAGTTGGAACCAACTCGACGGCACCTAACAACAACAACAATGCCTAGAATATTGATCTTTACGTGTTCCATTTCACTTTTGACGATTTCAATTTTCCCAGCTTCATACTTCATACATTCCATGTTCTGATGATTAATGGATGATTCTAGCTGTTTTGTCTCATTTTGAGCCCTCAAAATGAGGGCTCATTTAGAGTTACCATAACCTATTGCCATCGAGTCGATTCCAACCCATAGCGACCCTATTGGACACAGTAGAACTGCCCCACAGGGTTTCCATATGACCCAGCAATTCCATTCCTAGGTATATACCCAAGAAAACTGAAAACATATTTCTACAGAAAAATTTGTACATGAATATTCATAGCTGCATTATTCATGATAGCCAAAGAGTGAAAACAACCCAAACATCCATCAATTGATGAATGGGTAAACAAAATGTGGTATATCCACACAAGGGAATATTATTCTGTCATAAAAAGGAATGAAATACTGATACATGTTACAATGTGGATAAACCTCAAAAACATTATGCCAGGTACAAAAGGCTAAATATTGTATGACTTCCTTTATGTGAAATGTCCAGAATAGGCAAATCCATAGAGATAGATTAGTGTTTTCCAAGGGCTGGGGCAAAGGGGGAATGGGGAGTGACTGCAAATATATATGGAATTTCTTTTTTGGGTGATGAAAATGTTCTATAATTAGATAGTGGTGATGGCTGCACTACTCTGTGAATATATTAAAAACTCAATTGTGCAGTTTAAAAGGGTGTATTTTATGTTATGTGAACTATATGTCAATTTTAAAGAGTGAGGATTCTATAATTTTTACCATTTGTCAACAATATGAAGATTAGGAATTATTAAGTACATCTATGGGCCCTCTTCCACTAACATGGATCTATCATAATAATTTGGGGGCGTGTTTAACATAATTTTTATGCACGTCAGTTTTAGTGAGGTTGAAAAGGGAATATTACCATTTGATATCCTTTCTAATCAGAATAGCAAAGATTAATAACATTGTCTGGAAATTAGTTATAGAACTTTCAACTGTTATTTAAACCAAGAAATTTCATTATAGTATTTTTCACTTTAATTCAAGGTTAGGTTCAACTCTAGTTCAAAACAAGTTCACACAGGCAAATTGCACTGAATATACACTTTAGGATTCAGTTCAAGGGTAAGAACTGCCATGAAATATGAAGACTCTGGGTCAGTTCTGGAGTCAGTTTAACTTAAAGGCCTAAATTTAAAACTACAGCTAAAATCTTTTTATTTCTATCTTTTTTCTTTGTAAAATAAAATTTAATTCCTCCTATTATATAAATAAATACATATATACATACATACTTGTTACAAAAAACTTGGAATACACAGAAAAGCACAACGGAAACAAAAATCACCCTTATCCTACAAGGGCCAGAAGGCAGAAGAGGACAGGAAAGCTGGTGATAGGGAACCCAAGGTTGAGTAAGCATAGTGTTGATGTGTTGTGAGGTTGTTAACCACTGTCATAGGGCAACATGTGTACTAACTGTTAAATGAGGAACTATTTTGTTCTGTAAGCCTTCATCTAAAGTGAGAATAGCAGCACAACTGGAAGAGCGTAGTCGATGTCACTGAACTGTGCATGTAGAAATTTTTGAAATGGTGTATCTTTGGCTATGTATATTTTCACCAAAAAAAAAAAAAGGTCGAGAAGGGAGAGAGTTGACATGTTGTGGGGTTGTTAACCAATGTCATAAAACAATATGTGTACTACTGTTTCATGAGAAACTATTTGTTCTGTAAGCCTTCACCTGAAGTACAATTAAAAAAAAAAATCACCCTTATCCTACCACCCAAAGATTAACACAAAACCCACTGCCGCTGAGTCAATTTCGGCTCAGTGACAGAGTAGAATTGCCCCATAGGGTTTTCAAAGTTGTAATCTTTATGGAAGCAAAACTGCCACATCTTTCTCCCATGGAGTGACTGGTGGGTTCACACTGTTGAACTTTTGGTTACCAGCTGAGCACTTTAACCACTGCGTCACTAGGGCTCCGACCCAAAGATAACCTAAAATTTTGGTTTGTGTCCTGCCAGGAATTTTGTTCATTCATAATACATAAATATTATATCGATGGTATATATTTATATTCATATTTTTATAAATTTTTCATCATATTGTATCTACATCTTTTTTCTTTATTTTTTTTTTAATTTAACAATGTATCTCTGGCACGTTCCCATGGTGTTGTTTGTTAGTTGTTGTCAAGTCGATTCCAACTATGGCAACCCCATGTGTGCAGAGTAGAACTGCTCCATAGGACTTTCAAGGCCGTGACCCTTTCAGCAGCAGATTGCCAGGCCTGTCTTCTGAGGCACCTCTGGGTGGGTTTGAACTGCCAACCTTTTAGCTAGTAGTCAAGCGTGCGCTTAACTGTGCCACTCAGGGAATCCTGTCATGGCATTAAGTATCTTTTAATGCTACAGCTTTTTATGTCTTCCCAGTATTTCATCATAGGGATGTACCATGATTTATTATTTCTAGATTTTTAAATATTATAAATAATAATGCAAACTTTGTATACTTATGTATCTTTGTATACAGCAACTATCTCCATAGGACTTATTTCCAAAAAGTGAAATTGGAGTATCTATAATTCATTTTTCCATGATAAAAGCCAACAGAATCAGCAAACTATAAATAAATGTTAGAGGAATCAAAGAAAAGGTTAATAATTACCTGACAAGGCAGCATCAAATCCCATGTTTTCTATTGCTTCTCTCAAGGTTTCTGGAGAGTTTAGTAGAGGATCATACTCAATAATTCCACTGCTATTTACAAGGGAGACTTGTATGGATTTCACACCTGCCTTTTTTGATATGACACCCTCAATAGACTGTACACAAGAATTACAAGTCATGCCACCAATGTTTATCACAGTTTCTTGAGTCAGAGGCTGGCTAACTATGTTCAAAGGAATTTTCTGATGATATGAGCTGGAAGGAGAGCTTGGAGTACTCTCAGCATCGCTTGTAATACTAACACTGTATTGCCCTGGTGATATTGCCTCTATTGTCTTTCTCAGGGTTTCTGGAGTGACTAAGCTTGCATTGTATTTTACATTGGCAGACCTATTCTCTAAAGAAATTGCTATGCTGCTTACATATTGGAGTGTAGATAAAGCACTTTCAATATTTGACACACATGATTTACAATGCATGCCATTTATGATAAAAGTGGCTGTTGAATCATTGGTATATGATGGACTCCTTTGCTCTGATCCTTCTGAGGATCTGACGGGTGTGTTCTTTAGACGTTCTATATCAATAGCTCCCAGTGTAAGGTACTTGGGCTGCTTTTTGATGAATACGGAAAAGCCCACAGCTTCAATCTGTTTTTTTATTTCCTCTACTGTGATTAGATGAGGTTGATAAACAACAGTAGCTTCTTGGTTTTCCAGGGAGACTAGATTAAAAAAAAGAGAAAGAATCATTTAACTCAGTTATTCCTGGGCCACTTAAGAAAACATTCTGTATACCAAATCAATACCACAAATAATTGTTTCTCTCTCATTCTTGTCTTCATTCTTTCTTAAAATACTTTTGTTAAAATACTTTTGACATAACCAAAAAAACCAAACCCACTGCCATCAAGTCGATTCCGACCCATACTGACCCTATAAGACAGAGTAGAACTGCCCCCATAGGGTTTCCAAGGCTATAATCTTTACAGAAGCAGACTGCCACATCTTTCTCCCACAGAGCAGCTTGTGGGTTCAAAGTGTTGACTTTCTGGTTAGCAGCCGAGCACTTAACCACTGCGCCATGAGGGCTCTTTGTATTATTGACATAGACTGAAGAGAAGTAAAAGATATGACCACTGTGGTTATGGTCTCCATATTTATACATGCCTGAGTAGAGATAAATTAGAAGTAAAGAGGATCCCAGGCATGTTGTGTTAAGAAACTTGAACTCCATGAATCACAATTCCAGCAGCCTTTTCTGCTAAACTTCAGTTTGACACTCATGTAACCTTTAATTATAATCATTAACTTTACTGAACTTCAAACTTCAATGAAGCAGTGACCACTCAAGTCCCATGAATCCAAAACCCATGCTTAAGAAGAAAGCAAAAAGTTAAAAGGTCAAAACAGAAAACTAAGCCTTACAAAACAATCAAACCAACAAAACCAGATATATTACCTTTAATTCGCTGAACACCTTGCAGTTTTCCAATTTTTCCTTCAATGGTGCTAGTGCATGAGTGGCAGGTCATCCCTTCCACCTTCATTTTCAGCATGATTTCACCTCCTTGTGCCATACTGTAATCTTCACAAGTTCCTGACTTTTTCTCCAGAGTTCCAGTATCTAAACTAACACCCGGAACCAGTTCTATTATCTGATTGGCATTCACTATAGAAGGGATTATTGTCACCACAGCAGTTCTTTGCTGAGGGGAAATTTTAATGTCTGTCACACCCTTGGTCTTGAGCAATGTGCTTTGGATATGGTCCCATGGAGGAGCAAATGAAGAACTAACACTCAGAAACACACTGTCAGTTAAAACAGGGAGAGGGTTAGGATTGTGGAGAGTGGCATCAAATCCCATGTCATTAATAGCGTCTTGTAGGGTCTTTGGAGTCTGCAGTTTAGGATTATAAACAACAGTTGCATTTTTTTCTTCCAGCGAAACCTTTTGGAAGGAAATTTCAGAAGTCAGTTCAGTGAAATTATATGATACAGGACTTAAAAATATCAATCACCACACCACATTCAAGAAGGATGAAACAAAAATTCAGACTAAAGGAGTTTCTCTATTAGTTTTCATCTTTACTGTTTTCTTTACAAAAAAAAAATACAAGATATCTTATATACCTATAAGAATGGTAATCCAACACCCATTCCTTATAAAAACTCTAAGTAAAATAGGAATAGAAGGGAAATTTCTCAACATAATACAGGGCATCTATACAAAACTAAGGAGCCCTGGTTGCACAGTGGTTAAGCATTTGGCTACTAACCAAAAAGTCAGCAGTTCGAATCTACCAGCCGCTCCTTGGAAACCCTATGGGGCAGTTCTACTCTGTCCTACAGGGTCACTATGAGTCAGAATCGACTCGACGGCAATGGGTTTGGGTTTTTTATACAAAACTAACAGTCAACACCATTCTCAATGGAGAGAGGCTGAAGCATTCCCCCTGTGAACAGAAACAAGGCAAGGATGCCCTTTATCACCGCTCCTATTTAACACTGTGCTTGAAGTTCTAGCTAGAGCAATAAAACAAGAAAAAGAAATAAAGGGCATCCAAATAGGAAAGGAAGAAGTAAAACTATCCCTATTTCCAGATGATATGATACTACACATAGAGAACCCCAAAGGTTCCACAAGAAAACTACTGGAACTAATAGAAAGATTCAGCAGAGTAGTGGGATACAAGATCAACATGCAAAAATCAGCTGCATTCCTATACACCAACAAAGAGAACTTGGAAAAGGAAAACAATACCATTTATAATAGCCCCTAAAAAAAAAAAATACTTAGGAATAAATCTAACCAGGGATGTAAAAGACCTATACAAAGAAAACTACAAAACACTATTGCAAGAACCAAAGGAGACTTACATAAATGGAAAAATATACCATTCTCATGGATAGGAGGACTCAACACTGTAAAAATGTCAATTCTACGCAAAGCGATCTATAGATATAATGCAATCCCAATCCAAATACCAATAGTATTCTATAACGAGATGGAGAAACTAATCACCAAACTTACATGGAAAGGAAAGAAGCCCCAGATAAGCAAACCATTACTGAAGAACAAGAACAATGTAGGAGGCCTTGCACTACCTGATCTCAGAACCTACTACATAGGCATGGTAGTCAAAACAGCCTGGTATCAGTACAATGACAGGCACATAGACCAATGGAACAGAATCGAGAACCCAGGACATAAATTCATTCACCTATGGTCAGCTGATTTTGACAAAGGACCAAAGTCCATCAAATGGAGAAAAGACAGTCTTTTAACAAGTGGTGCTGGCAAAACTGCATGTCCATCTTTAAAAAAGAAAGAAAGAAAGAAACAGGATCTATACCTCACACCATACACAAAAACTAATTCAAAATGGATCAAAGCCCTAAATATAAAACCTAAAACAATAAAGATGGAGAAAAAAAAAAAGGAACAACGCTAGGGGCCCAAAATAGAATACAAACCGTAACTAACAATGCACAAACACCAGAAGAGAAACTAGATAACTGGGAGCTCCTAACAAACACTTATACTCATCAAAAGACTTCACCAAAAGACAACCTACAGACTGGGAAAAAATTTTTTGGCTATGACATATCCGACAAGAGTCTGATCTCTAAAATCTATAGACTATTTCAACACCTCAACAACAAAATGACAAATAATCCAATAAAAAATAGGCAAAGGATATGGACACTTCACCAAAGAAGATATTCAGGTGGTTAACAGACACATGAGGAAATTACAATCATTAGCCATTAGAGAAATGTAAATCAAAACTACAATGAGGTACAATCTCACCCAGACACTACTGGCACTAAAAAAAAAACAACAAAATAAAAAGGTTCACGAGGTAGTGGGGAGACTAGAACTCTCATGCACTGTTGCTGGGAATGTAAAATGGTACAACCACTATAGAAAATGATATGGCACCTCCTTAAAAAGCTAAAAATAGAGATACCATATGACCCAGCAATCCCACTACTAGGAATATATCCTAGAGAAATAAGAGCATTCACATGAATAGACATATGCACATCCATGTTCACTGCAGCATTATTCACAATAACAAAAAGATAGAAACAACCTAAGTGCCTGAACAGATAAATGGATAAACAAATTATGATACATGCACAATGGAACACTACACAACAATAAAGAACAATGATGAATCCTCAAAACATCTCACAACATGGATGAATCTGGAGGGCATTATGCTGAGTGAAATAAATCAATCATAAAAAAACAAACATTTTATGAGACCACTATTATAAACACCTAAGAAAAGGTTTACACACAGAAAAAAAAAACAATCCTTCATGGTTACTAGACAGGGGAGGTTTGGGGAGGGGAAGTCACTAACTAGATAGTAGACAAGTGTTATCTTTGGTGAAGGGAAAGACAACACACAATATAGAGGAAGTCAGCACAACTTGACCAAGGCAACTTCACAGAAGCTTCCTAAACACATCCAAACACCTTGAGGGACCTAGTTACTGGGGCTGAGGGCTGGCAACCATGGTCTTGGGGGAAATCTAGGTCAACTGGCATAACACAGTTCATAAAGAAAATGTTCTACATCCAACTTTGGTGAGTAGCATCTGGGGTCTTAAAAGCTTGTGAGCAGCCATCTAAGATATATCTATTGGTCCCATCATGTTCAGAGCAAAGGAGAACGAAGAAAACCAAAGACACAAGGAAAATGTTTGTCCAAAGGACTAATGGACCACATGAACCACAGCCTCCACCAGCCTGAGCCCAGAAGAACTAGATGGTGCCTGACTACCCCATCAACCACCCTGACAGGGATCACAATAGAGGTTCCTGGACAGAGCAGGAGAAAAATATAGAACAAAATTCAAATTCACAAAATAATAATAATAATAATAAAGACCAGACTTAACTGGTCTGACAGAGACTGGAGAAGGCACCAAAACTATGGCCCCTGGACACACTGCTAACTCAGAATTGAATCTACTCCCAAAGTCCACATTTCAGCCAAAGATTAGACAGGCCTATAAAACAAACAATAACACACGTGAGGAACACGCGTCTTAGTTTAGTCAACTGTACAAGACCAAATGGGCAACACCTGCCCAAATGCAAAGACAAGAAGGCATGAAGGGACAGGAAAATTGGACAAATGGATACTGAGAACACAGGATGTTAAGGGAAAGGGGGAGAGTGCTGCCACATTGTGGGGACTGCAACTAAAGTCACAAAACAATTTGTGTATAAATTTTTTGAATGAAAAACTAATTTGTGCTGCAAACTTTCACCTAAAACACAATAAAAAAAAATTTTTTAAAGTTCTTTCTAAGCGAGTGGCCATCTAAGATGCATCAATTGGTCCCAACCCACTTGGAGTGAAGGAGAATGTAGAATACCAAAGACACAAGGAGAGTATTAGCCCAAGAGGCAGAAAGGGCCACATAAACCAGAGGATCCATCAGCCCAAGACCAGAACTAGTTGCTGCCTGGCTACCACCAATGACCACCCTGACAGGAAACACAACAGAATCCCTGACGGAGCAGGAGAAAAGTGGGATGCAGAACTCAAATTCTAGTCATAAGACCAGACTTAATGGTTTGACTGAGACTGGAGGGACCCCGGAAGACATGGCCCCCAGACTCTCTGTTAGCCCAAAACTAAAATCATTCCTGAGGCCAACTCTTCAGACAAAGATTAGACAGAACTATGGGACATAAAATGATACTCGTGAACAGTGTGCTTCTTACCTCAAGTAGATACATGAGACTACGTGGGCAGCTCCTGTCCGGAGGTAAGATGAGAAGGTAGAAAGGGACAGGAGCTGGCTGAATGGAAACAGGAAATCCGGGATGGAAAGGAGGAGTGTGCTATCACAGTATACGGAGACCAACCAGGTTCACATAACAATGTGTGTATAAATTTTTGTATGAGAAACTAACTTGAATTGTAAACTTTCACTTAAAGCACAATAAAAAAAAGTTCTTTGTAGCAGCAACGAGTTATACAAAAGTAAACACTGAGCAACTAATATTCATACAGTACTATGTGTGCCAGGAACTGGGATTCTCAGGGTACAAAGCTGAATATAACACAGTCGCAGCAAGCAACATTAGGATAGACAATACAGAAAAGGGACACCAATTCATCCCTAGGAATATGGGTCAGAAAAGGCTTCTTAGAGGAGATAATACTTGAGTGTTAAAAAACAAATAGAAATTAGCAAGGATAATGTGAGGTAGGGAATTCCAGACAAACAGAAGCATAAAAGTAGAGGAAGACAAGAGGGTGGAGAATTAGGCAACTCCTCTATTATGAGACCTTGTATGTCAATAATGGTTTGTATTTTATCATATAGTTAATGGTAAGCCATGGAAAAGATAATCAGGGGAGTGACATGACTAGATTTGCATTTTAGAGAAACATCATTTTGAAGGCACTGGGGAAGATTATATTGGGGTAGAGTGGAGTGATACAGGAGGAAGGGAGATAAGCTAGGAGGCTATTACAATACGGGTACAACAGATGGTCTGAATTAAGGTATAAACACTGAATGTAAAGAGATCAAGATACATTTAAGGGGGCATAGCCTAGTGACTAGATACAGAGGATACAGGATATGGCTAGGATGACTTACATGTTTCTGGTTTGGGTCAGTAGGTAGATGATGGTTCCATTAACTGATATCAAAAAGAGAGGAGGAAGTTAAGAGGTTGGAGCAGAGTGAAAGGAGAGATGATGAATTTAGTTCTGGATCTGCTGATTCTGAGATGTCAGTAGGATACATATTAATAAAGGCAGTTGAAAATATGGGTATTATTATTTTATTTCCTGGTGAAGAACTCTTTTCTATAAAATAAAAACAGCTCAAATATAATTATAATTTGGGAATGGTTAATGGTAATGGTTGAACAACATGATGATCATATTTAATGTCACTGAACTATAAATGTGAAGACTGCTGAAAAGCCACATGTCTTGTTACCTATGTATTTACCACAATAAAAAATGTAAAAGAATAATACAGAGTAGGAAATCTCATTTTTAATTGTCTACAGTAGTTATGTAGTTAAATCTTCCACTTATTTAAATGAACTTCAAATTTTTATTTCTTCTTCTAGCTTATTAATCAATGACTATGCATTTGTTGAAAACTGGAAATGTGCCCATGGCCTGGAAAGCTTCTAAGACTGTGATAATTCTATTTTGTTAGCTTGTTCTTAGTAACAGAAGAGATCAGTAGCATAAATGATCCAAAACAGAAGGGGGAAAATGATTTATAACTGATTTTAAAATACACTGTATAACATTTTCCATGAATAAGCTGCAGAATAGCCAAACCACATATAGTTTAGAGGTGATTGATATATACACTTCTGAAAGAGATGTAACATAAATGTAGTCACTATAAAATGAAGGCTTTTGTGTCTTGGTGTTTTTAAAGAAATTCTCTTTTTTTAAACTTTAATCTCACTCCCCTAAGGGCAATGATTTTCTCTCTCTCTCTCTGTGTGTGTGTGTGTGTGTGTGTGTGTGTGTGTGTGTGTAAACATTTTCATGAGTTTTTACAGTAGTAGTCTCATATAATAGTTGTCCTTTCGTGACTGACTTATTTCATTCAGCATAATGCCCTCCAGAGGCCAGTGATTTTCTGATTAAGAAATTACTTCAAATAATTCAAACATTCATACTAAAGGGTAAAATAGAGAACATATCAGTGGTTTCCAAGGGTTAGGGGCTGGAGGAAGGGTGACTATAAGGGGGTAGAATGAGAAAGTTTTTTGGGTTGATGGGACTGTTCTGCATCCTGATTATAATGATGGTTAAACTAATCTATACAAGTATTAAAACGTTCAATGGCCAATGTGGCTAGTGGTTGCCATACTGGACAGGACAGATATAGAACATTTCCAACATCACAGAATTTCCTATTGAACAGTAGTGCTCTAGGTACTACTACATTTTTTCTGATAAAGTATCAACCTTGAAAAATAGAGAAAGAGGGTATTCTTTTCCCTTTAGGTTTAAATACATTATATCTGGTATCTCTTAAACAAGTCCTGGTTTTGAACTAATTTTTTTTAAAAAATGTCAATTTATCAATGTATCCACTGAGAAATTGTTCTGATTTTAAAAGCAAAAATCTGTCACTGGAAAGTCTGCTACACTTTCTACTGCTTTCGCCTACCTTTTATTTATAAAAGACATAAGTAAATAAAGAAGTTATTTATAAAATACTATACAAAAAAGAATTCATATTATCCTATGATGTTTTCATGCTGCAGATGGGAAAACACTTCCTTATTAGTAACTTCTACTTACGTGTTTCAAAGCTGGAATCCTTGTCTTATTCCTGCCTTCAGTGAAAACACTTTCATTGTTTCACCATGATGTTTTATTTAAATAAATTATTGTGCTGATTAAATAACATATAATAGATTTTATTAACTATATCTAACCCTGAAAAAAGCATCAGCTTTTTTTGAAGTGTTGTGATTTTCTGTAGGACAGTTTTGACAACCTTAAAGAAACAATTTCTTGATTATATAAAGTATTAAAAATGACAGAAATTTCCCAACTCATGTTAGGACCCCATATGACCCAGATACCAAAACCAGAGAAGGACAACACAAAAAGTAAAGTTCAGTTATAAATATAGATTTAAAAATTCTTAAATAAAATATTGACATGCTGAATATAGCAGTATATTTTTAAAAATAGTACATTCTCAATGCAACGAATATCAATCAGTAGAAAACCTATTAATGTATCTTACTAAGGTAACAAATTGGATTGATAAGGGAAAAAAATTTTTTTGCAACATTCATTTCATTTGAAAATCCTTGCTGTTCTAGGAATAGAAAGAATATTTTCTAGATATAATGAAGATTATAGTGGCACTAACCTCTGCAATCCTATAGGAATATTTCTCTTGGCTACTACTTTGGTAAGGAGGGACAGCACTAGAGTCTTCCACATAGCACTTTCAGCCACAGTTGTCCTCAAACTACAGGGTAGAGAACAAATAAAGGAATTCTGCTGTTGTTGAATACACCTATTCCAACCATGCATTTCAGTTCTGTGGAAATAACCACACAGTAGGTTCAGGGGTCCAATGTGCCTACCATGGAATGGTATGGGTTCAAAACTCATTTTTGACCTGTGCATCATAAGGCCCTACTCTGAGTGGGGGGCCACTGCAGTGTTTTGGATTTCTAGGAATTAGAGTCATGTCAGAGCTACTGTCTAGCAATACCTAAAAGACCTGGGTATTTCACTTTCCTCAGTGACCCTAATAAATGGCCAGAGGTCCTTTTGGAAAATGGTTTAAAGTATAAACCACACTTAGCACAAACAAAAACATTCCCCCCTTTGGGGGGTAATAGCACTTAATTTTTCCTCTGAAAGTTAGATATCAAAAAGTCAATCCTAAGGTCTCAAAGGAAACAAAAACAAACAGCACCTGCAACTTTTTTTTTAAAGGAAATTCACATAATGATTATCACAATATAGTTCTGGGTGTCAAATACTTGAGCAAGAAGCTAAAATGGCATTTATTTATTCAACAAATATTTACTGAGTATCTATTATGTGTCTGGCACTGTGCTAGCTGCTAGGGACACAACAGTGAGCAAAAACAGAGGCACAGACTCTGTACAGCTAGAAATTGCTGGTACCACTCTGATTCTCTCCTTTCACATGTTCCTTCCCTCCCAAAACCACCTCCCGTTACCCCATATAATTTCAAACTTTCAAGAGTTTATCTTTTTCACAGAATCCCTCATTAGAAACCAATGCTGTTATTTTTATTTTCAGAGGAACTGTTTTCCCATTATATCAATAGTTCCTGTGAAACTACACATAACAAACTACAAATTATAAACGTGGCACACAGAAAGGACTCAAACCCAAAAAAAAATCCATTGCTGTCGAGTCGATTCCAACTGATAGCCACCCTATAGGGCAGAGTAGAACTGCCCCATAGAGTTTCCAAGGAGCAACTGGTGGATTCGAACTGCTGACCTTTTGGTTAGCAGCCGTAGCATTTAACCACTAGGCCACCAGGGTTTCCTCAAGGTGAATGACATTCACTGTATTCGGATGAAGACAGTAGTGGGAGAGACGAAACGAAAAAAAACCCTGTGGCCTCAACAGCATTATTAGTGGTGTAGAGGGAGCCAACTAACTATCCACAGGGATTTTAAAGATCCATTATTTTAATGCTTATGGTGTTCTTTATCTATTTAAATGTCTAAAACATGAAATTCAAGCACATTATACTTTATCTCCCCCATGCGTCTGTCAGTTTGTCATACTGTGGGGGCTTGCTGTGATGCTGGAAGCTATGCCACCGGTATTCAAATACCAACAGGATCACCCATGGCGGACAGGTTTCAGCTGAGCTTCAATCGCCTATGGGATGTTTTCAATAGCCTCATATGCACGCGAAAGCTGGACGATGAGTAACAAAGACCGGAGAACTGATGCCTTTGAATTGTGGTGTTGCAGAAGAATACTGAATATACCATGGACAGCCAAAAGAACAAATCTGTCATGGAAGAAGTACAGTCAGAATGCTCCTTAGAAGCAAAGATGGTGAGACTACATCTCACATACTTTGGACATGTTATCAGGAGGGATAAGTCCTTGGAGAAGGACATCATGCTTGGTAAAGTAGAGGGTCAGTAAAAAAGAGGAAGACCTTCAACAAGATGGATTGACACAGTGGCTACAAAAATGGGCTCAAGCATAAAAAAGATTGTGAGCATGGCACAGGACCAGGCAGTGTTTCATTCTGTACATAGGGTCGCTGTGAGTCGGAACCGACTCGACGGCACCTAACAACAACAACATACTTTATCTGCATATGATTTCTGTACACTTTGCACAAATATACAAAGGCTTAATCATCTGTTCTCAGGCAATATGAAAGCAAGAACATTGGACAAATCACTCTACCTCTAAGAGCTCCAGTTTCCTGAGAGACCAGATTAGATCATTCTTTTTAGCTGTAACTTTTCTATAAAAGCTAAAAACTGTGTTACTACCACTTCTTGGACTGTCATTACTACAATTTTCTCTTTTGTATTCTTTTTCATTTGATAATGAATGGTGATCCAGTTTCCTAATGGAGGGTAGGAAACTAAATAAAATGCTCAAGAAACAGCAAAAAAACAAAAAAAAAAGACCAAGCTAGGATTCAAATGCAGGTCCATGTAACTCCAAAGTTCATGCTCTTTCCATTTATAAATGATTAGGCTAGACGACCTTCAATTTCCTGGAAAAGCTTAAATTCTATTCCTTTTACTTGAGTGATGTATGGCTTATAAATGAAAACACTTGAAAGGCATTAAATATTTCTAGTGTTTGAACCAAATTTTTGTTCTATTTTTGTTTTTCTCCTTACATTTCACATCTTCTCTTGTGCTAGTTTAAATTAAAAATGATTTCGATAACATGTTTCTTTAGGTTTTTAGCAGAACTGACAATACATTCTAATATGTCTCCATTTTTAAAAGTCATTTTGGGAAAGGTCCCTGGTTAAAGTTTTAGCACATTGAAATTTATTTTGTTTCCAGGAATTAATTTATGTAAGTTATCACAATAAATTCAGGTTAGCATGCTACTCAGTCACTATGGGAGTCTTCAGATTTAAAGTCAAATTTCATACATTTTCATGTAACGACTCAACATAAAGGTATTCAGAGGTTTTTCAGTGCCTGAAAGGATTCTGTCATTTTACTGATGTGGAGACTGAAGTGATTCATCAATTATCTTGAATTTCTAATCTGCCTCCCATAATATATATTTTAATTAACTAAAAACTATTTATAATACATAATGGGAATCCATTTATAATACATACTGTCCCAATATAAATTCCATTGTTAAATGTTTGCTGAAAGAAACAATGTCTGTATATTAACTGAGTAACACTCTACTTTAATGCTTTAATATAGGACACTGAAAATTAAAATATCATAAGAAGAAACCACCAAGCTCTATTAACACTTATTTGACAAACCTAAATAAAGGTCACCACTTAAAATTATTAAGCCAATTTATGAACTAGCAAGAGATAATTCTTAGTGACACTAAGACAATAACCTAAAATCAATCTAAAAATTCAAAATCAAATATTTTAAGATGAAAAAGATGCAGAGATTTTGTTAGCTTTTTTAAGTTGTAGCATTACTGTTCATGAAGTAAGCTACCTTTAAACTGAGCTCTTTTAAGAATTTTCAATGCTAATATATTTTCAATTTGCTTTTATATTATACAACTAATGCATGATTATTTATTCATTATAAAAATTAAATACAAAGTATACAAAGGAAGTAGTGAAAATCTCTCTTCACACCATTCCTCTACTGTTAGATTTTTTATCTTGGATTTGACCTTTCTTTAACCCTTGGGATAAAGTTCAACTAAATCAGAAATCTAAGCCTCTATGAATAATTGATTTTACATCTTATGGCGGCACAGTGACTAAGAGCTCGGCTGCTAATCAAAAGGCGGCAGTTCAAATCCACCAGCTGCTCCTTGGAAACCTTATGGGGCAGTTCTACTCTGTCCTATAGGGTCACTATGAGTTGGAATCAACTCGACAGCAACAGGTTTGGTTTGGTATCCCTGCTGGTGCAATGGTTAAGAGCTACAGCTACTAACTAAAAGGTTGGCAGTTCAAATCCACCAGCCGCTCCTTGGAAATCTATGGGGCAGTTCTACTCTGTCCTACCGGGTCACCATGAGACAGAATTGACTGGATGGCAGTGGGTTGTTTGGAAACCCTGGTGGTGCAGTGGTTAAGAGCTACAGCTGCTAACCAAAAGACTGGCAATTCGAATCCACCAGCCACTCCTTGGAAACCCTATGGGGCAGTTCTATTCTGTCCTATATGGTCGCTATGAGTTGGAATCGACTCAACGGCAACGGGTTTGTTTTTTTTTTTATGGTGGACTATTATTACCTAGGAATTTATAATAATCAAAAAGCCTATATTACCCTGATACAGTGTTGGTGAGAGAGCATCAGTTTGAAAAACAATGCATTAGAATGCCCAATGCACTATCATTTGCCTTAGGAAAAGTTAGGAAACAAAAAGTCCACTGATAAGGGAACTAGTTAAATAGATTATAATACAGCCATACAATTGAATACTATGCCAGAATAAAAAGATTAGATTGAGCTCTATGCACTAATATGGAACAATATCTAATTTATTTGTTGAGAAAAAAGCAAGGTGTAGAATGATTTGTAGAGTATGCTTCCATTTATATGAAAAGAGAATACACACACACATACATACAGATATATATACATGTAAATAATTTTATATTCATGGTCTATTTCTGGAAGGATACATAACACACTGATAACTGGTTGCCTTTGGGAGGACGATTTTACTATTTGCAGGTGTTACTTTTTTAATAATAAATAATAGTTAATTTTAAGAGTGCAGGGAATGTATTGATACACAGGATGAATTTAGTAACTGCTAGCATCAAGGAAGTCTTTTTTTAAAGGATAGTCTATATTAAGAGAATGGACTGCAGCCTTTATCTGAGTACAGGGGGAAAGCACTCAGAAAGTTACCACTGTTAAGTTTCAGGGACAAAGTAATTTATTAACAAGGCATTAACCTTTGGAGTCATTCAGTACTTACATCTAATTAGATTTGTTTTTACATTTCCACTTTCAAGAAGGCCAAACAATCCCAGAGAAAGACCTTCACAATATCTGCCCATTTTATCTTTCCCTTGAACAGACTACTGGGTGATTAAATTAAGCTTCAGGTTAATCCCTTTAAAGTCCACTGTATTGACAATAGCAGGACAAACAAAAGTATTACACTAATTCACAGCACAATTTAAGACACAATTCTTGAAATGTACTGAAATGCTGGAGCTGCAAAAGAAAATATATTATTTCTATTTATTCCAAAATTACAGACTTCTTGACTGTTTACTTTCATTATAGTCTGTTAATTAAAGCTCTAACATGTTCTGCTGTTGTATTTTTCAATAACACAACCTCACTCAATTTAGCACCACAATTATGTTACTCCATATCTGAGTTTTACTTCAAACACCACCCAAGAGCTCCTTGACTTAGTGGAAACAATGTTCTCCCCAAATCCGGTTTCTAAATGACTGCATATTACTCTTAATTGTGATCTCAGAAATTATAATCCAGAAATTTTAAGCCTTAACACTAACTTTAAAAAGTGATCAAAATTTTTGTATCATCGGGTTGAACTACATTCTGACTATAAGTTATGTTTGGACAAAGACCATTTTCTATATGGTGCCTAGAAAGAGGTAAATCCAGGTTTTGTGGCTTCTGAAACTTAATTTGAGGGGCCCTCTTTAAGAAAAAGAATATGAAACTGTAAATAACAAAATTCTGTACAAACGAAAATATGTATTCTGAATACATAACAAAAGTATAAATTTTTAAAGCTGAGAAATACCATTAAAAACAGAAAAATAACATATTTTTATTCATAATGCCTGATATACCTCCACAGGAGACCTCGTGGTGCAGTGGTTAAGCACTCGACTGCTAACTGAAAGGTCACTGGTGTGAACCCACCAGCCGCTCCAAGGGAGAAAGATGTGGCAGTCTGCTTCCATAATGATTTACAGCCTTGGAAACACTATAAGGCAGTTCTACCCTATTCTATAACCAAAAAACCCATTGCCGTCGAGTCGATTCCAACTCATAGCGACCCTTTAGGTCACTGTAAGTTATAACCCACTCGACGGCAATGGGTTTGGCTTCTTTTTTTTTTTCAATATAGCTCTATAATAATTTTTCCCCACATTTTTGGTTGCATACTGTTTGCCTCTTCATTTGACAATTCTTTCATAAAATCATTTTCTATATAGACAAAATAAAGAGAATTCAGCCTTTCCTCTAGATCAAAACATTTTTTTATTAATGATAGATTAGAAAAGTTTTTTCAACATCACAATTCAATATTGGTAAATTTTTACAGCTGTTGTCAAATGTGGGAAAATTCTATTGAATTTTTTCATAAAGGAACTGTAAGATTTCAGGGCATTTCAAGTTTACTTGAGCAGTTACTTCTCTTACATGCTGTCTGAATTAATACTCATTTATCAGTTTTACACTGGGCCCTGCACCTTAATGTCATAACGATGAATGAGTAGGCACAGTGGGTGGTAGGAGTATTCTTTGAAGCCATTCCTATACCAGAATTCCTGGCAAAAACTTTACTATACACAGAAGTGACTAATAACCACAAATTCCAAACTAAACATACCCGCATCTCAACCTCCCCCTAGCCGGATCCCCAAAATGCCCATGGCCATTCCAACATCACCCAACACAAAGAGGAGGTATAACAGAGGAGTCAAAGTGGAAATAGACAGTGGTCTTAAGGAATTGTGACTAAAATACCGTACTTTTGCAAATTGTACAAAAACATGTGACCCTGTCAACACATTGCTAAGACTCCTTCCAGGGACTTAGAAGGGGTCAATAAAAGGGGGGAGATCTAAAACTTAAGCTTCATTAACTTCACAGTAAATCCGTCTCTGGGCCTAGAAGACTTAAAAAAGAGTAACCGTCAAGCAGATTCCAACTCATGGCAACCCTACATGTGTCATAGTAGAACTGTGCACCACGGGGTTTTCAATGGCTGATTTTTCAGAAGTAGAGCACCAGGACTTTCTTCCAAGGTGCCTCTGGGTAAACTCAAACTTCCAACCTTTGAGTTAGCAGCTAAGCACATTAACCTCCGCACCACCTAGGGACTCCAGAAGACTTAATACTTACTAAAATATTTTTATAGGAAGGAAAAAGAAAGGTCACTAATATATTCTATATCATAAGGGCTTTTGACTGATGGGGTAAAGGCAGAGCTGGAAAAGGCAGAAAAAGTGTCTGTTTCCTTTTATTTTTAGCAATTAAATTATGACTGTGCCCTGGAAAGTACAGCCTTGAGTATCTGTCACTGAGATCTGTATAAATTACTGTTGGTTACACAAAGTGCTTTCCCATTATACGGCTGCTATTCTTCCTTTACAATTTAATCAAAATTCAATTGCATTTGTCTGACCTTAAACAGATCTTATTAACTAGAGGTGAATTCTGGGAAGATGCAATAGAAATGGCAGCCTTACATATGAGTAGGGTGTGCAATAGGCTTTTTTTTTTTTTAGGGGAAGGGGAATCCATACAGGAACGTACTTGCAAATATCAAAGCAGAATCCAGTCTCTTAATTATACATGGATACCTTGGCAGAAACAAGTATTCATCTAAAACAGTTTCCTAGACAGAAGAGTTAGGGGTTTTGGAAAATATATTGGTTGTCAATGGACAGTACCTACGTTTTGTCACTTGGAGAAAAATTATGTGAACTAGTTTCTAGACGGTAAAATAGCTTCAATGTAATTAGCACAGGCACTACTATATAATTAGTGAGGTTCAGCTTCTACTCTGGCACCCAGCACCAACCACCTTTGATCAAGTGGAGGTTTAACTGGTTTCATTTGTGGCTAAATCAACTGCAGGTGTCATACTTATTACTCATTAAAATTAAACTCATTTTTTTTAAGCTTTAAGACTGAAGGTTGCAGAGCTACTTTTGCTATCCTCTTTTCTAATTAACAAACTGCAAAATATCCACCTACTTTTTGTATAGTTACAATTAGTGAAAAAATTACAAAACGTTTTTATAAATTTGGAATTTAAATATTTTGAAGATCAATTCTTTTGAGAAAACCTGCAGTATAGTAAATAAATAAAACAGTTACCTGTCAGCCCTCAGCTTTTCCAACTTGGCTTTCTCCCCAAAGCACATTAAAGCCAGCTGCATCCTTTGGGGAGGGGGGGTCAATTCGGGAGCCTCTAAGACTGGAGTTATGCCAAGGCAGATGGTGAATTAAAAAAAAAAAAAAAACTCTACCTCTGGAGCATATGAAATTGGAAAATTCATATATAAGTATTCAGATGGATGCCTACAGGACAGAAAACTTAGGAAAAGACATATTATACTATGCAAACTAAGCTTTTCTAGCCACAACCATCAACATAGTCTTAGCTGATCAGACTGTATTGCTAACAAATAAGAAACACTGCTTTTCCCCTATATCAGCTGCCCTCAAGTAGATTCAGACTCACTGCTATCCCATGGGTGTCAGAGTAGAACTGTGTCTCAACAGCTGATTTTTCAGAAGCAGATTGCCAGGCCTTTCTTCCAGTGCACATCTGGTGGACTCAAACCACCAACCCTTTGGTTAGCAGCCAAGTGTTAACCATTTGTGTCACCCAGGGACTCCTTTTCATTCACAGAAATAGTAAAATGGCTAAAGCTTACGATGCCTTGTATGGCCAAGATGAATATAAAACTCAGACATGGAATAAAAAAACTTAGACATAGAAAAAAAATCACCTACAGTTCACATTTGGAAAAGAATTGCCCACATACTAGCACCACATTTCACATGACTCTTGGATTTTTTTTGTATCAAACTTCATAAAGAATCACTAAAGAGCTAGGCTACTAACCAAAAGGTCAGCAGTTCAAATCCACCAGCCGCTCCCTGGAAACCCTATGGGGCAGTTCTACTCTGTCCTATAGGGTCGCCATGAGTCAGAATCGACTCGATGGCAACGGGTTTGGTTTTTTGTTTTTGTATATGCCAATTAGCCAATTTTTTGTAATAAAAACTAAGCAAACTGAAGTCAAATTTCTCAAGATCTTACAAAAAGTCAGAATCATAGACAAGAACACTGTAGACACTAGAAATTTTAAATACTGTATGTACTTCACTGAAAAGCCAAAACCATTTTGAAATCCCTGGAGAATAAATGGGTGAAAATTAATGTTTAGATTAAGAATAACTAAAAACCACATTGATTAAAGGTAGGGTTGCACAGCCCATTATTGTAATTGCTGTCAATAAGTTGTACAGCTGTAAAAAGTTGAATTGGCAAAAGTTCTGTGATAGATATATTTACAACAACAAAAAAAAAAGAGTAGCTGCTGAGGCTGCTTATGTACAACCAAACACCTCATGGGATTTGGTTCCTTGGTTTGGTGGTTTACGGTCATGGTTTCATGGGACATCCCACTTAACTGGCCTAATAATGTGTTTAGTGCTTCTGTTCTACCTCCTATTTCACTGCGTAGTGCCTGTAGCCTTAAAAGCTTGCAAGCAGCCATCCAAGGCACAACAATTGGTCTCTATTCACCTGGATGAAGAAGGAGAGTCAGGAATAAGAGGAGTATATGAAATGTGTGGCTAATTGCCTCCATGAACAACTGCCTCCTCTGCCATGGACCAAAATAACTAGATAGTGCCTGGCTACCATTACTGAACATTTTGATCAGAGATTCCATAGAAGAATCCTAATCAAAAGGGGGAAATATAGAAGAGAATTTAAAATTCTCATAGACTCCAGACTTTCTGGAACCATGGAGGGTGGCTGAACCCCTGAAACTATTGCCCTGAGATAATCTTCAAACCTTTGTTGTTGTTGTTGTTGGGTGCCATTGAGTTGGTTCTGACTCATAGCAACCCTATGTACAACAGAACGAAATATTGCCTGGTCCTGTGCCATCTTCACAGTCATTGCTACATTTGAGCCCATTGTTGCAGTCATTGTGTCAATCCATCTCAGAGAGTCTTCCTCTTTTTCATTGACCCTCTACCTTATTAACTTGATGTACTTCGCGGGACCGGTCCCTCCTGATAACATGTCCAAAGTACATGAGATGAAGTCTTGCCATCCTCGCGTCCAAGGAGCACACTGGCTGCACTCTTCCAAGACAGACTTGTTCGTCCTTCTGGCAGTCCATGGTATATTCAAAATTCTTTGCCAACACCATAATTCAAAGGCATCAGTTCTTCTCTGGTCTTCTTTATTCATTGACCAGCTTTCCAATGCATGTGAGACAATTGAAAACATTATGGCTTGAGTCAGGTGCACCTCAGTCCTCAAAGTGACATCTTTGCTTTTCAAAACTTTAAAGAGGTCTTTTGCAGCAGATTTGCCTAATGCAATACGTCATCTGATCTCCTGACTGCTGCTTCCATGGGCATTGAACCCTTAAACCAAAAATATCCCCTGAAGTCTTCTTAAAACTGAATAGTATAGCTTAACTAGTAAAAAGTTTGCCTTGAGCATTATGCTCTTTTAAGAATTATCTATATGGGATCAAACTGAAAACAGCAACTCAAAAGATTAGATAGGAACCTTAGGGGGCAGTGAGTTCATGTTAACGAGGGAGGAACAACTCAGAAAAGGAGGGTGAGAGTGGTTGTACAACTCCAAGAATGTAATCAATGTCCCTAAATTGTACATGTATAAACTGTTGAATTGGTGTATGTTTTGCTGTGTAGATTCTCAACAACAAAATAAACAAAATTTAGAAACAAAAAACAATAACTAAAAACCAGTATCTGATCTGGAGACACAAAAAAAAAATGTTCTAGTTCCAATTTAATGATTCATACATGTAAAAATACAATGAGCCTTTCATATTTAGAAAGAATACACTGATCTCTGTTTTTAAATCCTGTGTTAATCTGATGTCCAGTTGGACAAAACTCCCTTTCAAATATTAACATTTGCTCTGGGTAACATGTATTAAAATGTATTTTTTGCAAGTGGATCTCAACTAGTCATAGGAAAATCACTCTGGGATTGATGCAAGCTGATCAAGTTCCAAAGGGGCATTTACTTTCCACCATCACTGTAACAAATACTGCATAAAAGCAAAATTATAGAAAACCTCCAGTAAATAGAACCACCACCAATAAAAAACTGTTTTAATGATGATGAAAACTTAAATAATGTACTAAAATGATAAGTAGATTACACAAACGAGGATCCAACTTTGCCAAAATGACTTGTCTGGGGATTAACTCATTAAGCTCTGGCAATAAAATAAACAGCTTCAAGAATCCACAACTCGTAGTAAAATATTTAAGAAAAAGCTTCCCTATGTTATTGTCATTACAGTAGGAATTCCCAAACTTTTGTCAAGAAGATTGTTAATTTCTTTAGACCCTTAGATACAAGTTGGAGATAAATGGGAACGAACAGGAGGGGAACCAAACTGAATGAAGCATGGGAAGGACTATTAAAATCAGCTACACAATCAGTTTTGAGAATCCTAGAGAGTGTCAAGGGAAGGAGAGGCACTAAGGGAGGCGTAGAAATGGCAACTGGCATGGAGATCTACTGGAAAATTCCAACTCACTAGTCAGGGACCTTAACAGAGTACAACAGGCAGAAAGGCCTGAACCAACTCTTAGAAGTATCAATAAAACCCATTATCAAATTCAACTGATAAGAATGTCATGAAAATTAAGACCAAAGATTCTCCTAGGTGATGGGTATAAGGAGGCTCCTTGTATTATTCAACTTCTGTGTATGCCTGAAATTTTTCATTAAAAATAAGTATTCTCTGACCAAGTGAGGTATTCTAGGAATGCATGGCTGGTTCAACATTCAAAAATCCATCAATGCAATTCACCATATTAACAGACTAAAGAAGAAAAATCATATGATCATCTCTAGATGAAGAAAAAACATTTGACAAAATTCAACATCCACTCATGATTAAAAAAAATCTCAATAAACTAGGAATAGAAAAGAACTTCCTTCACCTGATAAAGGGCATTGTCTCAGTCATCTAGTGCTGCTCTAACAGAAATACCACGAGTGGATGGTTTTAACAAAGAGAAATTTATTCTCTCACAGTCCAGTAGGCTACAAGTCCAAATCCAGGGCATCAACTCCAGGGGAACGCTTTCTCCGTCAGCTCTGGAGGAAGGTCCGTGTCATCAATCTTCTCTTGGTCTGGGAGCTTCTCTGTGCAGGAACCTCAGGTCCAAAGGACACGCTCTGCTCCCGGCACTGCTTTCTTGGTGGTATGAGGTTCCCATGTGTCTCTGCTCGCTTCTCTCTTTTATATCTCGAAAGAGATTAGATTAAGACACTATCTAATCTTGTAGACGTCATCAGTATAATGGCATCATTGTGATAGAGTTTACAACACATAAGGAGATCACATATAACCTCATCATAGTGATAGAGTTTACAACACATAAGGAAATCACATCAGATTACACAATCATACAATACTGGGAATCATGACCCAGTCAAGCCGACAGACATTTTTGGGGGACACAATTCAATCCATGACTGGCATCTACAAAAAACCCATAACTAACACAACACTTAATATAGTAAATGATTGAATGTTTCCCCCTAAGATCAGGAACAAAGCAAGGATGCCCACTCTCATCATTTTTATTTAAAACGGTTCTGGAGGTTCTAGCTAATTCAATATTGCAAGAAAAAGAAAAGATTAATAATGATAAAAATAAAATAATAATAATAATAAAAGAAATAAATAAAACTATATTCTCTGATGACATAATTGTTTATGTAGAAAATCCTAAAGAATCTTCAAAAAACCTAATAGATTTAATCAGGTAGTTTGGCAAGTTGCAGGATACAAAGTCAACATACAAAAACGAACTGTATTTCTATATGCTTGCAATGAACAACTGGAAATTGATGTTTAAAAGCTACCATATACAACAGCACTCAAAAACATAAAATACTCAAATATAAATCTAACAAAATATACATGGGATTGGTATACCGAAAACTACAGATCCCTCATGAAAGAAATAAAATGCTACTTAAATAGAGAGATACAACATGTGTATGGATTGGAAAAGTCAGTGTTGTTAAGATGTTAATTCTCCCCAAATGGATCTACAGAATCGACACAATCCTAATCATTTTTATAGAATTTACAAGCTGATTCTAAAAATTTGTATGGGAAGACACAGGAACTAGAAATAGCCAAAACAATTTTGAAAAAGAAGAACAAAGTTGAGGACTCACATTACCTGATTTAAAAACTTATTATAAAGCTAATAATCAAGACTGTGTGGTATTAGCCGAAGGACTGACACAAAGATCAATGGAACAGAATAGAGCATACAGAAATAGATTCATAAGTATATGGTCACTTGATTTCTAACAAAGGTGCAAAGGCAATTCAATGGAGAAAGAATAAACCTTTCAACAAATAGTGCCGGAACAACTGGACATCCTTAGGCAAAAAAACAGAAAATTCATCTTGGGCCATACCTCACAACTTATACAACAGTTTATTTAAAGTGGATCATAGACCTAAATATAAAACCTAAAGCTATAAAACTTCTAGAAAACGACACAGAAGAGAATCTTTGTGACCACAGGTTAGGCAAAAATTTCTTAGATATGGTCTCAAAAGCAAGATTCATAGAAGAAAAAAAATGGACTAACTGGAATTCATAAAAATTAAAAACTCTTGATTTGCGAAAGACACTTTTAAGGGAATGAAGACAATTCACAGACTGGAAAAATATTTGCAAAACACTTTAACTGAGAGACTTGAATTCGTAGTACATATAAAGAACAATAAAAATTCAATAATAAGAAAACTAAAATCCCAGAGGCGGGCCCAACATGGGGCTATAGACGGAAGCACCATGCCGTCCCTCTACAGCAAAGACCCGAAAAACTAAGTAAAACAGATACAAGCGTCAATCCTGGAACTCTAAGCACCAAATGAAGGAATAAAGAACTCGATCGAGCACCGAATGGAATAAGAAACTGAGAGAACAAAGAACAAGAAGAGCTACGGAGTGAAGGTTCCCTAGCAGCTAACACGGCACGGATTCGCCATCTTGGACTACAGCCACTAAGGAACATAGACAGGGAGTACAGGAAGGCAACTTCACAGAGCTCCCAACAGGAGACAGTGCATCCAGTAACCAGGGATCCATGCTTTCCCACCACCCCTCACCCCAATCCTTCTTCCCTGTACAAGGCCTCCAACGCCTTCCAACTGGCCACGGTTGCTGGGCCGGAGGGATACCAGCTCACTGTCCTCGGATTTCCATCCTGTACCTCAGCTACCAAAGACTGCGGACAGGGAGAACAGGAAAGCAACTTCAAGGAGCTCCCAACAGGCGACAAAAAAAGAAAAAAAAAACCAAACCTATTGTCATCGAGTGAATTCCAACTCACAGCTACCCGGTAACCAGGTATACACGCTTTCCCACTCCCCAGCCTTATTCCCTGCATGAGGCCTCCACCGCTTTCCAACAGGCCATGGGTGATGGGGTGGAGAGACACCAGCTCACTACCACCAGGGTCTGCCCAGACTCCACTGGCTGGCCCCTTCAGCGCCATTTTTGTTTGTTTGTTTGCTTTCAGGGGGGTTGTTTTTTGTGTTTGTTTGTTTTTTGATATTATTTTTTTTGGCTTCTTTTGTTGGTTCTCTCTCTCCTTTCTTTCCCTTTCTCCCACCCACCTAGCTCTGTGTGTCATACCCTCCCCTTCTGGACAGGCTATGATTTTTTGGTTTATTTGCTTTGTTCTTTTTCTTTTCATTTTTTTCTGTTTCTTCTCTATCTCTCCTTTCCTTCCTTTACTTTCTCCTGCCCACTCAGTCCTGTGCACCACCCCCGGTCCTTCTCGAGGGGCCATGCTACACCACTGGAATGGAAAATCAGTGCACGTGGCCTCCCCAGGTCACTACCTCTGTCACTGACCGGCTTCCTCAGCTCCGTTTTATTTTTTTGTTTTTTTGTTTTTTTCTTTTTCTTTCTTTTTTTGTTGTTTCTTCTCTCTCTCTTCCTTCCTTTACTTTCTCCAACTCACCTAGCCCCATATGCCACTCCCTCTCCCTTCTTGGCAGGCTGTGCTGTACCACTTGGCTGGAGAGCCTCTGGCACACGGCTTCCACGAGTCTGCGCTGCCCCCACAGGCAGGCTTCTGCAGCACCATATTTTGTATTTTTCTTTATCTTTCCAGTTCACCCTCTCACCTAGGCCCTTTGCTACCTCTACCCCTTCCTGACAGGCCACACTGTGCCACCTGGCAAAAGAGACATCGGCTCACCACCACCCGAATTCTGCCCTGCCCCCAATGTCCGGCTCACCCACCACATATTGTTGTTACTGTTGTAGTTGTTTTTATTTATTATTTCTACTTATTTATTTAGTTTGATTGTTGCTTTCTTCTATTTCCTTTCCTTTCTTCTACCCACCAAGACCCATGTGGCGCCCACACCCATTCTCGACAAGCCGAGCCGCACTGCTTGGCTAGAAAGCCACTGGCGCATGGTCTCGCTAGGTCGGCCCTGCCCCCACCAGCCAAATCCTAACCAGCCACAATTTTATTTACTTTCTTTTCTTTTTCCATCATTTTCTGCTTTTCCTTTTGCTTCTCTCTCTTCCTTCACCCACTCACGTACTGGCACACATCACTTTTTCTCCTTTCCCTCCTGCCTATCTGCACCATGCACTGAGCGCTGCGCTCTTGAGCATTACCAAAACGGATCCACAGGCCCTATCCTGCACTTCCCCATGGCCTTGCCCCATCAGAGCTAGTTCGTACTGCAAACTCCCCAACCCTGACACTTCACCTCGGCTGGATCAGCCCTGATACACCATAGCTGAGTGACCAGCCCTGCCTACCTGGACAAGGAGGTGAGAAGTATTGAGCCCATAGGTGAGGAAGCAACAAAACATGCCCACTCCGCCTGCCCAAACATAACCAAATAAAACAAAAAAGCAGGATAAAACAATCAAAACTCCAATCAACGAAGAAAATGATTCCTGAATGTCACGGAGACAGCAGAAAATATCAAAACATATTTAAAAAACAGAACAGGATGGCTCCAGAAAGCAACCAAAATAAAACACTAGATGACCTTCTGGTAAAAAAAAAAAAAGCCATACAACAACCAGTTAGGAAATTCAAAACTCTAATATTTAGGGTTCTCCAACAGATGAAAAAACTGCAGATAAAAACAAGAAAAAATCAAAAAAATCAGGGAAAACACAGGCAAACCACTGGAAGAATTCAGAAAAATAATACAGGAAAAAAAATTCAAAATAAATAAACTAGAAATTATATAAAAACAACAATAAGAAATCCAAAAGATAAACAAGATTTCAGAAATGGATAGTGCAACAGAAGGTTGTAGGAGCAAATGTGAAACAATGGAAGATAGGATCTGCAAAATTGAAGACAAATCCTTGGATACCACTTTGAGGAAAAATCAGAGAAAAGAATGAAGAAAAATGAAGAAACCCTGAGAAAAATGTGCGATACATCAAAAGGAAAAATCCTCATGTGATCAGAGTTCCAGAACAGGGGGAGAAAATGGAAAACACAAAGAGGATCATTGAAGATCTGCTGACAGAAAATGTCCCTAATACCATGAAAGACGAAAAGCCAACCATTCAAGAAGCTCAACGAACCCCATATAGGATAGACCACAAAAAAATACACCAAGATATATCATAATCATCCTTGTTAAAACCAAAGACAAAGAATCCAGAACAGCTTGAGAAAAATGAAAAGACACATACAAAGGGGAACAGTAAGACTAAGCTCTGATTACTCGGCAAAAGCCATGCAAGCAAGAAGGCAATGGAATAACATATATAAAATCTTGAAAGAATAAAACTGCCAACAAAAATAATATATCCTACAATGAGGCACAGCAGTCCAGGGACAAGGGCCAGAAGGCTGAAGGGGACAGGAAAGCTGGTGATAGGGAACCCAAGGTTGAGTAAGCATAGTGTTGATGTATTGTGAGGTTGTTAACCATTGTCATAGGGCAACATGTGTACTAACTGTTAAATGAGAAACTATTTTGTTCTGTAAGTCTTCATCTAAAGTGAGAATAGCAGCACAACTGGAAGAGCATAATCAATGTCACTTAACTGTGCATGTAGAAATTTTTGAAATGGTGTATCTTTGGCTATGCACATTTTCACCAAAAAAAAAAAAAAAGGTCAAGAAGGGAGAGGGTTGACATGTTGTGGGGTTGTTAACCAATGTCATAAAACAATACGTGTACTACTGTTTCAAGAAAAACTATTTGTTCTGTAAGCCTTCATCTGACGTACAATAAAAAATAATAATAATAATATATCCTGCAAAACTCTGACTCAAATATGATGGTGAAATTAGGACATTTTCAGATAAAAGGAAATTAAGGGAATATGTACAAAGAAAACCAAACTTAAAAGAATTATGAAAGGAAGTCCTTTGGTTGGAGACCCAACAACATCAGACAACAACCTGAATCTAGCACATAAGACAGCATCAGCCAGATACCAACCTAGATAATTAACTCTCAAGGACAAAAAAAAATGAAAAGATTTACAACAGGGAACCAGAGAGGTCAATCTGTAAATGACAAAAACGTCAGAACGATAAAAGAGAAAATAAACAGTGTAGGTATAGAACTTTCAAATGGAGAGGAAGTCAAGGCATTATCAAGTGATAAAAGACTGGTTAAAATTTAGGAAGATAGGGGTAAATTTCAAGAAAACCACAAAGAAAGTTAAGAAACCTACTCATCAAAATAAAGAAGAAAACACATAAAGTTTCAGTAAACACAAAATATACAAAAACAAAAGAAACAACCAAAAAAAATCCACAAACAAAAGGAATTCACATGGAAGAGCAACAGAGTAACAGAAACAAAGAAATCATCAGCACCACAAAAAAAGGTCTAATCTCTAAAATCTACAGGAAAACCCAACACCTCTACAACAAAAAGACAAATAATCCAATTTAAAAAGCACTACAATATGACAACAATAAACTCACACCTATCAATAATCACACTGAACATAAATGACATAAATGTACCCATAAAGAGACAGAGAGTGACAGAGTGGATAAAAAAACTGGACTCATCAATATGCTGTCTACAACAGACACACCTTAGAAACAAAGACACAAATTTATTAAAAATCAAAGGATGGGAAAAACATATCAAGCAAACAGCTATCAAAAAAGAGTAGGAGTGGCAATACTAATCTCAGATAAAATAGACTTTAAAACAAAATCTACCATAAAAGACAAAGAAGGGCATTATATAATGATTAAAAGGACAATCCAACATGAAGACATAACCGTAATAAACAAGTATGCACTCAATGACAGGCTCCAAAATACACAAAACAAACTCTAACCGCACTGAAAAGATAAGTTGATAGTTCCACAATAATAGTAGAGACTTCAACACACAACTCTGAGTAAAGGACAGCTCATCTAGAAAGAAACTCAACAAAGATACAGAAGATCTAAAGGCCAACCAACGTACCTCATAGACATATATAGAACAATCCACCCAACAGCAGAAAAGTACATATTCTTTTCCAAAGCACATGGAACATTTTCAAAAATAGACCACATCTTAGGCTACAAAGCAACCCTCAGCAAAATCTGAAGTATCTTCTCTGATCATAATGCCATCAAAGTAGAAATTAATAACAGGAAGAGCAAGGAAAAAAATCAAACACATGGAAATTGAATAACACCCTTCTTAAAAACCACTGGGTAATAGAAGAAATCAAAGATGGAATCAAAAAATTCCTAGAATCAGATGAAAACGAAAACACACCATACCAAAACCTTTGGGATACAGCAAAGGCAGTGCTCACAAGTCAATTTATAGCAATAGATGTATACATCAAAAAAGAAGAAAAGGACAAAAATCAGAACATTAGCTACATAACTTGAACAAATGGAGAGAACAGCAAAAGAAGCCCACAGCCACCAGAAGAAAAGAAATAATAAACATCAAAGCAGAAATAAATGACATAGAGAACATAAACACAATAGAAAGAATCAAACAAAACCAAAAGTTGTTTCTTTGAAAGGATCAACCAAATTGACAAACCATTGGCCAAACTGATAAAAGAAACACAAGAGAGGACACAAATAACTGAAATAAGAAATGAAATGGGGGGCATTACAACAGACTCAACTGAAATAAAAAGAATTATAACAGAGTACTATGAAAAACTATACTCCAATAAATTTTAAAACCTAGAGGAAATAGGACAAATTTCTAGAAACATACTACCTACCAAACTAACACAAACTGAAGCTGAAAATCTGAACAGACCCATAACAAGAGAAGAGATTATAAAGGTAACAAAATCTCCCAACAGAAAAATGCCCTGACTCAGATGGCTTCACTGCAGAATTCTACCAAACATTCAGGGAAAAGCTTACACCAGTACTACTCAAACTATTTCAGAACACAGAAATGGAAGGGATACTTCCGAATTCATTCTATGAAGCCAACATAACCTTGATACCAAAACCAGGCAAAGACACCACAAAAAAAGAAAATTACAGACCAATCTCTCTCATGAATACAAATGCAAAAAATTTCATCAAAATTCTAGCCAATGGAATTCAGCATCATATCAAAAAAAATAATACACCATGACCAAGTGGGATTCATACCAGGTATGCAAGGATGATTCAACATTAGAAAATCAATGAACGTAATCCATGACATAAATAAAAGAATCACATGATCCTCTCAATACATGCAGAAAAGGCATTCAATAAAGTCCAACATGCATTCCTGATAAAAACCCCAATAAAACAGGCACAGAAGAGAAATTCTTCAACATAATAAAGGGCATCTATATAAAACAACAGTTAACATCATTCTTAATGGAGAGAGGCTGAAAACATTCCCATTGAGGACAGGAACAAGAAAAGGATGCCCTTTATCACCACTCCTATTTAATACTGTGCTGGAAGGCCTACCTAGAGCAATAAGGCAAGACAAAGAAATAAAGGGCATCCAAACTGGTAAGTAAGAAGTAAAACAGTCCCTATTTGCAGATGATATGATACTATACATGTTGTTAGGTGCTGTTGAGTCGGTTCTGACTCATACCGACCCTATGTACTACAGAATGAAACACTGCCAGTCCTGCTCCATGCTCACAATCATTGTTATACTATTCATAGACATTATACATATAAAACCCAAAAGATTCCACAAGAAAACTACTGGAACTAATAGAACGATAAAGCAGAGTAGCAGGATACAGCAAAAATATACAAAAATCAGTTGGATTCCAATACACCAATAAAAAGAACTATGAAAAGGAAACCAGTAAAACAATACCATTTACAATAGCCCCTAAAAAAACAAAATACTTAGGAATAAATCAAACCAGGAACGTAAAAGACCTATACAAAGAAAACTACAAAACATTACTGCAAGAAACCAAAACAGACCTACATAAATGGAAAAACATATCATGCACATGGATACGTAGACTTAACATTCTGGAAATATCAATTCTACCCAAAGCAATCTAGAAATACAATGCAATCCCGATCCAAATACCAACAGCATTCTTTAAAGAGATGGAAAAACTGATCACTAACTTTATATGAAAAGGTAAGAGGCCCCAGATAAGTAAAGCACTATTGAAGGAAAAAGAATAAAGTAGGAGGACTCACACTACCTGAGCTCAGAACCTACTATACAGCTACAGTAGTCAAAACAGCCTGATACCAGGAAGAGGACAGACACATTGACCAATGGAACAGAACTGAGAACCCATATGTAAATCCTTCCACTTACCATCTGATCCTTGACAAAGGACCAAAGTCCATTAAATGGGGAAGAGACAGTCTTTTTAACAAATGGTGCTGGCAAAACCAGATGTCCATCCGTTAAAAAAAAAAAGAAAGAAAGAAACCGGATCCATACCTCACCCCATACACAAAAACGAATTCTAAATGGATCAAAGACCTAAATATAAAACCAAAAACTATAAAAGTCATAGAAGAAGCAATAGGGTCAACTCTAGAGGCCCTAATACACAGCATTAACAGGATAAAAACCATCACTAACAATACACAAACACCAGAAGATAAGCTAGATAACTGGGATCTTCTAAAAACTAAAAACTTATGCTCATCAAAAGATTTCACCGGAAGAGTAAAAAGAAAACCTACAGACTGAGAAAAAAATTTTTTGCTATGACAAATCTGACAAAGGTCTAATCTCTAAAATCTACAGGAAAACGCAACACCTCTACAACAAAAAGACAAATAATCCAATTAAAAAATGGGCGAAGGATATGAACAGATACTTCATCAGAGAGGACATTCAAGTGGCTAACAGATACATGAGGAAATGCTCACGATCACTAGCCATTAGAGAAATGCAAATCAAAACTACAATGACATACTATCTTACCTCAACGTTACTAGCATGAAATGAAAAAACAGAAAATAATAGATGTTGGAGAAGCTGTGTGGAGAGATTGGAACTCTAATGCACTGCTGGTAGGGATGCAAAATGGTACAACCATTTTGGAAAATGATATGGCACTTCCTTAAAAAGTTAGAAACAGAAATACCATACGATCCAGCAATCCCACTCTTAGAAATATATCCTAGAGAAATAACAGCCATCACACGAATAGACATATGCATACTTATGTTCATTGCAGCACTATTCGTGATAGCAAAAAGATAGAAACAACCTAGGTGCCCATCAATGGACAAATGGATAAACAAATTATGGTATAGTCACACAATGGACTAATACGCAATGATAAAGAACGATGAATCTGTGAAACATGTCATAACATGTATGATTCTGGAAGGCATTATGCTGAGTGAAATTAGTCAGTCACAAAAGGACAAATATTGTATGAGACCACTATTATAAGAACTCAAGAAAAGGTTTAAACACAGAAGAAAACATTCTTTGATGGCTATGAGGGTGGGGAAGGAGGGAGAGGCTAATCACTAACTAGATAGTAGAAAAGAATTATCTTAAGTGAAGGGAAGGACAACACACATTACAGTGGAAATCAGCACAACTGGACTAAACCAAAAGCTAAGAAGTTTCCTGAATACAACCAAACACTTTGAGGGACAGCGTAGTGGGGGCGGGGGGCTGGGGACCATGGTTTCAGGGGACATCTAGGTCAACTGGCATAATAAAGTTTATTAAGAAAATGTTCTGCATCTCATTTTGGTGAGTGGCGTCTGGGGTCTTAAAAGCTAGTGAGCAACCATCTAAGATGCATCAATTGGTCCCAACCCACCTAGCGCTAAGGAGAACAAAGAACACCAAAGACACAAGGAAAGTATTAGTCCAAGAGACAGAAAGGGCCACATAAACCAGAGACTCCATCAGCCCGAGACCAGAAGAACTAGATGGTCCCCAGCTACCACCAATGACCACCCTGACAGGGAACACAACAGAGAATCCCTGATGGAGCAGGAGAAAAGTGGGATGCAGAACTCAAATTCCAGTGAAAAGACTAGACTTAATGGTCTGACTGAGACTGGTGGGACCCCGGAAGACATGGTCCCCAGACTCTCTGTTAGCCCAGAACTGAAACCATTCCCAAAGCCAACTCTTCAGACATAGATTAGACTGGACTATAAGACATAAAATGACACTCGTGAAGAAAGTGCTTCTTACTTAGCTCAAGTAGATACATGAGACTAAATGGGCAGCTCCTGTCTGGAGGCGAGATGATAAGGCAAAAAGGGATAGGAGCTGGCTGAATGGACACGTGAAATCCAGGGTGGAAAAGAGTGTGCTGTCACATTATAGGGAGAGCAACCAGGGTCACATAACAATGTGTGTATAAATTTTTGTATGAGAAACTATCTTGAACTGTAAACTTTCACGTAAAGCACAATTTAAAAAAAAAAAGAATCTAGTATGAAGAAAAAGGGGCATATGAGCCTATTTGATAAAACGATTCACCATCATCAAATATAAACTGAACAGCCAGAGAGTGCATAGTAGGTTCTCTGGGAAGGGACTATAGCAGTGGTTCTCAACTGGAGGTAATTTGACAACGTCTGGAGACATTTTTTGTTGTCTCAACTGGAGGGAGGTGTTGCTGGCATCTAGTGGGTAGAGGCAAGTGATTCTGCTAAACATCCTATAAAGAACAGGACATACCCCCAAAGGTAACAAAGAATTATCCAACCCAAAATGCAAATAGCGCTGAGGTTAAAAAACCCTGGACTATACTTATAAAAATTTATTAAAACATATTTTTAACTCAAAAGCTTAAAATCAAAGACATTTTTATGAACATGGAGACAAAAACTTTAAAAAGTAATAAAACGTAATTGAATGTTTCTCATACTAAAAATATTAGAATTATTCCAAGGGGCATTTATACAGAGAGACCAGTGATACAGAGCTAAAACAGCTATTTGGTGGCAGAAGGCTCTTTTAGTTCATCATTTCTTCCATTTGCTTTACCTACTCTACATTCAAGAGCAAGTTTCAGAGTCTCTTCTGATATCCATTTTGGTTTTTTGTTTCTTTCCTGTCTTTTTAGTGACCTTTTGCTTTCCTCATGTATGATGTCCTTGATGTCATCCCACAACTTGTCTAGTCTTTGGTCATTAGTGTTCAATGGATCAAATATATTCTCTAAATTCAGGTGGGATATACTGAAGGTTGTACTTTGTCTCTCATGGACTTGTTTTAATTTTCTTCAGCTTCAACTTGAACTTCCATAGGAGCAAGGGACAGTCTGTTCCACAGTCAGCCCCAGGCCTTGTTCTGATTGATGATACTGAGCTTTCTCCATCGTCTTTCCACAGAAATAGTCAATTTGATTCCTATGTATTCTATCTGGTGAGGTCTACATGTATAGTCATCATTTACGTTGTTGAGAAAAGGTATTTCCAAAGGATAAGTCTTTGATCTTGCAAAATTCTGTCTTGCAATCCCCAACATCATTTCAATCACCAAGGCCATATTTTCCAAATACAGATTCTTCTTCGTTTCCAATTTTCGCATTCCAATCACCAGTAATTATCAATACCTCTTGATTGCATGTTTGATCAATTTCAGACTGCAAAAGTTGGTAAAAATCTTCCATTTCTTTATCTTTGGCATTAAGGGTTGGTGTTTAAATTTGAAATAATAGTCGTATTAACTGGTCTCCCTTATAGGTACATGGATATTATCCTATCACCAACAGCGCTGTACTTGAAATGTTCTTTTTGAAGAAAAATGCAATGCCATTCCTCTTCAATTTGTCATTCCCAGCATAGTAGGCTATATGATTGTCTGATTCAAAATGGCCAATACCAGTCCATTTCAGCTCACTAACACCTAGGATATCGATCTTCATGTGGTACATTTCATTCTTGACAACTTTCAATTTTCCTGGATTCATACTTTGTACATTCCACGTTCCAATGATTAATGGATGTTTGCAGCTGTTTCTTCTGATTTTGAGTTTTACCACATCAGCAAATTAAGGCCCCGAAAGCTTGACTCCATCCACGTCATGAAGGTCAACTCTACTTTGAGGAGGCAGCTCTTCTGCAGTCATCTTTTGAGTGCCTTTCAACCTGAGGGGCTCATCTTCCGGCCCTATATCAGACAATGTTCTGCTGCTATTCATAAGGTTTTCACTGGTCAATTTTTTCGGAAGTAGACTGCCAGGTCCTTCTTCCTAGTCTGTCTTAGTCTGGAAGCTCCGATGAAACCTGTCCACCAAGGATGACCCTGCTGGTATTTGAAATACCAGTGGCAAAGCTTCCAGTATCACAGCAACACACAAGCCACGACATTACGAACAACTGACACAGATGTGTGGTGGCAATAACATGATAGATTCAAATATTTTCCACAAAGTACCTGTTGATTAAAAATATGATGAATAACCTTAGGCTTTAAATAAATACCTTACATTTTCACAAACTTTGTAAATTTGTCCAACAAAGTCTTTTTCTATTCTAGAGATTTTTAACATCATCAGTTGTAACACATCTTAATGGATTCCACCTCAGGTTGTAATGAATTAGTGTTGCCTCAACTTCTTTGAAAATATTCTTGCCTGTACTTGATCCGCACAGATTATTTCCACAAAAATTATTCGTAGTGGCTAATTTTTCAGTCACTTCAAATTCAGCACTGACTCCTCGAATGAACAACTGAACAGTATCAGTAACATTCGTCAACACATCAAGAACCAAGGAAAACCACCTGAAATCATTTTCTTGTTTTTTAATTGATTATGATGTTGCTCCCAATGTCCTCAATTCTTTGAGCAACTATTCTTGCTGAAAGGCTAGTAGTCTAAACCAGTTTATTTTTTTGGACACATTTCTTCAGCTGCTGCAAGCAAACACAATATAATTAACTTATCATAAGTAAACTTCTTTCCTTGCTTGGCTAACAAATGAGACCCTCAGAAACTTACTTTGATTGAAGCTTCATTTTCAGTTTTTTACTTTTGTAAAGAACTTCTGCTGTAACAAGATATTCCATTTTAAATTTTCTAATTTTTCTTACTGTTGCTTTCCTGAGAGTTGGTAAGATTGTGATGAGTGCTTAGTCTGGTAACGTTGGCATATGGTATATTCTTCTGTAGTGCTCTAGTGTCACTGTATAATAAACACAAAGCTTTGCCATCATATTCAATAACAAAATAATCTATACTCCACTGTGCCTTAAAAGCACTGCATTCAAAGTCCATTTTCCTTTTTTTTTGTTTTGTTTTTTTGACATGATGGGTATACACTGGTAATAAAAAATAAGTGCTGCTGCAATACAACAACATCCATGGCACAGTCAGATTATAATTGCATCACTGCAATTTGTAGTGTGCCAACAACATAGTTCATAAAAACAATGTTCTGCATCCTACTTTGGTGAGTAGCTTCTGGGGTCTTAAAAGATTACAAGTGGCCACCTAAGATACAACTATTGGTCTCTTTCCATCTGGAGCAAAGGAAGAGTGAAGAAAACCAAAGACTTAAGGCAGCAATCAGTCCAACGGACTAATGGACCACATAAACCACAGCCTACAAGACCCTGAGACCAGAAGAACTAGATGGTGCCTGGCTACCACTGCCAATTGCTCTGACTGGGATCACAAAAGAGGGTCCTGGACAGAGTGGGAGAAAAGTATAGAACAGAAAAATCAAATTTACAAAAAATCCCAGACTAACTGGTCTGACAGAGACTGGAGGAACCCCCGAGACTATGACCCTAAGACACCCTTCTGACCTGGAACTGAAGGCATTCCCGGAGACCACTTTTCAGTCAAACAGACAGCCTTATAAAGTAAACAATAACACCCAGAGGAACAGGTTCCTTAGAACAATCAGTTATATGAGATCAAAAGGACAACATTTGCCCAAAATCAAAGATGAGAAGGCAGGAAGCAGTAGAAAATCTGGACAAAAGGAAATGGGAAACCCAGGATGGAAATAGAGAGAGTGTTGACACATGGAACACTTCATGTACAAACTATCAAATGGGAAACTAATTTTCTCTGTAAACTTTCACCTAAAGCACAACAAAAAATTTTTAAAAAAAGAAAGAAAAAATTTGTAGTGTGCCAAGCAGCAGTGTGAAGTGAAGAGAGCCCCATATACGGTCTGTCACAACTACTCGACTCTGTTGTTGTAATATAAAAACAGGCATAAACAACATGTAAAATAATGAGTGCGGCTGTGTTCTAATAAAATTTTATTTACGGACACTGAAATTTTATTTTCATATAATTTTCACGTGCTATAAAATATTATTCTTATTTTTTTCAACGATTTAAAAATGCAAAAAACATTCTTAGCTTTCAAGCCATATGAAAACAGAGAGAGAGAGAGCTAGATTTGGCCTGCTCTGACTCCTGCCATATACACATGAAGACTCTTAAGATAACCACAGGCATCTCAAAAAGTCTTCAGAAGGCTATTTTATAACCTGAATTGAATTTTCAACCACAGTACAATTAGAATGTTGTTGCTACTCAAAGAATGTTAAATAATAATGTAGTCTTCCTTAGACACACGCATACATCATATACCAGTAATTTTCTAGACATTTACATTTAAATTTTTAATTGCAAAAATAGTAATTGCCGACTTCCGGCAAGATGGCGCTCTAGGCAGAAACACCACGCCGTCCCTCCACAACAAAGATCCGAAAAACTAAGCCAAACAGAGAATCAACAATCCTGAAACCC
>NW_004443996.1:13642864-13672943 GCF_000243295.1 Trichechus manatus latirostris
GGTTGTTAACCAATGTCATAAAACAGCATGTGTGTTACTGTTACATGAGAAACTATCTGTTGTGTAAGCCTTCACCTGAAGTACAATAAAATATTAAAAAAAAAAAAATAGTAATTGCCATAGATAAAAGAGAAAACCCCAGACCCTTTTCCTGAGAAAATACACTTTAGTTGAGTATGAGATTAAGGGTATGAGGTACGATTGATTACAGATTGATTACTTTTGTGTGGCCTTTCTAGCCATGGTCTTGTAACTCCCACCCAGGTGATTGGGCGGCACTGTGTGATAGGGTAATTCAAGGGGACTGGTCAGTTTTGCCTTAAAAAAGAGCCAATTCCAGAGCAGAGAGGAGGAGCCCACCACCACCAAGGAAGGAGAGACCAGCAGGAGAGACCCAGCAGCAAGAAGCGCGGTGGGCTTCCCGGCCCACGAGAGAGACAGCTAAGTGCCTCTGGGCAGAGACTGAGGGCCAGGGAGAGGTGCCTGTGAGCACAGCTAGGGAGAGGCTATCCTGATGAAGAACTGTATCCTGGGTGTTCTTGAGCCTGAACTGTAAATGTTACTTCTCTAATAAACCCCATAATTATGAGTACGGCCTGTGAGTTCTGTGTAGCCACTGCAATGAATTACTGAACCTAGCAGAGTGCTTTGGAAGGGACAGTTGGTGTCAGAATTGGTAGAGACGGTGGAGAGAGGAGGCATCTTTGACCTCCACCTCATTCGAAGCAGCCTTGGGCTGTTGATCTTGGTTCTCCTTCCCCCTTGTGGGGTTGGTGGAGGTCAGACACCTCCCCAGTGTCGTTTTCACAGGGTAATAAAAGGTGTGTGTGTGTGTGTGTGTGTGTGTGTATATATATATATATATATGTGTGTATATATATATATATGCATACATATATGTTTATAAAATATAAATTTATAACCACAATTTTATCAAGATTCTATGTTTAGATGTTTTTAAATTGAAAAAATATAGATTTTCTTCAAAGAAAAGATAAATTAAGGGGCCAAATAAAACATATTTAGCATCAGGATTAGATGTATAATAGTCTTCATTGCCAAATGTGTCAGTGTGTCTGCTTCTATCTCAGTGTTAGAAATAATTTCCATTTCCTAGTAGAATTTTAGTCAACAACATTTGACCTCATTAATTTCCAAAGAGTAACTTACTTTAATGTGATGTACACCATTCATTTTTCCAATTTGTTGCTCAATGGTCCAAACACAGGAGCTGCATGTCATCCCTTCAACAGAGATGATGGCAGAATTCATATGCATACTTGGATTCATTTTTACTTCTTCTTTACATTCCTGTTAGAAACAATAAACTCATTAATTTTAGCCATGGAAATTATCCTTCCTCCAGTTCTCTCCCACCTCCCCAAATGAAAATGTACTAGTAATAAAATGACAGCATTCATTTCTACTTGCTTGGTGTGATGGCTAATGTTATGTGTCAACTTGGCTAGGCCATGATTCTCAGTGGTTTGATAGACAGTATGTAATCATCCTCCATTTTGTTATCTGATGTGAGCAGCCAATCAGTTGGAAGGGGAATTTCTTTGGGGGTGTGGCCTGGATCCAACATATATGGATGTTCTAGCAAAGTGTGTGCTCTCTCTCCCTTGATCCTGCACTCGTCTCATGGTCTGACCTCAGGTTCTTGGAAAAGCCTTCAGCCAGCCACCTGACCTGCAGATTTTGGAGTCGCCAGCCCCCGCAACCACATGAATTAGGAGAAGCATTCAGCCTCCCATCTGACCCACAGATTTGGGATTTGCCAGCCCCCACAATTGTGTGAGCCATTTCCTTGAAGCAAATGTTCCTCTAGAGAACCCAGTCTAAAACGCTTGGGAAAAAGTTTTCTTTCCCTTAGATGAGGTAAAGAAAAGTTGTTTCTATGGCTGTAATAATGAAAAACAAAAATTTACAATACTTGCATAATAAAGTAACTAACCTTTGTAGAGTGCTTTCCTGATTACTAAACATTTTCCCATACATAATCCCATCTATTACTTAGAATGAAGAGATAACTCAGAGTGACTAAAATCCTTACAATGGCCAACAAGGTCCTAAATGATTCACTCCACCCACTTCCCTCAACTTCACCTCTCTGACCTCCTCTCTTACTACTCACAAGCCTCCCTGTGTATTACAGTTACACTAGCCTCCTGGCTAAAGACATGCCAGGCTGAATTCCACCTCAGGGACTTTGCTTTAGCTATTCCCTTCCTTTGGAAGGTTCTCCTTCCAGGTATCTGCTTGACTAACTTCCTCATTTCCTTCATGTCTTTCTTCAAATCTCACCTTCTTGATGAGGCTCTGTCTAAAGGTGCAACCTATACCCCTTCCACATACACAAACTCAGATTCTCCTTACACTGCTCTATTTTTGTCTTTCCATATGAGCTACTCCTTTTAACATACTCCATAATTTACTTGTGTTTATTGCTTATTGTCTAACGTCCCATGGCAGTTTTTAAATATGTTCACAAATTCTCTGTCACTCCTTCCTTTGAGTGGTAGAATTTAACTTCTTTCCCCTCAAGTATGAGCTTGACTTAGTGACTTGCTTCCAACAAGTAGAACATGTCTTTGTCCTTCCTCTTTGCCCTCTCTCTTGAATCACCCAGTCTGGGGGAAGCCAACGGCCACATCATGAGGCTACGCAAAGCAGCCTTATAGAGAGGTCTATGTGGCAAGAAACTGAGGCCTCCTGCCAACAACCAGCAAAGAACTGAGAACTCCCACCAACAGCCAGGTAAAGTAAGCCACTTGGAAGCTGATTCTTCAGCTCCAGTTAAGCCTTTAAATGATTACAGCCCCAGCTGACAAACTGACTACCATCTCATGAGAGACCCTAAGTAAGAAACACCAGCTAAGTCACCCCTGAATTCCTGACCCACAGAAACTCAAGAGGCACCTCGGAAGAAAGGAATGGCAATTTACTTTAAAAAAAATTAGCCACTAAAAACCCTATGGAGCATAGTTCTACTCCGACATACAAGGGATCACCATGAGTTGAAATCAACTCTGCAGCAACCAGTTTTTATTCCAAATGCAATAGTTAACAATTCAGTTATGCCCATTGATTCTTCTTACGAAATCAGTGTTAAAGTATTACCTATTTTTACATATAGAAACTGACACTATTTAATCAATATAAAAGAATACATTTTGTCCCATTTTGCTTTGAAGCAGGCTTTATTCAAGATCAAAATATCATGACTTCTAATGGACTATACTACTAAAGATCTTCATGTTCTAGTAATCTGTGACTTATAATTTATATGTATAAATAAGCTGCCACTGCTCTGAGAAACTCTATCTTCCTCTAGCCAGAGCAGCTTCCCTATAGAAAACAGGACAAAATCCGAAATTTTGAAGGAATCATAAATGGAACAAGAAGTAGTAGAATTGAATTAGTTTAGGGAGCTAGAACTAGCTACTCCCGCTCAAACATGTTTCTCTACACTGCCTGAATTTTCCACTGTACTATATTTCAATTTAGAGATTATTTATGCTAATATAGTTCTTTTTTCACTTAATTTTTATTATAAAAAATTTCTACCATACAGAAAAGCTGAAATAGTAATCTATTTATCCTCTGCCTGAATTCAACAATTGGTAACATGTTGCTATATTTGCTGGTTTTTCCTAAACTGTTCAAATTTAAGTTTTAGAAATCATAATTCTTCACCTTATATACTTTACCATTCATTTCCTAAAAATAAGAACTTCTATGAAACCACAATACCATTATCACAGCTAATAAACTGTAAATCATCTAATAGCCATTCTCTATTTAAATTTTAGCAAATGTCCCAAGAACATATTTTATAGATTTTATTTTTCCCAAATCAGGATCCAGACAAGATTCACACATTGCATTTGGTTGTTATGTCTCTTTTTTGCCTCAATCTAGAAGAGCCCCCCACCATCTCTTTTCGCCATGAAGTGAATTTTTGAGGAATCCAAGTCAGTTGTCTTGACAGACACTGTATTATCTTTTTTTAAAGTATGAGCATCTCTTTGATAGTTCAGGGGTTGATAGAATTACATCTCCTAATGCCTACATAGGAGCCCTGGTGGTGCAGTGGTTAAGCACTAGGCTGCTAAACAAAAGGTCAATGATTCAAAGCCACCAGCTTGCTCCGCAGGAGAAAGATGTGGCGATCTACTTCCATAAAGATTTATAGCCTTGGAAACCCTATGGGGCAGTTCTACTCTGTCCTACAGGGTCACTATTAGTCGGAATTGACTTGATGGCAGTGGGTTTGGTTTTTGGTAATGCCTACGTAAGGAGCCCTGGGGGCGGATCACTTAAGCACTCAGCTGCTAATTAAAAGATTGGTGGTTTGAACCCACCAAGCGGCTCCGTCGGAGAAAGACCTGGTGATCTGCTTCTGTAAACATTACAGCCAAGAAAATCCTATGGGGCAGTTCTACTCTGTCACATGGGGTCACTACGAGTAGGAATTGACTCGACGGCACCCAACAACAATGCCTATGTAAGATCAGCTACTCAAGAGAGCAGGAGCTCAAATAGGACAGAAAAGCCAGGTAATTTTAAGCAAAGGACACTTGGAATGAATGGAATATGACAGACCCAGGTGAAGAGTCCAACGTAGGGTACTTAAAAATAAAGGCATTAGGGGCTAGGGAGAGGGTCACTGAGAAGTAGTACATTGTATGAAAAGTGAAGTAGAAAAATGTCTAAAACAAGCAGATCCTATCAATATTTTGCTTAAGGCTAGTCTTGTGCTTAAAAAAAGGAGACCTTTCTTCTTTCTTCTTATAGCACATGGCTGCTTGCCTCCAGGACAGAGTACTCAGACTTAGTACTCTGATATAGCTCAGATATGTTATGGGTCAAATGGGAAATTTGAGGAGCCCTGGTGGTGCAGTGGTTAAGAGCTAGGGCTGCTAACCAAAAGGTCGGCAGCTTAAATCCACCAGTCACTCCTTGGAAACCTTATGGGGCAATTCTACTCTGTCCTATAGGGTCACTATGAGTCAGAATCGACTCGATGGCAATGAGTTTTTTTTTTGGGGGGGGAGGGGACATTTGAGGGCTGATCTAGGAACATGACCAAAATTGATAAAATTGTTTCATAGGAAAATGTCAAATTCATTAATTAGGGTAGAATAACTTTCCTTGAAATATAATAAATTATGTTATTTAATTAATTTGATTATATTAATTATATAATATCATAAACCTACCCATTGCTATCAAGTCAATTCCAACTCAGCAGTCCTGTAGGACAGAGTAGAACTGCCCCATAGGGTTTCCAAGGTTATAATATTTACAGAAGCAGACAGCCACATCTTTCTCCCACAGAGCAGCTAGTGGGTTCAAACTGCCAACCTTTCAGTGAGCAGCTGAGAGCTTAACCACTGCACCACCAGCCTCCTTTAATATAATACCATATATATTACATATAACTAGTTATATAATAAAATATTTAATTAATTATATCATTTAATAAATTAAATTATACTAGATGAAGGCTAATATATCTGGTTTGTTAGGAAATACAGTTCTATTATGGGGTATGCCCCAGACCAAAGTACTGGAGTATCCCTCAGGTTTACTGAAGAACCGAGAGACTAGTTAAACAGAAAGGCACTTTTACAAACTAACTTGATAATTAACACTGGGAGGCGAAAATATCTAAGCCTGAATGAAAATTACATTAATAAACCCACTTTTCCCACTACATTCTAATTTAAGCATCTTAAATCAACTATGATATGTATATAACTCCTTCTGCTTTCATAATTGACCTGCAATCTTTTTTTCAAACTCTACTCAAATTGGACTTTATCCACAAAACCTCAGAGGAATTCCATCTCACTCTTACTACTCTATTACATATATAGATAACTTTAATTGATTTTGTAATATATGTTATGTCCATCTTTTGAGTTTTAAATGTCTCAAAGATAAGCACAAAGCCAGGAATCTTTTGTAACCTCCCATTACATTTAGCAAAATGACTCAGAAAACAGAGTGAAAGCATAAATAAGTTCATGTGGTAGGGCAGAAAAAAAAATGTAGGCTTCTGGGAGATCACAATACCAAAGAGAAAAATTTGGCATGCAGCGATTAGTAACAGAGTGACTCTGAGAACAAGGGCATTCAACAACACTGAGGGAAATAATTTCTAGTTATTAAAGTTTTTTAAGCCACTCTCCAAACACAGATGGTAATCACCACCAATAATACCATATCCTAACAGGAAGAATAGTACTATGACTCAATAGTCATCTGTTTTGGAAACAAAAACTGCAGAAGTTGAGTACAAAACATGACACATTAAGTCTGATTGCTTAAAACCACTTCTTAGGCTGATCACAGAAGCTCAAATATTATTTTTTAAATTCTCCTAAAATAATTATCCTCATAATTTGGGAAAGGTTTCTGGATTTTTTTTAAAAAAGCTCTCACAGCTTAAAATTTAATTCTTTTTTGAATTACAGTTCTATTTGGATAACTTTAATCACTGTAGTAATCAAGGAAATGTAAATTACAACCACAATTAATATCATTTACACCCATCAGATAGGCAAAAACTTCAAAATCTGACAATACTAAGTGTTGATGAAGATGTGGAGCAACAGGATCTCTCTTATACAGCTTGTGAGAGTGTAAATTAGTACAATCATGGAAACTGCTTGGCAATAGCTGGTAGAGTTGAAGATATGTATATACTAGAATTCAACATTTTCACTTCTAGGCATATACTCTAGAGAAAGTCTCACATATGTACACAAGGAACTACAGACAAGAATGCTCATTGCAATAGTGCTCCTAATAGGCTAAAACTTTGGAAATACCTAAATGTCCATCAACAGGAAAATGGAAAAACTGACTGTGGTGTCTATATACAGTGAACATAATACAGCAGTTAAAATAAATAAACTACAACAGTGGTTCTCACCGGGGGAAGGAAAGATATCAAACTGAAGGGGACATTTGGCAATCTTTGGAGATATTTTTGGTTGTCCCAACTGTGGTAAGGGGTGCTACTGGAATCTAGTTAGTAAAGGCCAGCCAGGGATGCTGCTAAACATCCTACAATGCCCCCCCCACAACAAAAATTACCCAGCCTCAAATGTCAGTAACACCAAGGTCAAGAAACCCTGAACCATGTAGCAATGTGGATAAATCTCATAACCACAGTTGAGAAAAAAAGAAGTTTCACAAAAACACAAAAGTTGAAAAACAAAACAATGCTATATATTGTTGTTGTATGCAGTAGTGTTAGTCAAAATATGGAAGTGTGCACAGGAGTGATAAGCTCCAAATTCAGGTGAGTTTGAGGAGGGCAGTAGTGGTGCAACTGGGGAGGAGCACAAGACGAAGTTCAGCTGCATAGTGGATACACACATATTTGTTATAGGAGTCCCTATACTATTTGTAGGCCTAAGTTAGTTCATCATAAAAATTTCTGAAAGGAAAATAACTCATTTTAAGGGGAAATAAAGGAGAAAAAAAGTATAGGGAATGTGCAGGAATTAGGAGAAAAATTACTAAAATTGAGATAATTCAATAAGTGATACCAATGATAAACACATAAACATCCAAAATCACCCAGATCTATTATACCAGAACTATAAAAACACCTGTTTTGTTAAACAAATTGATGATTCCTAGCTTTGCAAACAACGCTGAGATAGCTGACTTCAGGATATCTATATAATATTTCCAAATCAATTAAAATTTTTCCTGTCCATTTGCTTTTCTTCAAAACAAAAGAAGAAAACATTAGCTTCTCTATTTTGTATAATTCATCCCTATTTTTAAATTGTGTAAGCCTTTAAAATGAAAAATAATCTTATTACTTAACCTGTTTTCAAAATACTGAATAATCTCTTTCAGCAGAAATTGTCATCATATAAACAGAGGACTGAGATTGAAACAGCAGGAATAGGTAGGTGTATGTTTTAAAACATAATTCTTCTTTTCATTTGACCATTCCTAAATGAATAGGAGGCAATACTTAACACATATTAGTAAGGTCAAGAAAAGAACAAAACATTCAAATTAAGAAAAGCCAATGTGCTTTACTAGTCATTTTTGGGACCCCTATAAAGGCATTAAAGGTTGCAGCCATGATGACACAGTGGTTAAGAGTTCGGCTGCTAGCCATCTAAGATACTCCACTGGTCTCACCCCTTCAGGAGCAAGGGAGAATGAAGAGAACAGGATACAAGGAAAAGATGAGTCCAAAGGACTAATGGACCACAGCTACCAAGGCCCCCACCAGACTGAGTCCAGTACAGCTTGACGGTGCCCGGCTACCACCACTGACTGCTCTGACCAGGATCACAACAGAGGGTCCTGGACAGAGGTGGATAAGGATGTAGAACTAAATTCTAACTCACAAAAAAAGACCAGATTTACTGGCCTGACAGAGGCTGGAGAAACCTCGATAGTATGGCCCCCGGACACCCTTTTAGCCCAGTGGTGAAGTCACTCCCGAGGTTCACCGTTCAGCCGGGGACTGGACAGTCCGGTAAAAGGCAGGAGGGGACAGGAAAGCTGGTGATAGGGAACCCAAGGTTGAGAAAGGACAGTGTTGACATGGCGTGGGGTTTTTAACCATTGTCATAGGGCGACATGTGTACTGTTTAATGAGAAACTATTTGTTCTGTAAACCTTCATCTAAAGTACAAAAAAAGAATTATCTATGTGAGATCAAATTGATAACAGCAACTCAAAAGGTTTGATGGGAAGCCTAGGGGGCAGTGAGCTGAAGATAACGGTGACGGAATAATTTGGAAAAGGATAGTGAGAATAACAGCACAACTGGAAGAATGTAATCGATGTCACTGAATTATACATGTAGAAATTTTTGAAATGGTGTATCTTTGGCTATGTATATTTTCACCAAAAAAAAAAAGGTCCTCCAAGGTTGAGAAGGGAGAGTGTTGACATGTTGTGGGGTTGTTAACCAATGTCATAAAACAATACGTGTACTGACTTGTTAATGAGAAACTATTTGCTCTATAAACCTTCATCTAAAGTACAATAAAAAAAAAAGAGTACAGCTGCTAATCAAAAGGTCAGCAGTTTGAATCCACCAGCTGCTCCTTGGAAACCCAGTAAGGCAGTTCTACTCTGTCCTATAGGGTCACTATGAGTTGGAACTGACTCAGTGGCAACAGGTTTTTTTTCATATATATAAATGAGTTATCTCATGGCGACAAAAAGAGTCCCTGGGTGGTACAAACGGTTAAGTGCTTGACTACTAAAGGTTGGTGGTTCAAACCCACCCAGAAGCACCTTGGAAGAAAGGCCTGGTGATCTGCCTCCAAAAGGTCATAGCCTTGAAAACCCCAGGGAGTACAATTCTACTCTGTAACACATGAGGTTGTCATGGGTCAGAATCCATTCGACAGCTACTTTTTTTTTTATGAAAACAACAAAAGAATTCAGATTCCCATAGCACTGCACAGTTTACAAAACTTTCATATAAATGAATATAACAACAATCCTATTACATAAGTAGATTGTAGCCTCCTTTTACAATTAAGAAAATTAAAGGTCAGATTTACTCAAACTCAAAGAGCCAATTCAGACTTCAGTCTAGAGCTAAAAATATCCTGAAAAGAATTAACTTAATAGGGCAATGTTTGCAAAAAGCAGAAAGCAAAACCAGACAAAGGTAGGACTGGGGTGGGTAGAATGTTTGAAAAATATTGATACTCTGCAATGGGCACAGATGGAGATAGGCTTCCCAGAAACTGAGAAATAGTCCTCAAGTTACTAAGTATCTTTCCACCAGGGGCTAAGCAACTGCTCCCATGTTAAAAATAGACTGTTTTTAGTATGGGTGAAACTTTTCTTGCCTCAGACAATGCAGCTACAGTTGTTATAGAAGGAAGGTAGAGGGAAGCTGGATTCAAGTATTTGACGTTTCATGTGTCAGTTACTTTTCAACCATATCATGGGTTAAGTATGGAACTGATGCAGGAGCTTATCTTAGATCCTAGAAAGATAGGTTGGAAATGGCAATGAATGCTTTTTTAAAGAAACTTTTATTGTGGGAAAGTATGCATAAGAAAAAATTTGCCACTCTAACCATTTTGAAGTGCACAATTCAGTGACATTAACTGCATTCACCATATTGTACAACCATGTTGTTAGTTGCCATTAAGTCAGCTTCAACTCGTGGCAATCTTATGTATAACAGAACAAAATGTTGCCAGGTCCTACACCTTCTTCATGATTGTTAGAAAGTTTGAGTCCATTGTTGCAGCTATTTTATCAATCCATTTTATTGAGGCTTTCTTTGTTTTTACTGGCCCTCTATAATTTACCAAACATGATGTCCTTTTCTAGCAACTGGTCTTTCCTGATGACGTGTCCAAAGTAAGCTAGTTGAAGTCCTATCATCCTCACATCTAACTAACATTCTGGTTGTATTTCGTCTAAGACTAGTTTGTTTGCTCTTTTGGCAGTCCACAGTACATTCAATATTCTTCACCAACACCACAGTTCAAACGAATCAATTCTTCTTCTGTCTTCCTTTTTCATTATCCAACTTTTACATGACTAAAGTGCATTTGACCCAAGCCATGGTCTTTTCAATTGCCTCATGTGCATGCAAAAGTCCAGTCATAACCACTACCTATTTCCAAATGTTTTCCATTACCCCAAAGAGAAACATAGTACCCCTTAGGGAATTAAATCCTTAGTCCCTCCTGCCCCCAGGCCCTTTTAATCAATAATCAACTGTCTGTATGTACTTGTCTATTTTAAATATTTCACATAAATGGGATTAGATAATACTTGTCCTTTGTGTCTGACTTATTTCACTTAGCAAAATTTTTACAAAATTCATCCATGTCATAGAATGTAGCAGAACTTCATTTCTCTATAAGGATGAATAATATTCCATTACATGTATATACCACATTTCTGTTTATCCATTCATTTGTTGATGGCTATTTGGACTGTTTGTATCTTGGGCTACTGTGAATAATAATGCAATTAACATTTGTGTACAAATATCTGCTTAAGTCCCTACTTTCAAGTCTCCTGGATATATACCTACAAGTGGAATCATTGGATCACATAGTAATTCTTTTTTTTTTAACTGTGGTAAAATATATATAATAAAAAAAGAGGCACTTTTCCTACCATATGAAATTTGTCCTTGTCTTGGTTTAGTTTGTGGCTTCTTGCTGCAGTCCTTTGCCCACCATTTCAGAGTTGTCACAGGGCTGAGTACAGACTTCTAGTTGCTTTTCGTGGTGTTCATTTGGGGAGGGTTGGGATCTTAGACCTGCTCAAGCCACCATCTACCCTGAATTCCTTAGTCATTTTCTAAATACCTAAAAGATGTGTATTAACTCTCCAATATTCGTATGTAAAGCCAAGGCCTTTTCTTTTCATATGGTTCTCTGAAATTCCTCCCTTTCTTTCTTGCATAAATCACACCTACATTGCTTCAAGTTTCCAGATTTCCAGTTTACAGTTTGGTTTTATTAAAGTAGAGAAAAAAACTTGAGAACAGAATTTGTTTAGATTTTTATGATTATTTTACTCAACTTCTTAAAGTTGTTTCACCTACAGCTATTTCAGCAATAGTTGTTTTTAGTTACCTTTATTGAGCCTTTCTAAAGCATTCACCTTAAGTTTCATAGTAAGAGCAACTCTATTTTACATTCATATTTCATCAGTTTACATAATACTTAATTAAATCCAATGATTACGTTACCAAGTTCAGTAGGCATAAACAGGCTTAGAAGCAAACACAGCTGAATCTAAGAATGCCAACAAATCTACTGGTGGGAACAAGGACTACTCATACAAGTAGTGGCCACAAATGGTAAGCATGCTGTGGACATATGAATAGTTTGGTGACAGACAGGAAACCATCAGTTAACACATTTGAGGTTGGTTAAGAGAACATTTTGTACAGCGAAAATCTGCTTTATCTCACTTAGTGTACCCTGAATACTTTTCCTGTCTAAAAGTGGAGATCTACATCATTTTAAAAAAGTTTTATTGTGCTAAAATATATATAACATAAAATTTGCCATCTTAACCACTTTCAAGTGTAGGATTCAAATGAATTAATTATGTTCACCATGTTGTGTAACCATCACCACTATTTATTTCCAAAACTTTTTCATCACCCCAAGGAGAAACTCAGTACCCCTTAAGCAACAACCCCAACCTCCCCCAACTCCCAGCCCACGATAATCACTAATATACTTTGGTCTCTATAGATTTGCCTCTTCTGGATATTTCATGTAAGTAGGATCATACAGTATTTGTCTTTTTGTGTCTGACTTATTTTGCTCAGCGTAACATTTTCAAGGTTCATCCATGTTGCAGCATGTATCAAAACTTCAATATTCTCTATGGCTGAATAATATTCCATTGTATGTATATACCACATTTTGTTTACCTATTCATCTGCTGATGGTCGTTTAGGTTGTTTCCACCTTTTGGCTATTGTGAATAACTCTGCAGTGAATACCGGTGTACAGGTATCTGCTTGAGACCCCGCTTTCAAGTCTTGTGGGTATATACCTGGGAGTTATGCTAACTGTTGAGTCATATGGTAATTCTGTTTAACCTTTTGAGGAGTAGTCAAACTGCTTCCCACAGGGGCTGCACCATTTTACACTGCCAACAATGGACGAAGATACCAATTTTTCCACATCCTCGTCAACACTTCTTATTTTCCACTTTTCTGATAATAGCCATCTTAGTGGGTGTGAAGTGGTATCTCATTTTGGTTTTGATTTGCATTTCCCTACTCACTAATGAGATTGAACATCTTTTCATGTACTTGTTGGACATTTGTGTATCTTCCTTGGAGAAATGTCTCTTCAAGTCCCTTGCTCATTTTTAAATTGGGTTGTTTGCATCACTGTTTTTAATGGCTACATGGTATTTAATTATTTATCTATTAGTCTGGGTTCTTGCTTGCAAACAACATAAAGCAGTTCTGACTAACTTGACGCGAAAAGGAATTTATTGGTAGGCTATTAGGTTGCTTATAGAGTCAACAGGAAAGATGATTAACCAGGTTTGGAAAATGAACAGGAACCCAATGAGGCTAAAATAGACCAACGTTATGCCCTTGGAATAGTCTGGGAAGGACTGCTTTACTGGCACTGGCATTCTCAGGACTTCTGTCACCGCTGCCACTACCATGAATTGTTTTTAACTATCCCAGTGTATTTGTAACACTTCTTCAGTATTCGAAATCCCAAGCAGGTGCAACTGACTAGCTGAGTCTAAAACCACTTAGCAGCCATCTGAGCTTCAAGAGAACAGGGAGAGGGAATATCAGCCCCCGTCCCCTACACATATTTTGGCTTCAATAGTGGGAGCCAGGGTCCTACTGTCTGTTACAAACGTACTCACAGCAAGGGATTTTCTTAACACAGGCTATGTATTTGGACGCTGGGTAGCCAGAAAGATGAAAAACTATCGATTACAGCGTCAGTGCACTACAGTTTTAAGCCACATAGTGATAAATACATTTTACCAACTTTACCAATCTAGTAAGGGGAAAACAATGCATCTTAATTGCTTTAATTTTCATTAAAATTCATAAAACTTGTAAGTGAGGTTGAGTAACTTCTCATGCGTTTATTGGCATTTTTTATTTCTTATTTTGTTAACTGTCTGACATATATATTGTATTTTTTATTGAAATACAATTTACATACCAAAAATTCAGCTTTTTAAAGTGTGCAACTCAGCAGTCATTAGTATATTCACAGAGTTGTGCAGCCATTACCATTATGTAATCCCAGAACATTTTCATCACTCTAAAAAGAAACCTCATGCACATGTTTTTGCAATTTCTTTACATGGTGTTTTTGCCACATGAAATTTTAAAATTTCATATAATTAAACTTTATCGATCTTTTCCTTTATGGTTTCTACTTTTGGTTTGTGGTTAGAAAGGGCTTCTCCACCACAAGGTTTTTTGTTTTGTTGTTGTTGTTAATTAACAGTCACTGTTACAACCTTCTAGCATTTTCTGTTTTGTTTTTACATTTCAGTCTTTTATGCATTTGGAATTAATTTTGATGTAAGATAGAATCTACAAACTCTCATCTCAAATGGTAGCCAATTATCCAACACCACCAACTGATCCTAAAAGCTGCCTTTGTTATAAACTAAATTCTTATACATACACATATGTCTGTTTCTGGGACTTCATGTTCTGTTGCAAGGATATATTCTGACATCAGTACAAGACTTTTTAATAATTAAAACTTTTAAAGACATTTTAATGGTTGGTAGGGTAATCAGTATCATTATCCTTTTAGTGCTAGTTTTTATTAAATTAATGACATACTTGAAAAGTTTGGTCAAGCTAAGTTGTCATTTTCAGCATCTCCAAAGTTTTATCATTTATTTATAATTTCCTTGTCTTTAACCAGTTATAACAAATTTAAAATGAGTGTTTTCAAATTACTCTCTATATAACGGATTAATGTTGATAATTGTTTTTAGTTTCATAGGTATTTAATGTTTTTGCATCAGCAGCTTTGGGTACTATTTTGTCTTAGAAATAAAATTGTAAGATGGATTTTTTTTTAATGAAGAAAGCTGTAGCATTACAAAGCAGTACTTGATATACCTACAGACTGTATTTGACAAGTTTGAAGCTGATTGTTTTGATAAGGAAAAAAGTATTTTAAGTCCGGACCAAGACGGTGGTTTGAGCAGCTGCATGCTCTCATCCCCCCCCCCCAAATGATAAAAATGCCAAAAATAACCAAGCAGAAACTGGCAGAACCAACTTTGTCAGAACTCCGGAAACAAGTCACAGGGTTACAACAATGAAATGAGCACTGAATCAAGAAAAAAGTGATGTATAAACAATAGGAAAGCTTTTGTTTTCTACTCGACTGCACTTCACCTTCTCCCAAGCTCAGTACGACCATCTTAAAGCTATAGTGGTCCACATCCCAGGAAGGAAACATGGTCTCCGGCTCTAGAGGGAACAGAGCACACTTTATTAGCAAATTATTGTGTGTGTCCGTTTTAACCTGTCTGGGGGCTTCCTGAAGGATAGACATATATAGTAATCCACCCAACAACAGCACAATACACATTCTTTTCCAGTGCACATGGATCATTCCCTAGGAGAGACTATATATCAGGTCACAAAACAAGTCTCAATAAATTTTAAAAGACTGAAATCATACAAAGTATCTTCTCCAAGTACAATGGAATAAAACTAGAAATAACAGAAAGAAAACTGGAAAATACACAAATAAGCTTAATTTAAGCAACACACTATTAAGTAACCAGTGAGTCAAGGAAGAAATCAAGAAAAATCATAAAATACTTAGAGTTGAATGAAAATGAAAGCATAACATATCAAAACCTATGGGATACAGTGAAACAGTGCTCAGAGGGAAATTTTTAGCAGCAAATGCCTATACTAAAAAAGAATAAAATATCTCAAATCAATAACCTAGCTAAACATCTTGAGGAACTAGAAAAAGAAGAGCAAACTAAACCCAAGGTTACCAGAAGGAAGGAAATAACAAAGATCAGAGCAGAAATAAATGAAATCAAGAATAGTAAAACAATAGAGACAATCAATGAAACCACAAGTGGGTTTTATCAAAAGATCAATAAAATTGACAAACCTTTAGTTAGACGGGCAAAGAAAAAAAGAGTGAAGATGCCAATAACTAAAATCAGAAATGAAAGTGGGGACATTAAAACCAACCCTACAGCAATAAAGAAGATCAAAAGAGAATACTATGAACAACTGTACACTAACAATTTAGATAACTTAGATGAAATGGACAAATTCCTAGAAACAAATCAACTACCTAAATTGATCCAAGAAGAAATAGAAGATCTCAACAGACTCATAACAAATGAAGAGAATGAATCAGTAAACAAAGCTTCCCAACAACAAAAAAAGTCCTAGACCATATGGCTTTACTGGGGAATTCTACCAAACATTTATAGAAGAAGTGACACCAATTTTTTTTAAACTCTTCCAAAAAATAGAAGAGGAGGGAACACTTCCTAAGTCATTCCATGAGGCCAGCATTATTACCCTGATACCAAAGACAGACAAAGACATCACAAGAAAACTAAAGACCAATATCTCATATAAATAGATGCAAAAATCTTCCACAACATACTAGCAAACCAAGTCCAACACCATATTTAAAGGATTATACGCTATGATCAAGTGAGATTAATTGCAGGACTGCAAGCATTTTTCAACATTAAAAAATCAGTCGATGTAATACACCACATTAACAAAACAAAGAACCACATGTTCATCCCAGTCTATGCAGAAAAGGCATTTAACAAACCCAATGTTCTTTCATAATGAAAACATTAAATAAACTAGGAACAGAAGAGAAATTCCTCAGTATGATAAAGGGCATCTATGAAAAGTCCACAGCTAACATTAATACTCAATGGAGAAAAACTAAGAACTTTCTCCTTAAAATCAAGAACAGTCAAGGATGTCCACTCTCACCACTGCTATTCAATATATTACTGGAATTCCTAGCCAGAGAAATTATGCAAGAAAAAGAAATAAAACATATACAAATTGGGAAGGAAAAAGTAATAATATCCCTTTCCACATGATCCAATATGTAGGAAATCCCAAAGAATCCGCAAGAAGGCTACTAGAGTTAATAAATGTATTCAGCAAAGTTGCAGGTACAAGGTCAACACACAAAAATCAGTTGTATTTTTATACACCATCAATGAACCAGCTGATAAGGAAATTAAGAAAACAGCTGCATTTATAATAGCATCTAAAAGAATTAAGTACCTAATTCTTAACCACTGAGCAACCAGGGCTACTTAGAACTACCACATGGCCCAGCAATTCCAATCCTAGATATATACCCAAAAGAACTGAAAGCAGGAAATCAATCAGAAACCTATACACCAATGCTCAATGCAGCAATCATTTGGAAAAGGATTATGGTAATGGTTGCACAACATGATCAACGTAACCAGTATCACTGAAGTGTATATGTAAAAACTGTTAAATTGGCAAATGTTTTGTTATATATATTATACCACAATAAAACTAGCAACAAAAATCAGGAGAGACCAGTCCCTGGAGAAGGACATCATGTTTGGTAAGGTAGAGGGTCATCAAAAAAGAGGAAGACCTTTGATGAGATAGACTGACACAGTGACTGCAACAATGGGCTCAAACATAGCAAGGACTGTGAGGATGGCGCTGGACCAAGCAGTGTTTTGTTCTATTGCACACAGGGTTGCTATGAGTCAGAAAACTATTTGATGGCACCTAATAATAATCTATTTAGATTGGAGTCCCTGGGTGGTACAAATGGTTAACGTGCTCAGCTGCTAACCCAAAGGCTGGAAATTCCAGTCTACCCAGAGGCACCTTGGAAGAGAGGCCAGGCAATCTACTTTTGAAAAATCAGCCATTGAAACCTATGGAGCACAGTTCTACTCTGACACATATGAGGTCTCCATGAGTCAGAAACAAGTTCACAGTAACTGGTTTGCTGGTTATATTTAGATTATATAGTATGGGATGTTAGTTCTCACATCCACTGTTATGGGTTGGATTGTATCCTCCAAAAATATGTGTTGAAAATCCTAATCCCTGTACTTGTGGTTATAATCCCATTTAGGAATGGGTTTTCTTTGTTATATTAATGAGGCAGTATTAGTGTAAGGTATGTCTTATATCAATCCCTTCTGAGAGATAAGAGCTGCAGCCATGTAAGATACTTCACTGGTCTCACCTCATCAGGAGCAAGGGAGAATGAAGAAAACCAAAGACACAAGGGAAAGATTAGTCCAAAGGACTAATGGACCACAACTACCACAGCCCCCACCAGACTAAGTCCAGCACAACTAGATGGTGCCCGGCTACCAACACTGACTGCTCTGACAGGGATCACAATAAAGGGTCCTGGACAGAGCTGGAGAAAAATGTAGAACAAAATTCTAACTCACAAAAAAAAGACCAGACTTACTGGCCTGACACAGACTGGAGAAACCCTGAGAGTATGGCCCGCAGACACCCTTTTAGCTCAGTAATGACGTCACTCCTAAGGTTCACCCTTCAGCCAAAGATCAGACAGGCCCACAAAACAAAACGAGACTAAAGGGGCACACAGGGGCAAGGACAAGAAGGCTGGACGGGACAGAAAAGCTGGTAATAGGGAACCCAAGGTCGAGAAAGGAGAGTGTTCACATGTCATGGGATTGGTAACCAATGTCACAAAATATGTGTACTAGTTGTTTAATTAGAAGCTAGTTTGTTCTGTAAACCTTCATCTAAAGTACAATAATTTTTAAAAAATCAAGTAAAACAAAAAAGAGCAGATTAAAGTAAGCACAAAGGGAGGGGAAGATATATGCCACACGATCACCCAGGAACCTAGGAAATGAAGCTGAAAAGAGACAAGGACCTTCCTCCAAAGCCGACACCCTGAATTTGGACTTCTAACCTCCTAAACTGTGAGAAAATAAATTTCTGTTTCTTAACGCCACCCACTTGAGGTATTTCACTTATACCAACACTAGGTAACTAAGACACCCACTCAACAAAACTTTTAAGGTAACTGGAAAAAAAACTGAAAGAAATTCATTCCTGAATTATATTCTAAAGACACAAATAAAAGCTTTATTATTATTTTTAGAAGACACATGCACACACTCAGACATTGTGGCGAGCACTAGGCATGAAGTCAGGAAATCTGGAGTCAAGTATAAATTACCTATTTGAATCTGGGGAAGTCACTAAATTACACTCAGAGCCTCAGTTTTCTCTCCAGTGGTTCTCAAAGTTCAGTGTGCTTTAAAATCATCTTGTGTTTTAAGATTCCAGATTCCCAGGCCCCATACTCAGAGATTTTAGTTTATTAGGACAGAAGTCATGTGCAGGAATCTGAATTTTTAACAAACACCTCTGAGGATTCTAACGCAGGAAAGACATCAACAGCACTTTGACAAATATGGTCCTAAATAATGTGGGAATAAACAGCTACTTTACCTACATCATAGGATTGTTATATGAATCTAATGAAAAATGTAAGTGAAAGAAGCAGATGTTACTGTCTACATTCTATAGAAAATGTATGTTTGTTAGTTGGTATGTTTGTTTTTCTGGAAAATCCACTGTACTTAGACAGTTTATTAAGGTCAAGTTAATACAAAGAGGTATTAGAGAGTTCAATAAGGTTGGTAGTTAAATATATCAAAATCAACTGTTTATACACTGACAATAATTATCCAGAAAGTATAATGATAAGAAAGCCCATTCATATAGCACCTTCCCCAAAAAACACCTATAAGAATATTTAGAATACACCTAAAAAGAAATGTGCAGGAAGATTCAAAATTGTAAAAGGAGGTAAATTCTACCCAAATGATCCTAAGGCTCATACCAAAGAACAAACATTTGAGAACACATAGAAAAATTATGAAAAAGGAGTGGTAAGGGAGAAGTGTCTTATTAGATTTAAACAAAGCATTATAAAGATATAACAAATATTTTTAAAGTAAGGTGTGTCTTACTGATACAAAAATAGAAAACATAAGTGGAAGAAAGAGTCTAAAAAGAGTATACATAAGAACTTAGCATATATATGATAACAGCAGCATTTCAAGTAGGTTAGGAGAGTTTTACAGTTTTTTTTTTCCTAAATTTTATTTGTTTTGTTGAGAATATACACAGCAAAACATACACCAATTCAACAGTTTCCACATGTACAATTTAGTGACATTGATTATATTCTTTGAGTTATGCAACCATTCTCACCAGATTTTTCTGAGCTGTTCCTCCCTCATTAACATAAACTCACTGCCCCCAGCTTGCTATCTAATCTTTTGAGTTCCTGTTGTCACTTTGATCCCATATAACCAAAAAACCCAAATCCACTGCCATCAAGTCGATTCCAACTCATAGCGTCCCTATAGGACAGAGTAGAACTGCCACATAGAATTTCTAAGGACCGGCAGTGGATTTGAACTGCCAATCTATTGGTTAGCAGCCTTAACACTTAACCACTATCCTATATAGGTAGTTCTTAAAAGAGTACAATGCTCAAGGCAGACCTTTTTTACTTGTTAAGCTAAACTATTGTCTGATTTTAAGATGACTTCAGGGAATATTTTTGGTTTAAAAGTGTAAAGATTATCTCAGGGCAATAGTTTCAGGGGTTCATCCAGCCTCCGTGGCTCCAGAAAGTCTAAAGTCCACTAGAATTTAAAATTCTGTTCTGCATTTTCCCCTTTTGATCAGGATTCTTCTATGAAATCTTTGGTAAAAATGTTCAGTAATGGTAGCCAGGCACCATCCAGCTCTTCTGGCCTCAGGAAAAAGAGGCAGTTGTTCATGGAGGCAATTAGCCACATATTCCATATCCTGGTGAGAAAACTTTTGAAGAAAAAAAATAATAAAGTTATTCCCCTACATTATCTCCTTAAACTAAAATAATTTATACATGTATCAAGAATTTAAATGTAAAATACAAAAAATTATAAGCAAATATTAGTATAACTTGGGGGTATGGAAGGCCTTCTAAGCATGACACCAAAGGTACAATACGTAAAAATCAGAAACTTTTGCATAGAGAAGAAAACATGCAAATAGATAAAAGATAAACAATCTGGGAAAAAATACTAGCAACATATATTACACGCAAATGATGAGTATTCTTAACACACAAAGATTTCTTATATATCAGTAATGAAAAGGTGAACACCCAAAGAAAAATGCACAATGGAAATAGGCAATTCACAGATGAAAAAACACAAAACGGTCAAAAAGCATATGAAAAACTAGGCAGTCTCTTTAGCAATTGGAGAGAAACATAAATAGATGATCATTTTTCACATAACAGATTAATAAAGATTAAAAGAATTTTAATAATACCTGGTGTAAGCATGGGTAAATAGATACTCTCCTATACTGCTAGTGGAAACATAAAATGATACAATCTTTTAGAGGAAAATTTGGCAGTATGTATCAAAAGCCTTAAAAAGTGCTGTCTTAGGCTGGGTTCTCTAGAGAAGCAAAACCAGTAAAGTGTATAAATATATATATAGAGAAAGATTATATCAAGGAAACAGCTCACGCGATTGTAGAGGCTAGAACCTCCCAAGTCCGTGGATCAGGGTAGAGGCCTCTCCCAAGTCACACAGATGCAGAAGCTGGCAAGCCCAAGATCGGAAGGTCGGAGAGCAGGGTTCCCACTCACAGGCTGTGCAGATCAACGAATCCCAGGTTTGGCAGATAAGCTGACAGCTCAAGACCCAAGAACAGGAGATGAGATGACAGGAAGCAGCCGCAGGATCCAGAGAGAGCAAAAAGCCAGAACGTCTGCTTATATACAGATGCAGGCCACACCCCCAAGGAGACTCCCTTTCATCTGACTGGCTACTCACAGTATATTCAATCATGGGAGTGATTACATTAAAACACAGAGAATCATGGCCCAGCCAAGTTGACACACAATCTTAACCATCACAAGTGCTAACAATTTTTATATGTTGTTTGTGAAGTATAAATTGGTACAGTTTTTCTGGAGGGCAATTTAGCATTATTTATTAAAATTTAAAATGTACATGACCCTTGAACTAGCATTCCACTCCTGGGAATTTTATCCAAAAGACAAAAGATATATGTACAAGGATATTCATTGAAACATTGTTTATAATAGCACAGAACTGAAAACAACCTAAATGTTAATCAAAAATGGACTGATTAAAATACAGCACATTCACACAATGGAATATTATACAACCATTCTATAAAATTAGGTAGATCTATATGTATTAAGATGTACAATATATATTAAATGAAAAATGCAAGGTGCAAAACAGTATATATAGTATGATCCTATCTGTGTAAAAAAAAGAGGGGAGATAGGCATTACACTGGTTTGTAAATACACTGAAAATTTGTGGAAGACTATACAAGAAACTGCTAACAGTGGTGTGGTGAAATGAGTTCCTTTATGTGGTCTTTTGCCTTTGTTCTTCGGAAAAATGCTTGAGATAAATTTTTCCCCTAAACTCTGAGTTTTCTACCACGGAGAGTTTGTTACTTTTGTCCAGGTTGACTGACATTTCCTAGGTAATCTCTAAACAAGGATGGTTTGATACTTTCTGCCTGGCCCTGGGCTACAGCCTGCCCTGTGACTGGTAAGCACCTTGCAGGGACTGGTCAATAGGCTATGCAAATTAGGTGAGTTGTAGCCTACTATGCAAATGAAGTGCCTATGGCCTGTTTGTGGGGCTGGTAGGAGTGCCATGTCTTGAAATTGACAAAGAGTTTGTGTATTTAAGCAGCCAGACCCACAGAGATTTTGAACACAGAAAAAAGCAGGAAGAGAAGCAGCAGAAGACCAAAAGAAGAGAGAAGCAGAGAGAGAGAGAGGAGGCAAGGAATCTCCTAAAAGAGCTGTAACACAAGTCAAGGGCTGTAACACTGAAGACAGCGGCGACAGGCCTAGGAGGGGCCCAGTGGCAGTGCTGCCGGCAACAGACAGCAGGGCCAACAGGAGCCTGTCCTCAGGGGGCCAGTAGGAGGCCTGCAGGATGGAGAAGAGCTAAGAGAGCTGTCCTGCACCGAAGAAGGAAGACTGCCTACATGCCTCCTGATACTGTGTTGTAGCCTGTTGATACTAATACCCAGTTGTACCCTGTTCCTTAATAAATCACTTCACTGTAAGTATGGTCTGTGAGTTCTGTATGGCCATTGCAACAGATTATCGAATCCAGAAGAGAAGCAGAGAGTGCAGTGGGAGGGATGGCTGGTGTCACAACTGGTAAAAAGGTTGGAGAGTGGAGGTATATCAGACCTCCACCTCCTCAGGATCAGCCTTGGGCTGATCTTGACTTGAATTATCCCCTCTGAAGTTGGACAGGTTCTGATGCTACTACTACAACTACTACCCCCATTTTACAAGTAGCTACCTCTGAGAATCAGACAGGGAAATCAGAGCATTTTGCCTTCTACCTTATGCTGTTTTGTTCCTTGTGGCATTTAATCACTATGAGCATATGTATTACTTTTATAATAAAAAGTCAGTTTAAAAACAGTGCCACTCTCTGACCTGGCAATATTGCTTTCAGGAGTGTATACTAAGGAAATAAATGGATATATTCTCAAAGATATAAATATAAGAATAATCATCAGAGCAACAAAGGTATATATACAAGTTAAATGACTAATAAAATAAGGATCAGTAAAACAAATTATGATCCATGTATTCAATGGAATTATATGGCTATTAAATTTAAATTGTATAACATACAAAGACAGTCAATAATATAGGGAATGGTAAAATGAGTCCACCATTTTTTGTTTTTAAAAAGAAACACAGACAGACACATATGCATTTTTAAGTAGGAAAAAGTTTAGAAGACTATATACAGTTAGAGAATAGTAATTCTAGTAGTGCTGTTATTATTTTTTGCTGTACTTTGTGAAGTTTTCTACAGGAAACATATATTGTTTACTGAAATAAAGAGGGTGACAACCCATGTATGTTAAATGCATAAATACTAGCATTTAAAGGATTCAGCTTGCTACCAATGTATATTCCTCAAACTATAAGTTCAACTCCCACTTCAGTTAACCCAATCTGGTAAGAAGTCTGGGATATGTACACTTCTAGCAGGCTGTTCACAAGGGTCGTATGACATCTGATGTTTATAAAGAGATTTAAATTTATCAGAAAAAAGGCAACATAATGGAATAAGGCCTTTTGAAAATTTATGTTAAAATCTTGCTCTCCATAACATTTGAAATTTCTAGATACTTGTAAAACAAAAAGCATTTAGATTGTACTAGCTACCCTGCCTTCCATCCTGGGCTGCCTGGACTGCAAGTTAAATGCTTTTCTCTAAAAGTCTGAGGAGCTCAAGTAGGTATTATGCTCAAAAAATTTATCACAAATTCACACAATCAACTGAAAGGTCAAGCAGTGGCGAAAGTTTATCTGGTATAACCTGCAAATTCCAGTGAACTGAAAAGTTTGTTCTTTTTAAATATGATTCCCCATTTTTTAACTGAAAAAGATGTTCAAGCCCCATTCACTTCCTTTAATTGAACTGTACTTTATCTGCTACTAAGTTCATAATACAGATTTTGGGGGAATAATTAGTTGCCTTTATTTCTACCTGTGAGAGTCTGACATACCAGACCAAATATTAGCACTGACCACACGCCATTAATTTGGTGAGAGTTGGCAAGAGAGAGAGAAACAAAGAAGAGAGAACCATCCCATCGCCCCAAAAATTCCCTCATGCTACCCCCTTTAAACAACATCTCCGTACATCCCCTAACTGCTAGCATCCACTGATCTTTCTTCCTCCATATAGTTTCACTTTTTCGGATTGTCATCTAAATGGAATTAATATAACTTGTAGCCTTTTGAGTCTGGGTTCTTTCACATAGCAAAATGCATTTTAAGATTCACCCATGTTGGCACATAAATCAATAGGCAGTTCCTTTTTTATTGCAGAGTAGTATTCCACGGTATGGCTATACCACAATCTGTTTATCTATTTGCCAGTTGAAAGAACTGGATCTTTTCCAATTTTGGGTAATTAATGCTGAATAAGGAGCCCTGGTAGCACAGTAGCTAGGTGCTCAGCTGTTAACTGATAGGTAGGAGATTCAAACCCACCAGCCGCTCTACAGGAGAAAGATGTGGCAGTCTACTTCCGTAAAGATTACAGCCTTGGAAACCCTATGGGGCAGTTCTACTCTGTCCTGTAGGGTCGGTATGAGTCAGAATCGACTCAACAGCAGTGGGTTTGGTTTTGGGAATGCTGAATAAGGCTGCTATAAACATTCATGTACAAGTTTTTGTATTGAACATAAATTTTCATTTCTCTTGGGCAGATACCTAGTATTGGGATTGTTGAGTCATGGTAAATACATGTTTAATTTTATGAGAAACTTACCAAATTATTTTCCAAAATAGCTATACCATTTTGCATTCCTACCAGCAATGTATGAGCATTCTAGTTTCTCTGTGTCCTTGCCAACACTTGGTATTGCCAGTTTTGTTTTATAGTCATTCTAACAGGTGTATAATGCTATCTCGTGATTTAAATGTGCATTTCTCTAATAGTTTTAATTTGCACTTGCCTAATTTCCCTTATTTCCATCTGTGTTTCTTCTAGGTGAAGTGTCTATTCAGATCTTTAGCCCATTTTGTTAGCAGGTTGTTTTCTTATTGTTGAACTTTGAGAGTTTTTAAAAATATATTCTGGAAACAAGTCTTTGTCAGAAATGTGATCTGCAAATAGTTTCTCTCAATCTGTGGCTAGCCTTTTGGGATAGTACAGATTTTTAAATCAATTTTTCTTTGTTAACATCTTTGTATAAATGCAGCAGCATTCTTCCTAACTAGCAGCTTCAGTCACAAGCTGAAAATAAATGAGCAAAAACTGTCACCAAACAACAAAAGCATGACAGGGAAGCCTATGCTCTAAAGTTCACGCACTCTGTTAGGAGAACACTTTAGGCAATGGTAAAACTACGGCAGCAGAGTCAAAACTTCACTCTGGATGATGAATGAAGCGTCCATTTCCAAGATGAGTGGTGGCTGGCCAAAACGCACCACCATTCCCAGCACTTTATGGAGAGAATGTTCCATTTAGTCTTCATACTCACCCTATGAGATAGATATTATATTATGCTTATTTCACATTTAAGAAAAATGAGGCTTGGAAGGTAAAGTTGCTTGTTCAAAGTCATACTTGAATCAGTAAATCAAGGCGTGAAGATTAGAGGAAGCCACAAGACATCTCATTCCACACCTCTCACTCTGTACCACCCCCTGCACTGTCTCCAATTCTGTAGAGAAAAACTCTACTCACTCAGTTTTTATTTTGAGAAACTTAAAAATTTTAGGAAACTACAAATAATTTAACATTCCTCAGGGACTGTTAAACGTAATTTCGCTAGACTGTTTTCCCAGAGTACACTGAACAAAGATAAGCTACATGTCATTTACATTGCAGTAGAGTGGGTGACAGCTCCACATCTAACGTCAAATGCCTTGTGTCAATTCCTAGCTCCGGCTTTGTGCTGAAGTTATCTTCTGCATTTTATTTCATGTGAATAAAATTGCTAACTTGGGTTGATCAAATCATATAGCACTAGAAGTTGGTTACCCAAAATGTGTCGCTTATGCCCTATCTTTAAGCCTCCAAAATATAAGTAAGGTTCACTGATATTGTAAGGACCCAGTAATGCTAAGAATATTCTGCACTGCTATAAAAGTTAGCTATTATTATTTATAAAAGAGTTGCCTTGGACACATTGTTTCATTTATAAAATGATAGATATTTAAGAGCAATGGCTCTGGAACCAGGCTATGTTGGTTCAAATTCTTGCTCTGCCACTTGCTGAATTGAAAGCCCTGGGCCTGTCACTTGGTCTCCTTAAACTTCTGTTTTCCTGAAAAATAAGGATAATTATAGTATTGCTGTGAGGATAAATGAGAAAAAAACCCATTGCCATTGAGCTGACACCGACTCATAGCAACCCTATAGGACAGAATAGAACTGCCCCACAGGGTTTTTATGACTGTAATCTTTATAGAAGCAGACTGCCACATCTTTCTTCCATGGAGCATCCTTGCAGTTAGCAGCTGAGTGCTTAACCACTGCACAACCAAGATTCCTTGAAACAACCTATGCAAACTACTTAGCACAGTCTCTCATACACAGTGAGCTGTCAATGCACATGAACTGCTGTTTATTATTAGCAATATCAGAATGTGTGGGTGGTATTAGGAATCAAACCATAGAAAGGGCATTTTGCACATCTGCAGAGATAGCAATTCTCTATGTAATCAATTCTTAGAGAACTGTACCTTATTTAATCTGGCCTTCACAAAATTCTGACCAAGCCATCCACTTGTGGTATTTCTGTTACAGCAGCACTAGATAACTAAGACACCATCTAAAGATACCCTCTACCAGGTGAGATGAGAAGGCAGAGGGGGTCAGGAGCTGGTTGAATGGACACGGGAAATCCAAGGTGGAAAGGAGGAGTGTGCTGTCACAGTATAGGGAGAGAAACTAGGGTCACGTAACAATGTATGTATAAATTTTTGTATGAGAGACTAATTTAGTTGTGAACTTTCACTTAAAGCACAACAATAAAAAAAAGATGCCCTCTACATCACAATACTCTGTTTTATTTTTTATCATACCATTCAACACTACTTGATATCTACTTTGTTTACTTGCTTACTGCCTGTCTCCCCCAACCAGAAAGTAGGCTCCATGAAGAGTATGGAGGCACAATGGTTAAAAACACAGACTCAAGAGTCAGACGACCTGTGTTTGATTCCCATCACTGCTACTTGCTAACTGTGTGACCTTGGGCAAGTTACTTAACTTCTGTGCCGCAGTTTCCTTATCTATAAAATAGGGCTAATAACAACATCTGTGTCATAGGATGATTATGATAATTAAATGACTTAATATATGTATAGCACTTAGAACAGAACCTACCATAAAGTAAGAACTCAAAAAAATGTTAGCTATTATTACTGACCTGGTACACCGCTGTCTTTCCAGCAGCTTGAACAGTACTTTGGCACAGAACAGGTACTCAATAAACATTCACTGAATGAGTGAATAACAAAAGCTCAATGCTCCAACTGGATTCAATTTTAAAGCTCAAGGACATTCCTAAAAGATAGCTGGGAATGAGAGAACCGGACTAGGGAAAGGTGCCTTCTGTAAGGTTAAAGGCTACACTTAGAACTTATCTAGCATCTTAAGTGGAAAAGGCTGCTGGTCACCATGAGGCATAATTTAAATTCTAGACCTACCACTGACCGCCAGGGAAGTCCCTGGGCACTGCCCCCTGCCTGAGCTACCATTTACTGAGTGGTTACTATGAGCAGTATTTTGCATGTATTAACTTATTTAACAACCCTGAGTTCGATACTACAGTTAACCTCCACATAATTGATGCTGGAAGTTATGCCACTGGTATTTCAAATACCAGCAGGGTCACCTATGGTAGACAGGTTGCAGTGGAGCTTCCAGGCTAAGACAGACGAGGAAGAAGAACCTGACGATCTACTTATTAAAAAAATTGATCAGGAGTTCCAGCAAAATGGCACTCTAGGCAGAAGCACCATGCCGTCCCTCCACAGCAAAGATTCGAGAAACTAAGCAGAACAGAGAATACAACAATCCTGAAACCCTAAAACATCAAATGAACAGATAAAGAACGCAGCCAAGCACCAAAAGGAGTGAGAAAACTGACAGAGAACGGAGAGCGAGGAGAGATTCCTGCACAGGTCCCCTACCAGCAAACGCAGTACGGATCCGCCATCTTAGACTCCTATCAGAGACCAGCAAACAGGGTATGAAAAAGCAGCCTCACGGAGCATCCAGCGGGAGACAAAACAACCAGTAATCTGGGATATATGCTTTCCCACCCCCACCCTTCTTCACCCCCACTCGGCCTCCTCTGCTTCCCGCGGCCACAATCTCTTGACCGGGAATCACCAGCTGCTTGGATTCCACACACCCGAACGGGCCGGCTCCGAGTGCCATTTGCTGGCTGCTGGTGTTGCTTTTTTCCGCTTCTTTTGATTTCTTCCTTACCTCTCACCATCTCCCCCTCCTTTCACTCAAATACCTGGCTGCATGCACCATCTTTGCTTCTTTCTGAGGGGCTGCAGAGCTCCGGTAATTTGTGATATACGCTTTCCCACTCCCTACCCTTCTTCACCCACACTCGGCCCCCTCTGCTTCCCGCGGACACAGTCTCTTGTCCGAGAAACACCACCCACACTAGCTGGCTCTCTGAGTGCCATTTGTTGGCTGCTAGTGTTGCTTTTTTTCTGCTTATTTTGATTTCTTCCTTACCTCTCACCACCTCCCCCTCCTTTCACTCAAATACCTGGCTCCGTGCGCCATCTTTGCTTCTTCCTGAGGGGCTGTGGAGCTCCATTCGAGTGTGGAGCTGCTTCCCAGTCTGCACTGCCGCGCTGGTGGGATCCCAGGGCTTTTGTTCGTTTGTTTTGAATTGTTTGTTTGTTTGTTTTCTTTTCCTTTTCTTGAGTTGGGAGCCCTTTATGGCCAGGCGGTGCTGCGTGGCAATGAGACGTCCCCTTCGGCTTGCACAGACGTGCATAGGGATCCCTGAGCACATTTCTTTTACCGTTGGTTTTTTTTTTTCTGTTTTTTTGGGGGGCCTTTCTTAATGTTTTTTTTCATTTGTTTTGTTTTCTTTTCCCTCTTTCTCCCTTTTTGTCTTTCTTCATTGCTCAGTTTCTCGTCTCTCTATAGCTTCCTTCTCTTCCTGTTCCCTGAATACCTGGCGTTATATACCTCTACACCTTCTAGCCAGGCTGTACTGCAACACCTGAGAGAGACTTCCCCAGACCTCATAGCTGCACCGGTGGGATCCCTGGGAAATTTGTGGTTCTTTAAACTTTCTGATTTTTATTTATTCATTCTTTTCTTTTCTTCCTCTTCCGCTTTCTGTTTATCTCCACTTCATAGTCTCTCATCTCTCCACACCAACAGCAAGCTCCCCTAGCATTCTTTTTAGTTTGTTTGTATGCTTTTGGCTCCTGTTCCTCTCTCCTCTCTCCCATATCCATCTTAGCTCCACACATAACAATCTCCATGCTGCATCCTGCCTACCTCCACCGTGCGCTTGACATCACACCACCAAGCAGCATGGGCACGGCCTACTGGAACCTGCCCTGCACTGATTACCGACCCGCTCTGGTGGCAGTAGTAAGTGCCATAAACAACCAGTCCCAGTAATTCCAATTCAGCTAGACCTGCCCTGCCGTACCATATCTGAGTGACTGACCTTGCCAACTGGAGAAGGAGGCAAAAAGTATTGTGCCCACAGACAAGCAAACAACAAAGAACACACAGTCCGAATGCTCAGACATGCTCGAATTTTTTTTTAAAAAAAGGGGGGACAAAACAAACAAATCTACAATCAATAAACAAGAAAAATAACTACTGAATGCCCCGAAGACAGCAGACAATATCAAAACATTTACAAAAACAGGACAGGATGGTTCCAGTAGGC
>NW_004443996.1:13678889-13712442 GCF_000243295.1 Trichechus manatus latirostris
AAAAAAAGGTTGAGAAGTTACAGGGTTGACATGTTGTGGGGTTGTTAACCAATGTCATAAAACAATATGTGTACTACTGTTTCATGAAAAAATATTTGTTCTGTAAGCCTTCACCTGAAGTACAATAAAAAAAAATTGATCAGTGAAAACCATACAAAAGCAGCAGAACATTGTCAGGTACAAAACAGGGAACTGCCAGAAATTCAAGCCAGATTCAGAAGAGGACGTAGAATGAGGAATATCACTGCTGATGTCATATGGATCTTGGCTGACAACAGAGAATACAAAAAAGATGTTTACCTGTGTTTCACTGAATATGGAAAGCCATTCGACTGTGTAGATCATAACAAACTATGGATAACATTGCAAAGAATGGGAATTCCAGAACAATTAATCGTGCTCCTGTGGAACCTGTACATAGACCAAGAGGCAATCGTTCTAACAGAACAAGGGGATTCCTTTAAAATTAGGAAAGCTGTGCATCAGGGTTGTATCCTTTCACCATACTTATTCAATCTGTATGCTGAACAAATAATTCGAGAAGCTGGACTATATGAAGAACAACATGGCATAGGGATTAGAGGAAGACTCATTAACAACCTGCGTTATGTAGATGATACAACCTTCCTTGCTGAAAGTGTAAGAGGACTTGACACACTTATTGATGAAGATCAAAGACCACAGCCTTCAGTATGGATTACACATCAACATAAAGAAAACAAAAATCCTCACAAGTGGACCAATAAACAACAACGAGATAAATGGAGAAAATATTAAAGTTGTCAAGGATTTCATTTACTTGGATCTGCAATCAACGCCCATAGAAGCAGCAGTCAAGAAATCAAACAAATGTATTGCACTGGACAAATCTACTGCAAAAGACCTCTTTAAAGTGTTAAAAAGAAAAGATGTCACTTTGATGACTGAGGTGCCCCTGATCCAAGCCATAGTATTTTCAATCGCCTCATGTGCATACAAAAGCTGGACGATGAATAAATAAGACTGAAGAACTGATGCCTTTAAATTATGGTGTTGGCAAAGGATATTGAATATACCATGGACTGCCAGAAGAATGAACAAATCTGTCTGAGAAGAAGTACAGCCAGAATGCTCCTTAAGAAGTGAGGATGGCGAGACTTCATCTCATATACTTTGGACATCTTATCAGGAGGGATCAGTCCCTGGAGAGGGACATCATGCTTGGTAAAGTAGAGGGTCAGCAAAAAAGAGGAAGACCCTCAACAAGATGGACTGACATAGTGGCTACAACAGCGGGCTCAAATATAGCAACAATTTTGAGGATGGCGCAGGACCAGGCCGTGTTTCGTTCTGTTGTACACAGGGTCGCTATAAGTCAGAACTGACTCATGGCACCTAACGACAACAACAATCTCCACATTACAAATGGGAACACTTAGACACAAGTAGGTTAAGTAACTTGCACAAGGTCATACAGCTAGTAAGTAGCTAAGTCTGAATTCAAACCCAGGAAGTCTAGCTCTAGAGGCCATGCTTTTAACCACTATGCATTGCAATGTAGGGTAAATGGCAGCTAGTTGTCTTTTTCATTGTGGAACTCCAACATGTAGTATCTGGAATAATTTTCTCTGAGGCAAATCATTTCCCAAGAGAAGGATCCTCCAACCTCCTCCTGGGGAGCATATACCAGGCTGCTAATGGTTTGGGAGCAAGGGGAGGGAAGGGGCTTACCATTCAGTATAGACTTTCACTGAATCTTCCTGTTCTCAGCCCTGTGCTTCAGTGTCCTTCGCTCTGCCATTGTCCAAGAGCTCAGAGACTTTTAGGTCCATTTAGTCCACAGATTATACCTCTTTTCTCCTGCTCCCCAAAGGAAGGTGGAGGGGGAAGGATAACCTTACTGTAGCAGGAAAGGGAAGACACCTGAGGGGTCCATCCCCTCTATGTTCAGTCTTTTAAACATTTCCCTTATTTTCAGTCTCGCCTTTCAGGACTAAACGTTTGCCTGCAAGTTCTGAGCCTCTCATGGGTAATCCGAGATAAAGTAGCTCACCTCTTATTGACAGCCCCGTCTGCAGGCATGTTCCCCCTCTTAATATGCTTTCAGTCTTCCAATGATTTGTTAAAATCACTCTTCTGCTGATGTCCCTCTTCTGTTCTTTTTGATCTTGAAGGTTTAAACTATTTAAAATTTCCTTACTGTCATATTGGCGGAGTTTCGGGGACAAGAGTTAAACATATGGCCAAGCAGCCATGTTTAGCCTCGTGTATTACTTTCATAATGATACTTTTTCAAATGTAGATTTAAAAAAGGAGATGGCTCTGGTAGTCAGTGGAAATACTGGGTGGAGAGGAGGGCAATAAAAGTGGAAAGGAATTAAGATTTACTGAGTTTCTACCATATTCTAGGCACTTTAAAACACAGTCTCATTTAATCCTAACAATCATGTGGAACTGTCCTCTTTTTAGAGATGAAATTCAATTTCAGAGAGGTAATGAGAGCTTCTTTGCCTAACGCCAAGAAGCTAATGAATAGTAGAGCATAACTAACCCAGACCTCTTAAACTCAACAAGTATGTTCTTTCCCCTACATTATATTGTCTGCAAAGAACAGTTCAGGTAGAGATGAAGTCCTGAACTAAGGTAATGGTCATGAGAATTGGAATAAGGGGTTGGATTCAAGAGATTCTAAGGACATACTGTAGCAGCAGTGTGGAACTATTCTGAAACATAAAACAACACTGACAATCAGTTTTGTACAGATACATGCAAATACTAATATTCATACACATGGCACTTTGGTGACAGACACAATCGGCCTGAATGCCCATCCTCACTCATCCTAAGAAGATATACAAACGGTACCCTCTCTTCCCCTTAATCTGAAACAAACACATGAAAATTTCCAGCTTTCCTACTTCCTTACCATTTCCTAAATTTTCTCTTTTCCCTCTTTTGGGCAGCTATTCCTTTAGTCCTAGCCCCCAAAGTTCTGCAGAATCTTCTCCTCTTACCCCCTTCCCAACATAAACACACTCCAGCAATGCTTTCTTCATGGCTCTTTAACAAACTGAGTTACAGATGCAACAGGTTGCCCTGCCTGACCAAAACAACATGTAGTGACTAGAGGTGGCCTTAACACGGCATTATCAGGAAAAGAAATATCCATTGAGTGCCTAACACATTTCGCTGCACATATACAATACCCACTGCCGTCGGGTCGATTCAGACTCATAGCGACCCTATAGGAAAGGGTAGAACTACCCCATAGGGTTTCCAAGGCTGTAAATCTTTATGGAAGCAGACTGCCACATCTTTCTCCCATGGAGTGGCTGGTGGGTTTGAACCACTGACCTTTGGTTGGCTGCCGAGTGCTTTAACCACTGCACCACCAGGGCTCCTTGCACATATATAATACGCCCTCAATAAATATTTAGTAAATGAATACCTTCAATTTTAAAAAAATGGATTCCTTGAACAGTTGTTTCTAAGTCAATTTGGAAAAAGAAACTTGTTTTCTCATAGAAAGAATGTTATACAGAATGGCTAAGTTCCCAGGTCCATCTTCAGAAGCTTATTTAGACAATAATGCAGCGGACTATATGTTAATAGTACTATAACACTGTTTCTCATGGGAAATGCATAGGGAGTTTCAACATATATTTCCTGCTCATATTCCCAGCTCTGGAAAAGACTCCTCTGCTCCATGGTGGCAGTGGTAGGGGGTAAGAATCCTACTCAAAACTCAAGGAGAGGAAGCAATAACAGGTGGAACATATATCAGGTCTTTCACATATTTTGTTGTTGTTAGCTGCCGTGGAGTCGATTCCAACTTATGGTCATGCCATGTGTTACAGAGTAGAACTGCTCCATTGGGTTTTCTTGTCTGTAATCATAATGGAAGCAGTTTGCCAGGCCTATCTTCTGTGGTATCGCTGGGTGTGTTCAAACCACCAACCTTTAGGTTAGCAGTAGAGGGCAAACCATTTGTGTCACCTAGGGACTTCTGTATATAAGGGACATAATTAAAACCGGCACTGGTATTCTGCTTAGGAAAGCAATAAAGACCTGAATAAAGTACTTAATGCATTTTAGAAAGTCTTTTATAAAAACTTACCAATATCAAAATAATTTTTGAAAGAAAACATTCTTTGATGGTTACAAGGGTGAGGAAGGAGGGTGAGGGTTATTTACTAACTAGATAGTAGACAACAATTATCTTAGGTGAAGGGAAAGACAGCACACACTACAGGGGAAGTCAGCACAACTGGACTAAACCAAAAGCTAAGAAGTTTCCTGAATACAATCCAACACTTTGATGGACAGAGTAGCAGGGGTAGGGGTCTGTGGACCATGCTTTCAGGGGACATCTAGGTCAACTGGCATAACAAAGCTTATTAAGAAAATGTTCTGCATCCTACCTTGGTGAGTGGTGTCTGGGGTCTTAAAAGCTTGCAAGCGGCCATCTAAGATGCATCAATTGGTCCCAAACACCTGGAGTAAAGGAGGATGAAGAACACCAAAGACACAAGGAAAGTATTAGTCCAAGAGACAGAAAGGGCCACATAAACCAGAGACTTCATCAGCCTGAGACCAGAAGAACTAGATGGTGCCTGGCTACCGCCAATGACTGCCCTGACAGGGAACACAACAGAGAGTCCCAGATGGAGCCGGAGAAAGGTGGGATGCAGAACTCAAATTCTAGTAAGAAGACCAGACTTAATGGTCTGACTGAGACTTGAGGAACCCCGGAAAACATGGTCCCTGGATTCTCTATCAGCCCAGAACTGAAACAATTTCTGAGGCCAACTCTTCAGACAGGGATTGGACTGGACTGTGGGACATAAAGTGATACTCGCGAGGAGTGTGCCTCTTAGCTCAAGTAGATACAAGAGACTAAATGGGCAGCTTCTCTCCAGAGGTGAGATGGGAAGGCAGAGAGGGTTAGGAACTAGTTGAATGCACATGAGGAATCAACGGTGGAAAGGAGGAGTGTGCTGTCACAGTGTGGGGAGAGCAATTAGAGTCACATAACAATGAATGTATAAATTTTTGTATGGGGAAAAACTAAAAAAATAATAATTTTTGAGTGTGTGAATTCTGATATACTCCTAATGGGAGTATAAACTAGAACAAACCCAGCACGGTTGCCAGAGGACAATTTAGTAATATTTATAAAAATCATTAAAATATTCCCAAGACTATCACCCTGAGATATTCCATAAACCTTGAACCAAAACTATTCTGAGTTCTCCTTTTAGCTAAATAATAGATTGGCCCATGTAATAAAGAATATTACCAGTGAATACTGTGCACCTTCAAAAAATCATCTATATGAGACCAAATGGTCAACAATTACTCTACAGCAAAGATGAAAGGGTAAGGGGACAGGGAAATCAGATTACTGGAAAAGAAAACATGCAGAATGGAATGCATGAGAATGTTAGCATACTGTGAAAAGTGTAACCAATGTCACTGAACAATTTGAGTAGTAACTGTTAAATGGGAATCTAATTTACTGTGTAAACTTTCACCAAAAACACAATAAAATATTAATGTTTTTTTTTTTAAATCCTTAAAATATACTTATCCATAAACCCAGAATTTTCACTTCCAGGAACAGGTCTAAAGGAGGGAAAAGTACAGACAACTGGATAAGGATGCTTATCACAACACTGTTTATATGACTGAAAAACAGGAACCAATCTAAATAGCGATATAAAATTGGTCATATCATACATCAATTAAAAACAGATACAGTAAAACCTATGAAAGCTGGAATCTATATAAAGCAGAAACCTGTCAGAGAAGGAAAATGCAAACATTTTCCATAAAATGAACAATAGAAAAGTGGTAAGTCTGCATCCTGTCAAAGGTGGAAAACTTTCGAAACCCAGAAAAACAAGGCAGTCTCATCGAGTTCCAGCTTTCACAGGTTTCACTGTAGTTGTATACTTAATCACACCAGAGGATGTCTGTAATGAGCTAAGTAAAACAGGGAGGCAACAAAGACATATGTAAATTATAATCCCATTTTTATAAAAGTATGTTAACAATGGCTAACCTCAGGATAAGGAGCTCTGGTGGTGCAATAGTTAAGCGCTCAGTTATGATCTGTAAAGTTGGTGTTTCAAATCCATCCAGCTGCTCTGTGGGAGAAAGACCTAGTGATCTGGTTCCACAAAAATTACAGCCTAGAAAACCCTATGGAGCAGTTCTACTCTGTCACACGCGGTAACTGAGTCAAAACTGATTCAATGGCACCTAACAACAATCTCTGGATAGTGGAATTAAGGGTGATTTTTACTTCCTTCATTTGTTTAGTCAGTAAATATTTTATTAAAGTCCTACTATGTTCCAGGTACCATTCTAGGTACTGGTGATACAGCAATGAATAAGAGATACACAGTCCCTGCTCTCATGGGGCTTACATTCTCATGAGATGGACAATAAGCAAACAAAGAAATAAACAATATTAAGTAGCAATAAATGTTGTAAAGAAAAATAAAGCAGGGAAAGAAGAGACACCTAAATATTGCCTGGATTTTGTTTTTACATTGACTACTCATTATTTTTCTAATCAGAAAATATTAAACATTTTTATTTTGGAAAAAGCAAACATATTCCAAGGATGCTTTTAGAGGATTCATGCATCAGATAATAGACTGGACCAGATCACCTTTAAAATTCTTAAATGTGTCTTAGTCATCTAGTGCTGCGTTACAAATACCACAAGTTGATGGCTTTAACAAACAGAAGTTTATTCTCTCACAGTCCAGTAGGCTAGAAGTCTAAATTCAAGGCATCAGCTCCAGAAGGCTTTCTCTCTCTGTCGGCTCTGGAGGAAGGTCTTTGTGATGTGTCAGTCTTCCCTTGGTCTGGGAGCGTCTCAGAGCAGGAACCTCAGGTCCAAAGGACACCCTCTGCTCCCGGCACTGCTTTCTTGGTGGTGTGAGGTTCTCATGTGTCTCTGCTGACTTTTCTCTTTCATATCTCAAAAGAGATTGGCTTAAGACACTATCTAATCTTGTAGACCTCAACAGTATTAACTGCCGCTAATCCATTTTATTACATCGTAGTGATTGAGTTTACAACACATGAGGAAATTACATCAGATTACAGAATGGTACACAATCATACAATACTGGGAATCATGACCCAGCCAAGTTGACAGATATTTTGGGGGGACACAATTCAATCCATGACAAATTACTAAACTTTAAAGGGCATACTTCAGTTACCTGGAGAGTTCATTTCTGCAAAATACCTCATTACCTAACAATGCTCAATAAAAGGTACTGTTGTTGTGTGCCGTCGAGTTAATTTCCTACTCAGAGCGACCCAATGTGACACAGTACAATCGCCCTATAGGGTTTTCTAGGCTGTAATCTTCACCGGAGTAGACCACCAAGCCTTTTTCCTACAGAGCCAATGAGTGGGTTCAAACCATGAATCTTTTGGTTAGCAGCTGAGCATTTAACAGTTGCTCCACCAGTGATCCTTATAAAAGGTACTATAGATCACAAAAGACCATGGGCCTCATTGGAGGGTCAATTTCATGGAATCCCAGAGGCTCACCTAAAATTTCTCTATTCAGTAGAGAAGAACCTACTAAACTCCAAAGTGTTGTTTAGTTTCAATTCCAAAACTGCAGATTTGTAACTCTAGAGACATTTGCTGAGATCGCTTTATGAAAACGAAAAAAAAAGCCCTATGACTTTTGCAAATGTATGTATGAGTCAAGGCTTTCCTTAGTTCTCTGAGACTGTAAAGTATCAAGACAAAAGAGTCTACAGATAAAGACAAGAATGGACTGAGAATTTAAACCAAAGAGACACTTCATGAGCAGAAGATTCCAGAAGTCCAAAGGAGTAAATTTCTAAGTCAAGCCCCCATTGACAAGTGATAGAAAGAAAATGTGTCTGAAAACTCAAATATTTGAGACCCTCCTACCAGAAGGACAATGGCATGGGTATTGATAATGGTTTTTGCTATCTTTTCTCTGGCCTTGCTTCTCTCTTAACTAACAAATTGCATTCAGAAAACTGTTGAGTACAGCTAGTGGTATAGTTAATGACTACAGGGGACAAGTGACTCCTACAGAGACGAACTTTATATAACCCTGGCTTCATTGTTGTTGTTAGCTGCCGTCGAGTTGGCTCCAACTCATGGTGACCTTATGTATAACAAAAGGAAACACCGCCCAGGCCTGTACCATCTTTATGATCGTTGGTATGGTTGAGTCCACTGTTGCAGCTATTGTGTCACTCCATCTCGTTGAGGGTTTCCCTCGTTTTAGCTGACCCTCTACTTTACTGAGCATGATGTCCTTTTCTAGCAATTGGTCTTAACCTAATGACGTGTCTGAAGTAAGCTAGCTGAAGTCTCATCATCCTCAGTTCTAAGAAGCATTTTGGTTGTGTTTCTTCTAAGATTGATATTTTCATTCTTCTGTCAGTCCACAGTATATTCAGTATTCTTTGTCAACACCACAATTCAAACGCATCAATTCTTCTTCTGTCTTTTTTTTTCCACTGTCCAACTTCGCACGCATATCAGGCAATTGAAAAGACCCTGACTTGGGTCAGGCGCACCTGAGTCATCAAAGTGACATCTTTGATTTTTAGAACTTTAAAGAGGTCTTTTGCAGCAGATTTGCCCAATGCAATATGTCATTCGATTTCGTGACTGGACTGCTGCTTCCATGGATTGTGACTGTTGATCCAAGTTGAATAAAATCACTGACAACTTCAATTTTTTTCTCCACTTATCGTGATGTCATTTATTGGTCCAGTTGTGAAGATTTTCACTTTTTTCACGTTCAAGTGTAATCCGTACTGAAAGTTGTAGTTTTTTACCTTCATCAGTAAGTGCTTCAAGTCATCTTCATTTTCAGCAAGCAAGGTTGTGTCATCTGCATATCACAAGTTGTTAATGAGTCTTTCTCCGATCCTGATGCTGCGTTCTTCTTCATACAATCCAGCTTCTCAGATTATTTGTTCAGCATATAGGTTGAAAAAGTAAGGTAAAAGGATACAATCCTGCCACATACCTTTCCCAATTTTAAACTTCATTTAATTGGCTTCATTAGCACAATTTAATCAGCCAAACCAAAAAAAGGTACTGGGTAGACTTATACCACCAATTCCATACACACTACCATTTGACTTGTGTTGAAGAAAATTGTAATAATCAGCCTACATAGGGTATCTTGGTAACCCATCTATCTTATTATGAAAAGGTATTTCCCCTACCAGGTGACTTAGGAGTTAAAATTGGAGCCATTACTCCCTGTCCTTGAGCATACAGAATGTGACCCAGCTGGAGCTGGACCCACAAGGACTCACAAGGACACATCAGCTGGACCCTGAGGTATAAAAACAATAGCTAGGACAATCTTAGAAAACATCTTTCTGGGAACCTTTCACATAAAAAAATACTCAGAGCACAAAAGACCCACATATTTTCCACTCTTATCTTTTTCTATTAGTATTTAGTAAATAATAAAATTTGTTAGACCAATGACGACCCTCCTGACTGAAACTTGCACCAACGATTACTAAGAAGGACAGTTAAAAATGTAGAATCACGGTGATTTAGCAATTTTCAGCTAATCTGTGAAAAGGTAAAGCTTTTAATGATTTTACCCACTTGTAATGTCAATATATACTGATGATTCTGTAACATTCCTGGGACTTGGGCAGACACAGCTCTGGCAGCATGCTTGTCCGTTTCCCACTTTTGCCTCTTGAAACATATGTCAAATTAACTCCTTCTTCTTGCTTTACTATAACTCTTTGGTGATTTTACCCTGGATACAGGTAAGAATATAATAAGCCTTATCAGTACTAAAGATAAACAGTTAATATATTGGTTAAAAAAAACAACTGTTTTGTCTTAATTTTTATAGTGGAAATATTGATGTGTTATCACTAAAACCTAAAAGATGGCTCAGTATATGTATATAGTTTTTTCAGAATAATTCAACTTTTCATAATGTCTTTATTTTTCATATAGTTTCCCTTTTTATCCCAAGGTCCAAAGAACAATTCACAGAATGAAGTAAGCAAACACTCCATAAATATAGTCCAGATCTATATCCCCACCCATACCCAATCCCTCAATTTATGTCCTTTTTTGTAGACTTTGGTTTGTAAAGGTGAAAATCTGTTAACATTCCCTCCTGCTCAAAGTTGAATCTGTGTCAGCACAAATAAAAATGAAAAATTATGTACAGGAAATGTATAGGAGATCAGTTTCAGGAACAGAGTTTTTTTAAAAGGAAATAACAATTCAAAATTGTCAAGGACAACTGTGTTGCCTGTTTAGCCAAGTGTTTTTATACAGACAAATGAGAATGAATTCAGAGAAGGCCTGTATCTTGCCAAACACGTTAAGAGTTTTTAACTGGCAGGTTTCAAGTGCTTTGTTATCACAAGCAAGCAGAAGGCTATCTCAAATCCACTGAATTGCTAGGAATAAAAGAAACTGTGTTATAACTCAAATGCACATTTGTTAAACAGAAACTAAGACAGCCATCAATAATATTTACTACAGCGAAAACTGTGACAGTCGGAACTCCATGGGACTGCCTTGCTTTTCCAGGTCTCTCAAGTTTTCTGCCTTTACAGGTGCAGACTTACCACTTTTCTATTGCTCTCTAATACTGGAAAATATTTGAATTTTCTTTTTCTGACAGGTTTCTACTTCACACAGGTTCTGGCTTTTGCAGGTTTTACTGTATTTTTGGAATTTAAAGTATAACTTAATTACGATTTGCAAGAAGTTTCTTCTTTTCAGAATCCATTTTGTGTTGTGTATTTTTAGTTAGAAGCACTAAGATGAACTTCATTATCTTACAAAACTAAGAATGCAGAATATTTTGCAATCTATAGAATGCTCTAGTAGGGGATTCTGGGAAGATGACAGCATAAACAGACCACTGTTCCAACCCTCCCTGACAAATACGATGAGAAATTCAACAAGGAAATGGTGTTCGGAATCAGGGAGCAGAGGACAGCAGCAGAGAACTGGAGACAGGCAAGAATCAACAAATCAACAAGTCATATGGTAGGAAAATCGCTTCTCCCGTGGTCCCTGCCCTTCCCCCACCCCCCGCCCGGGTGACGCAAGCCGCCAGCTGCTATGAATTGGGGAAGTGGCCCCAGCAGAAGAGCCTGCTTCCCTAACCACCATATTTCCTGTCCGTATAAAGCAACAGGACCCCCAAGGTTCTGTCCTAAAATCAACAAGGTAGATCTCCCTGGGGATCCATTCAGAGCATGCCAGCACCTCCCATACCTGGACATTGTCAGCTACAAGTCTGCTATGAATTACCACAGAAGGCCCCTGCAGTGTAGTCTGCTCCCAGTGCGACCCATATCTCAGGCCTCTGTACTTAACCAGACAGACTCCCTGGGGGTCAGTTCAGGTCTGCCTGCTCCTACTTGCAGTTGGTACTGAGGACTGCTGACCGAGGCTGCTGTGTGCTAGGAAGTAGAGTGGAGTAGAGGCTACAACCACAGCCAACATACTACAAGGGGAGCTTTGACAGCAACGAGGCAGACGTCCCTGTGGGTCCGTTCGGAGTGTAACAACCCCTCCTCCACCTAGAAACTGTCAGCTGCAAGGCTGCTGCAAATTGCTACAAAAGGTACCCTGCAGTGAAGTCTGCTCCCATAGTCAGCACTATGCCTGCCTCCTTGCACATTACATAGCTCAGGCCTCCAAAACCAACAGGACAAATCTCCCTGGGGGTCAATTGAGGTTAGTCTGCCCCTACTTCCGGTCAGCGCTAAGGACTGCTGACTGAGGCTGCTGTGTGCTAGGAAACAGGCATCTAGAGTGAAGGCTGCACTCACAGTCAAGAATCCACGAGGGAGGCGGGTGGTTCTGACGGCAACAAGGCAGACCTCCATGGGGATCCATCTGGTAGCTTGACACCCCCCTCACTTGGTATCTATTGGTTGCCAGGCTGCTACAAATTACTATAAAAGGCCCCTGCAGTGGAGTCTGCTCCTTCAGGCAACACTGTGCCCATCTTCCTGCACATTCCACAGCTCAGCCCCTAAAACCAACAGGACAGACCTCCTAGGTATCTGTTTCAGTCTGTCTTTCACCTCTTCTGGTCAGCGCTGAGGTCTACCGACTGAGGCTGCTGTGTGCTAGGTAACAGGCATCTTGAGTGGACGCTGCACTCACAGACAACAGTCTACCAGGGGGACTCTGAAAGCAACAAGGCAGACCTCCCCAGGAGTTCAATCAAAGTGTGACAGCCTCTCCCCCATTCAGTCACAGGTGGCTGTCAGGCTACTGAGAGTTGCTACAGAAGGCACCCTGCAGTGGAGTCTGCTCCCACAGTCAGCACTGTTTTGTCTTCCTGTGCACTCCATAGCTCAGGCCTCTGAAACCAACAGGACAGACCTCCCTGGGGGTCAGTTTGGGTCTATCTGCTTCCTCTTGCAGTCTGCACTGAGGACTGCTGACTGAGGCTGCTGTGTGCTAGGAAGCAGGCATCTTGAGTGGAGGCTATACCCGCAGCCAACATACTACCGGAGGGGGGAGACTCTGAGAGCAACAAAGCACATCTCCCTGAGGGTCCGTTCACAGCGTGACAACCCCTCCCCCACCCAGTAATTGTCAGTTGCTGGATTTATATGAACTCCTATAGAAGGCTCCCTACAGTGGAGCCAGGAAGTCCACCTAAGTGGAAACTGCTCCCTCAACCACCACAGGGCCACTGGGGCTCTGAATCAACCTGACAGATCTCTCAGAGGTCCTTCTAGGGAGTGCCAGCCACTCTTCCTCCTGAAATGAAGGAAAATCAGCCTGTGCTTCCCCTGAATGTCAGTTCAGATATAAACGGCCCCCAACAGAGCAAGGAAGGAACAGTGAAAAAAGTTTTATCGACTATTATGGATTGAATTGTGTCCCCAAAAAATATGTGTATCAATTTGGCTAGGCCATGATTCCCAGTATTGTATGATTGTCCACCATTTTGTCATCTGATATGATTTCCCTATGGGCTGTAAATCCTATCTCTATGACGTTAATGAGATGGAATTGGTGGCCATTATGTTAATGAGGCAGGATTCAATCTACAAGATTAGATTGTATCTTAAGCCAATCTCTGTTGAGACATAAAAGAGAGAAGCAAATAGAGAGACATGGGGACCTCATAACACCAAGAAAGCAGCGCCGGGAGCAGAGTGCGTTTTTGGACTCGAGGGTCCTGTGCTGAGAAGCTGCTAGAACATAGGAAGACTGATGACAAGGACCTTCCTCCAGAGCCAACAGAGAGAGAAAGCCTTCCCCTGGAGCTGGTGCCCTGAATTCGGACTTCTAGCCTCCTGCACTGTGAAAAAATAAACTTCTGTTTGATTAAAGCCATCCACTTGTGGTATTTTCTGTTATAGCAACACTAAATAAGTAAGACATTGACACACACACACACAAAGGAAAACAAAATGGCTATAGTAAAGTCATCCCTATTGATAATCACACTGAATGGATTGAATGCACCCATCAACAGAGAGTGGCGGGATGGATTAAAAAAAAAAACATGACCCACCAATATGTTGCCTACAAGAGACACACCTTAGGCACAAAGACATACATAAGTTTAAAAGTAAAGGACGGGAAAAAAAAACATACCAAGCAAATAACAGCCAAAAGAGAGCAGGAGTGGCAATATTAGTATCTGACAAAATACACTTCAAGTCAAAATCGATTATAAGAGACAAAGAAGGACACTATGTAATGATAGAGACAATACACAAAAAAGACATAACAATTATAAATATTTATGGACCCAATGCCAGTGCCCCAAAATTTATAAAACAAACTCTAACAGAATTAAAGCGAGAAATAGACAGTTCTACAGTAATAATAATTTTTTAAAAACCAAACCCATTGCCGCTAAGTTGATTCCAACTCATAGTGTCCCTATAGGACAGGGTAGAACTGCCCCAGAGAGTATCCAAGGGGTGGCTGGTGAATTTGAACTGCTGACCTTTTGGTTAGCAACCACACTATTAACCACTGCGCCACCAGGGCTCCACAGTAATAACAGATTTTAACACACCACTGTCAACTATACATATGACAACTAGGAAAAAATCAATAAAAATATAGAAGACCTGAATAACACTATTAACAAACTAAACCTAACAGAAATATATAGAACACACCACCCAACAGGAGCACAATACACATTCTTCTCCAATGAACATGGAACATTCTCCAGAATAGATTGTATCTTAGTTTCCAAAGCAAACCTCAATATATTTTAAAAAATCTAAATCATACAAAGCAGCTTCTCTGACCATAAGGGTATGATGCTAGAAATCAACAAGAAGAAGAAGAATAACAAAAAAATTATATATCTATCTATATATATGGAAATTAAATAACACACTACTAAAAAAAAACTATTGAGTCACAGAAGAAAACAAAAGTGAAATTAAAAAATACTTAGCATCAAACAAAAAGGAAAACACAACATACCAAAACCTATGGGACACAGCAAAAGCAGTGCTAAGAGAGATCTTCATAGCAATAAATGCCTATGTTAAAAAAGAAAGTCTAAAATCAATAACTTAACCCATTAACTTGAACAAATAGAAAAGGAAGAGCAAAAGAAGACCAAAGCTACCAGAAGAAAGGAAATAATTAAAATCACAGCAGACATGAATGAAATAGAAAACAGAAAAACAAGAGAAAGAATCAACAAGACCAGAAGTTGGTTCTTTGAAAGGATCAATAAAACCAACAAACCACTGGTTAGACTGACAAAGGAAAAAATGAGAAGATGCAAATAGCCAGAATAAGAAAGAAACTGGAAACATTACAACAGATCCATCAGAGATAAAGAGGACCATAACAGCATATTATGAAAAACTGTACTCTAACAAATTTGAAAACCTAGGAAAAATGGACAAATTCTTAGGATCACACGACTTACATAAACTAACAAAAACAGAGATAGAAAATATAAACAGACCCATAACAAAAGAAGATATTGAAGTTTTCGTAAGAAAACACTTCCAACAAAAAAAAGCCCAGGACCAGATGGCTTTTCCAGGGAATTTTACCAAACCTTCAGACAAAAACTGACACCAGTTCTACTCAAATTCTTCCAAAATACTGAAAATGAAGGAATACTTACTAACTCATTCTATGAAGCCAGCATCACCCTGCTATCAAAGCCAAGTAAAGACATCACCTAAAAAAGAAAATTACAGACCAATATCCCTCATGATTATAGATGTAAAACCTCTTAACAAAATTCTAGCGAACAGAATTCAACAACACATTAAGAAAATCATCCATCATGATCAAGTGGGATTCATACCAGGAACGCAAGGGTGGTTCAACGTTAGAAAATCAATCAATGTAATTCACCACATAAATAAAACAAAGGAAAGAATCATATGATCATATCAATTGATGCAGAAAAGGCATTTCATAAAATTCAACATCCTTTCCTGATAAAAACTCTCATAAAAATAAGTATAGAAGGGAAATTCCTCAACATCATTAACGGCATATATGCAAAAATAACTGTCAACATTACTCTCAATGGAGAAAGGCTGAGATCCTTCGCCTTGAGAACAGCAACAAGACAGAAATGTCCACTGTCACCATTCCTATTCTACATTTTAGGGGAAGTCTTAGCCAGATCAATAAGGCAAGAAAGAAAAATAAAGCGTATCCAAATTGGAAAGGAAGAAGTAAAACTAACCCTATTCATTGATGACATGATCCTATACATAGAAAATCTCAAAAAGTCCACAAGAAAGCTTCTGGATCTAATAGAAGAATTCAGAAACATTGCAGGTTACAAGATCAACATGCAAAAATCAGTTGGATTCCTTTACACTAACAAGGAGAACTCTGAAAATGAAATCAAGAAATCAATACCATTTGAAACAGTCCCCAAAATGATAAAATACAAGTAATAAACCTAACTGGGGATGTAAAAGACTTACACAAAGAAAACTATAAAACACTCGTACAAGAGGTTAAAAGAGACCTACGTAAATGGAAGGCCATTCCGTGCTCATGGACTGGAAGACTTAATATTGTGAAAATGTCAATACTACCCAAAACAATCTATAGATACAATGCAATACTGATCCACATTCCAAGAACATTCTTTACTGAAATGGAAAAATTAATCAACAACTTTATATGGAAAGGAAAGAGGCCCCAAATAGCCAAAGCATTATTGAAGAAGAAGAACAAACTAGGAAGTCTCAACTCCTCGATCTCAAAACATACTATACACCCACAGTAATCAAAACAGCCTGAAACTGGTTCAATGATAGACACACCAGTGTAATACAATTGAGAGCCCAGAAATAAATCCATCCATCTATGGGCAACTGATTTTCAACAAGGGGTCAAAGTTCATTCAATGGGGAAGAAACAGACTCTTTAAAAACATGGTGCAGGCAAAACTGGATATCAACATGCAGAAAAATGAAACAGGACTCATACCTCACACTATACACAAAAACTAACTCAAAATGGATCAAAGATCTAAATGTTAAAGTTAAAACCATAAAGTTCTTGGAAGAAAACATAGGGACAAAACTATGGGACCAAAAAATTTTTTAAATAATTTATCAAACAACTATTAATATACAAACAGAACTCAAATTAGATAACTGGGACCTCCTAAAAATTAAATACTTAGGTTCATCGAAAGACTTTATCAAAAGAGTAAAAACAGAACCTACAGTGGGAAAACAATCTTTGGAACTGACATATCTGGTAAAGGTCTAATCTCTAAAAATATATAGAAAACATCAACAACTCAACAACAAAAAGAAAAAATCCAATCAAAAAATGCTCAAAAGACATGAACAGACAATTCACCAAAGAGGACATTCAAGTGGCCAACGAACACATGAAAAGATGCTCGCAATCATTAATAATTAGAGAGATGCAAATCAAAACTACAATTAGATACCATCTCAACCCTGCAAAAATGGCACTGATTAAAAAACAGAAAACAACAAATGCTGGTGAGTTTGTGGGGAGATTGGAACCCTTATCCATCGTTGTTGGGACTGTAAAATGATACAACCACTATGGAAAACTGTATGGAGCTTTCTCAAAAAAACTAGAAATAGAACTACCTTGTGATACAGCAATCCCACTGCCAGGTATATATCCTAGAGATTTAATACTAAAGACACAATCATATGCATACCTATGTTCATTACAGCACTAGTCACAATAGCAAAAAGATGGAAACAACCTAAGTGCCCGTCAAAGGATGAATGGATAAACAAAATGTGGTACATACATACAAAAGATTCCTATACAGCCATAAAGAATAATGATGAGTTCTCAAAATATAACATGGATGAACCTGGACGGCATTATGATGAGTGAAATAAATCAATCACAAAATGACAAATACTATATAATTTCACTATTATAAAAAGACAAGAATAGGTACACATACTGAAACCAATGTTCCCTGATTGTTACATTGTTCCCTGGTTGGGGGTGGGAGGAATCACTCCCTACGTAGTAGACACTTGTTATTTTGGGGGGGTGGGAAATATTAACATCAAAGCTAGGTGAAGTGTACACAGCTTGACCAAGGTAAATGACGTTACTAAGAAACAAGAAAAACGGACATTTTCAGTAAATGCTAGGACATAAACAACTATACAACAACAACTTAATAATAGGAGTGTGGACACATGTGTGTATGTATGTATACATACAAGTATATAGTTATGTATATGTGTGTATATACGGGGCATATGTATATACGGGGCATTTGTAGATACATCTACATGCAGGTGTATATACGTGTAAGTGTATGCATCCATATATATTCATATATACAATAAAGCACAAATACAGATACTTATTAAACACCTCCTGGGATTCACTTATGGGGTCTGAAGGCTTAAGACTATAGTTTCATGGGAAAACTCAATCAACTGCCATAATAAAATGCATGAAATTTATGTTCTACATCCTAATTCGGTATGTAGTATCTGGGGTCTTAAAAGCTTGCAAGCAGTTATCCAAGATAAAACTACTGGGTCTCTATGCACCCAGAGTAAAAAAGAATGAAGGAAACCAAAGACTCAGAGAAGGAACTAGTCCACGTGACTAAGAGTCTACACGAGCCACGACCTCATTTACCCTGAGACCAGAACTAGATGGTACCTAGCTATCACTACCAACCATTCTGATCAGGAACACAATAGATGGATCCTGACAGAATGGAGCAAAATGTGGAAAATAACTCAAATTTTTAAAATATCCAGACTTACTGGACCAGTTGAGACTGGAGGACTCCCTGAGACTACTGCCCTGAGATACTCTTTAAACCTTGAACCAAAACTATGAGGTCATCTTTTACCTAAATAACAGATTGGCTCATAAAATAAATAACAGCACCTGTGAGTGCTGTGCTCATTTAAAAAATTATCTATATGAGAACAAACAGTCAACACTTACTCTAAAGCAAAGACGAAAAGGCAAGGGGGCAGGGAAACTAGATTACTGGAAACAGAACAACCACAATGGAAATAATAAAGTTAACACACTGTGTAAAATGTAACCAGTCACTGAACAAACATTGTTATAAAAATAGTTAAAAATTGTTAAAGGAGAACCTAATTTCCTGTGCAAAATTTCACCGAAAATACAATATATTAAAAAAAAAAAAACCTCCTAACAAAAAAAAGGTTTTGGACCAGATGGCTTCACTGGGGAATTCTATCAAACAGAGAAGCACTGACATCAATCCTGTTTGAACTCTTCTAAAAGACAGAAAAGGAAGGAATTCTCCCTAATTCATTCTACGAAGTGAATATAACCCTGATACCAAAACAAGACAAAGACACCACAAGAAAAGAAAACTGCAGGCCAATATCTCTTATGAATACAGACACAAAGCCCCTTAACAAAATGCTAGTGAAAACAATCCAACAGCAGATTATACACCATGACCAAGTGTGACTTATTTCAGGAATACAGCGATGGTTCAACATTACAAAATCAAACAACATAATACACTACATTAGGATCCATGCTTTACATCATACACAAAAAAAAATTCAAAATGGATTAAGGATCTAAATATGAAAACTGAAACCATAAAATTCTTAGAAGAAAATGAAAGGGCAACACTGTTTCAGGTCTATTTTTTAACAATGGATTATCTAATCTTTTCATTACCATTGGGTTAAGGGTAAACCACCCACTTTTTATGCCTCTGAACCTCACAGGTAAGGTGTTATTCCGGTTCTAATGCATTTAGTCTCAAGGGGGGGTCCCTTTTGAAATGCGTGAAGCTCAGCAAACCTGAGTTGGAGCCTCACTGTCATGTAGGTTGAACACTGTATTAGGTGATACTTCCTGGGTGTGTTAGTTTTGTAAACTTTTGCCTTCTTTTTCTTTATTTCTGTGAGATAAGGCTTGCAAGCATAATTATGGCTTTCCAGTGTGATAGTTAGGAAGCCCTGATGGGTTTGTTTTGGTTTTTCTGTGTCACATTTGAACAACCAGAGGCTCCCCCATGTAACCTATTGGAAAGGAACTCACAATAAATTATTTATATACCTCTCACTGGTATATGGTCATACCACAGATCAGTGGCACCACAGTGGCACTTGCCCCATTGGTGGCTTCTATTACCAGATCATATTTCTCAAAATCTATATTATCTGCCAAAAATTTTAACACATTCAATTAGTAAACATGCATTCCAATACTGAAAACACATGCCATCAAAAAAAATTCAGGAGAAAAAATGTAGTGACAAAAAAGGCTAACATAATAACAAAAGCATAAAGAGCAAAAGACAAAATGGAACCTCATAAAAATTAAAAACTTGGTTCATCAAAAGACTTTACCAGAGAAGGCGAAGTCAACATGGCACTATAGACAGAAGCACCACACCGTCCCTCCACAGCAAAAACCCAAAAAACTAAGTAAAACAGAGACAAATGTCAATCCTGGAACCCTAAGTGTCAAATGAAGAGATAAAGAACTCAACCAAGCACCGAATGGAATAAGAAACTGACAGAGAATACAAAGCGAGGAGAGCTATGGAGTGGAGGTCCCCTATCAGCTAACGCAGCATGGATTCACTATCTTGGACTTCTCAGCCACCAAGATCAGTGGACAGGGAGTACAGGAAGGCTGCTTCATGGAGCCCCCAGCAGTACACAGAGCACTCGGTAATCAGTGATACACACTTTCCCACCCTCCACCTTTCTTCCCCCTGCTCGGGCTCCGCCACTTCCTGGCGGGCTGCAGTCACTCGGCCGGGGAGGCACCAGCTCCTCGCCGCTTGGATTCGCCCTGCCCACACCGGCCAGCTCCTTCAGTGCCATTTTTTTCTGTTAATTTTTTTTCAGCTTCTTTTGGTTTCTTTTCTCGCTCTTACCTCCTTCCCTTCCTTTCTCTCCAACATCTGGCTCTGCGTGCCATCTCCGCTCCTTCCTGACAGGCTCTGAAGTGCCGCTCAGCTGGGGAACCACTTCCCTGGTCTGCGCTGCCACACCAGTGGGATCCCTAGGGGCATTATTTTATTTTTCTTTTTTCCTTTTTGTTTTTCTTCATTTCTCGGTTTCTCGTCTTTCTCTACTTTCCTTCTTTTCCTGTCTCCTGAATACCTGGCACTGTGTACCATCTTCGCCCCTTCTAGATGGGCTGAGCAGTGATGCTTGGCTTGGGAGCCACTTCCCCAATCTGTGCCACCAAGCCAGTGGGTTCCCTTGGGGATTTTTTTTTCTTTTTTCGATTTCTTGTCTCTCTCTACCATCCTTCCCTTCTTTTCTCCTGAATACCTGGTGCTGTGTGCTATCTCTGCTCCTTCTAGACAGACTGTGCAGTGCCACATGACTGGGAAGTCACTTCCCCGCTCTGCGCCATCACACCAGTGAGCTCCCTTGGGGCATTTTTTTCTTTCCCTCTTCTTTTCTCATTTTCTTGTCTCTCTCTACCCTCCTTCCTTACCCTTCTCCTGAACACCTTAAAAGAAAAAATTTCCCAACCAAGAACTCAATCAAATATGATGGTAAAATTAAGACATTTCCAGATAAACAGAAATTAAGAGAATATGTAAAAACCAAACCAAACTTACAAGAACTATTAAAGGGAGTCCTTCAGTTAAAGAACCAAAAACATTAAAACTACAGCCTGAATCTAGGACGCGAGGTTGCATCAGCCACATGCCAACCTAGGTAAAAATGAACTCTCAAGGATTAATCAAAACTAAAAGATTTACAACAGGGAACCAGAGAGGATAATCTGTAAATGACAACAATGTCAGAACAATAAAAGAGGAAATGAACGGTGCAGGTATAGAACTTTCAAATGGAGAGGAAGGTAAGGTGACACCAAGGAATAAAAGACTGGTTCAAACTTCGGAAGATAAGGGTAAATTTCAAGGTAACCACAAAGAAAGTTAACAAACCTACTCATCAAAATAAAGAAGAAAAACATAAAAAGTCTCAGTAAACACAAAATCTAAAAAAATGAAAGAAACAAAAAAAAATCCACAAACAAAAGGAATTCAGCACAGGAGAGTAAGAGGAATGAAGAAAATCTCAGCACCACAAAAAAAAAAAGCACTACAAAACGACAGCAATAAATTCACACCTATCAATAATCATACTGAAAATAAATGGCCTAAACACATCCATAAAGAGACAGAGTGACAGAATGGATTAAAAAACAAGATCCATCAATATGCTGTGTACAAGAAACATATCTTAGAAACAAAGACATAAATTTATTAAAAATCAAAGGGTGGAAAAAAATATATCCAGCAAACAGCCACCAAAAAAGGGCAGGAGTGGCAATACTATCTCAGATAAAATAGACTTTAAAACAAAATCCACCATAAAAAACAAAGAAGGGCATTATATAATGATTAAAGGGACAATACATCATGAAAATATAACCATAATAGTCTTGGAAGCTTCATAGATACATCCAAACTCCCTGAGGGACAGAATTACTGGGCTGAGAGCTGGCGACCAGAGTCTCATGGTACATCTAGCTCAACTGGTATAACATAGCTTATAAAGAAAATGTTCTACATCCTACTTTGGTGAGCAGTGCCTGGGGTCTTAAAAGCTTGTGAGTGGCCACCTAAGATATTCCACTGGTCACACCCCATCTGGAACAAAGGAGAATGAAGAAAACCAAAGACACAAGGAAAAGTTCAGTCCAAAGGACTAATGGACCACAGCTACCACAGCCTCCACCAGACTGAGTCCAGTAAAACTAGATGGTGCCCTGCTACCACCACCAAATGCTCTGACAGAGATCACACCAGAGGGTCCCAGACAGAGCTGGAAAAAAATGTAGAACAAAATTCTAACTCACAAAAAAAGACCAGACTTACTTGCCTGACAGGGACTGGAGAAAACCCAAGAGTATGACCCTGGACACTCTTTTAGCTCAGTAATGAAGTCATTCCTGAGGTTCACCCTTCAGCAAAAGATTAGACATTCCCATAAAACAAGAAGAAACTAAAGGTTCACACCAGCCCAGGGGCAAGGATGAAAAGGCAGAAGGGGACAGGAAAGCTGATAATAGGAAACTGAAGGTCGAGAAGAGGAGAGTGTTGACATGTCGTGGGGTTGGTAACCAATGTCACAAAACAATATGTGTACTAATTGTTTAATGAAAAGCTAGTTTGTTCTCTAAACCTTCATCTAAAGTACAATAATAAAATGCTAAAGAAAAAAAAAGACTCTACCAAAAAATGAAACGACAAGCTACCGATTGGGAGAATATCTTTGGAAATCATATATCCAATAAGAACCTAATAACCAAAATATATATAAAACTCTGACCAACAACCAAAAGGCAAATAACACAATCAAAAAAATGGGCAAAGGTCTTGAATAGACATTTCACCAAAGAGGACATTTAACTGGCCACCAAACATACGAAAAGATGCTCAACATAATTAGCCATCAGAGAGATGCAAATCAAAACCACAATGAGGTACCACTTCACCCCTACTACGATGGCTAAGATTTAAAAAAAAAAAGCAAATAACAAATGTTGGCAAGGATGTAGAGAAATTGAAACTGTCTTTCATTGCTGGCGGGAATGCAAAATAGTACAGTCATCGTGGAAAACAATGTAGCAGTTCCTAAAAAAACTAAAAATAGAACTACCAAATGACCCAACAGTTCCACTCCCAGGTATATACCCAAAGGATTTGAAAGCAGAGACTCAAACAGAGATTTGTACACCAATGGTCACTGCATCACAATTCACAATAGCAAAAAGGTGGAAACATCTAAATGCCCACCAACAGATGAACGGATAAACAAAATGTGGTACATACATACAATGGAATACTACTGAGTCAGTAAAAGAATGAAGTCTTAATACATGCTACAATATGTATGGAGCTTGGAAACATTATGCTAAGTGAAATAAGTCAATAACAAAAGGACAAATATTATACGACCTCACTTATATAAAAGGGCAAGAAAAGGCAAATGCATAGAGAATCAAGTTTATTAGTGGTTACCAAGGGCGGGAGGAAGGAGGAAAAGGGGGTTACTGCTTATGGAGTACTGACGTTTGGATTATGGTGATGGAAAAATCACATTGATTTTTCATCGTCAATTAATGTAACTGCTGTCAATAAGTTGCACACCTGTAAAAAGCTGAATTGGCAAAAGTTGTGTGATAGATATATTTACAACAATTTAAAAAAAAGAGTAGCTGCTAAGGCTGCTTATGTACAACCAAACACCTCATGGGATTTGGTTCTTTGGTTTGGATGTTTAGGATCAAGGTTTAATGGGATATCAAGTAAATTGGCTTATATCGTGTTTAGTGATTCTGTCCTACCTCCTAGTTCATTGCGTAGTGCCTGGGTCTTAAAAGCTTTCAAGTGGCAATCTAAGACACAGCAATTGTTCTCTATTAGACTGGAGCAATAGAGAAAGAAGGAAAGTCAGGAATAGGAGAAGGAAATGGAACATGTGGTTAACTACCTCCACGAACAACTGCCTCCTCTGCCATGAGACCAGAAGAACTGGATGGTGCCCAGCTACCATTACTGAACATTTTAATCAATAGTGGGTTTGATGAAAATGGCTAGATTAATCTGAAAAACTTCAAATTACAGTTAAGAGCCAACTTTCTAAAGTGTGGATAGGACCTGAGCAATATTTTAAAAAAAGAAAAAATGGATGCTAGTGGAAATGTAAAATGGTGCAGCCACCATGGAAAACAGTATGGCAGTTCCCCAAAAACTTAAATACAGAATTACCATATGACACAATAATTCCACTCCTAGGTATATACCCAAAAGAATTAAAAGCAGGGACTCAAACGTATCAGCCCAACCTCCAGGGATGGAAGGGGGATGGAGATTGAGCTCAATCACATGAGCAATGATTCAATCAACTATGTTTACATATTGAAACTCCAATAAAAACTCTCAACAACATAGCTTGAATAAGCTTCCTGGGCTGGCAATACTCGGTGCACATATTGCCACACATCAACACCTGGACGATAACATGTCTCTGAAGACACAGAAGCTTCGTGCTTAGAACTCCCCCCGTCCCAGCTTCTTCTCTATGCATCTCTTCCGTTGGTTTGTTTTGATTTGTAACCTTTTGCTATAATAAAACTTTAATACTAAATAATAAAAAATAAAAAAGCAAAAGATTCAAACAGTAGTATACCAATATTCTTTGCAGCACTATTCACAATCACCAAAATGTGGAAACAACTTAAATATCCATCAACAGGTGAATAAACAAAATGTGATAAATACATGCAATGGAGTATTATTCACCCATAAAGAGAAATGAAGTTCTGATACATGCTACAACATGGATAAACCTTGATAAAACCACATTCAATACTCCTTAAAACATTATACTTTGTGAAATAAGTCAGACACAAAAGGACAAATATTGTATGGTCCCACTTCTATGAAATATCTAGAATAGGCAAATGCATAGAGATAAAGGTTTATTAGTGGTTACCACGAGTGGGCAAGAGAGATAAAGAGCTGGTTATTACTTAAGGGGCATTTAGTTTCTATTAAGGGTGATGAAAACATTTGGAAACACATAGTGGTGATAGTTGCACAACACAGTGAACGTAATTAATGCCACTGAATTGTACATGTGAAAAAGACTGAAATGACAAATGTTCTGTTATATATATTTTTACCATAATAAAAAATAAATAAAACTAGACAACCAACTTGATGACTGTGATGAAATGAGTTCTTTCATGTGGCCTTTTTCCTTGGTTCTTTGCAAAAACACCTTGAGCAATTTTTCCCATTAGCCCTGTGGACCTACCTTTGCCCTAGTTTTCTACCCCAGAGGGTTTGTTACTTTGGTCCAGGTTGACTGACATTTCCTGGGTAAGCTGTAAACAACCTGTTGTTTGAAACTTTTTGTCTGGTCCTGCACTGTGGCCTGCCCTGTGATGTACCTTACAAGGGACTGGTCAAAAGACTATACAAATTAAGTGTCTGTAGTCAACTATGCAAATGAAGTACCTGTGGCCTACCAAGAAGGGATTGGTCAGTGCATGACCCTGGTGGAAAGGCCATGCCTTGAAATTGATGAGGAGCTGTGTATATAAGCTGCCAACCCCAGAGAGGTTTCTGAGACAGAAAGCAGCAGAAGAGAAGCAGTAGGAAGGAGCAGAAGGAACAAAGAAGAGAAAAGAAGCAGAGAGAGACAGGAGGCAAGAAACCTCCTAAAAGAGCTGTAACAGTCAAGAACGATAACAGTGAAGACAGTTAGAGACCCAGAAGGGGTCCAGCGTAGACCTGGTGGCAACAGGCCCGGAAGGGGCCCAGCGGCAGAGCCAGCAGTGACAGATGGCAAGGCCGAGAAGAGCCTGTCCTCAGGGGCCCAAGAGGATCCTGTCCTCAGAGGGCTGAGAGGAGGCCTGCATGATCAAGAGGAGTTGAGAGACCTATCATGCACTGAAGAAGGGAGACTCTGCCTACATGCTTCCTGATCCTGATCCTAAGGTGTAGCCTGTTGATCCTGATCCCCAGTTGTATCCTGTTCTTTAATAAACAATTTAACCATAAGTACAGTTTGTGAGTTCTGTGAGACTTTGCAGCAAACTGCCAAACCCAAACAGGGAAGGGAAGAGTTCTGAGGGGAGGAAATGTGGCCGGTGTCAGAGATGGCATGGTATACCGGCTTGGAGAATGTGGAAAATGGGATACGTTTGACCACCACCTCAAAGGAATTGGCTTTGGGCTGCTGCTTATATTTGACGCTATTCATATAGTGACTGTCTTAGTTACCTAGTACTGCTGTAACAGAAATACAAGTGGATGGCTTTAACAAACAGAAATTTATTCTCTCACAGTCTAGGAGGCTAAAATTATGAATTTAAGGTGCCAGCTCCAGGGGAAACTTTCTCTCTGTCGGCTCTGGGGCAAGGTCCTTGTCATTAAACTTCCCCTGGTCTAGGTGCTTCTCAGTACAGGGACCCTGGGTCCAAAGGACGTGCTCCCCTCCTGGGTCTTCATTCTTGGTGGCAGGAGGTCGCTCTGTCTCTTTGCTTGCTTCTATCTTTTATATCTCAAAAGAGACTGACTCAAGATACAACCTAATCTTACAGATTGAGTCCTGCCTCATTAACCTAACTGCCTCTAATCCTGCCTCGTTAACATCATAGAGAGAGAATTTACAACACACAGGAAAATCACATCAGTTGACAAAATGGTGGATAATCACACAATACTGGGAATCATGACCTAGCCAAGTTGTCACACATTTTTGCGGGACACAATTCAATCCCAAACAGTGACTGACTAAATGAAGGGGTGAGGAAACAATAAATCTTGTTTTCTGGGTAGAGAGGAGTGACATTACTTTCCTTTTGCAGATAAGGAAATAAAGGTCCAGAGACACAAAGCAATTTGTCCAAGGTCCTAGTTCATTAATAACAGAATTGAAACTTGAACACCAGACTCCTGACTCAAATTCGATATTGTTTCCACTACAACACAAAGCATCCAAAAAAAATACTATCTTAGATTTGTAAAATTTACAAAGTGGTTTCACATGTATTATTTTACTTGCTTGTCATAACAGCTCTATGAGATAGATGAACAGGTATCATTACAATTTCACCAATCAGTACGCTTGTCACATTGTTGTTAGGTGCCGTAAAGTCGATTCCGACTCATAATGACCCTACGCACAACAGAAAAAAACACTGCCTGGTCCTGTGCCATCCTCACAATCGTTGCTATGTTTGAGCCTATTGTTACAGGCACTGTGTCAATCCATCTCATTGAGTGTCTTTTTCGCTGACCCTGTATTTTACCAAGCATGATGGCCTTCTCCAGGGACTGGTCCCTCTTGATAACACGTCCAAAATATGTGACACAAAGTCTCGTCATCCTTGTTTCTAAGGAGCATTCTGGCTGTACTTCTTCCAAGACAGATGTGTTCATTCCTCCGGCAGTCCATGGTATATTCAATATTCTGCGCCAACGCAATTCAAAGACATCAATTCTCCTTATTCATTATACAGCTTTCACACGCATATGAGGCAACTGAAAACACCATGGCTTGGATCAGGCACACGTTAGTCCTTAAAGTGACATCTTTGCTTTTTAACACTTTAAAGAGATCTCTTGCAGCAAATCTGCCGAATGCAATACGTCATTTGATTTTTTGACTACTGCTTCCATTAGCATTGATTGTGGATCCAAGCAAAATGAAATCCTTGACAACTTCAGTCTTTTCTCTGTTTATCATGATGCTGCTTATTGGTCCCAGTTGTGAGGATTTTTGTTTTCTTTATGCTGAGTTTCTTTATACTGAAGACTGTAATCTTTGATCTTCATCAATAAGTGCTTCAAGTCCTCTTCACTTTCAGCAAGCAAGGTTGTGTCATCTGCATATCACAGATTGTTAATAAGTCTTCCTCCAATCCTAATGCCTCATTCTTCTTCATATAGACCAGCTTCTTGGATTATTTGCTGAGCATACAGATTGAATATGCATGGTGAAAGGATACAACCCTGATGTACACCTTTCCTGACTTTAAACCATGTAGTATCCCCTTGTTCTGTTCGAATAACTGCCTCTTGGTCTAAGTACAGGTTACTCATAAGCACAATCAAGTGTTCTGGAATTACCATTCTTCGCAACGTTATCCATAATTTGTTATGATCCACACAGTCGAATGCCTTTGCACAGTCAATAAGACACAGGTAAACGTCTTTCTGATATTCTCTGCTTTCAGCCAGGATCCATCTGACATGAGCAATGATATCCATTGTTCCACATCCTCTTCTGAATCCAGCTTGAATTGCTGGCAGTTCCCTGTCGGTGTGCTCTTGTAACCGGTTTTGAATGATCTTCAGCAAAATTTTACTTGTGTGTGATATTAATGATATTTTTCGATAATCTCCTCTCTTTAGAACGGATACAAATATGTATCTCTTCCAGTCGGTTTGCCTGGTAGCTGTCTTCCAAATTTATTGGCATACACAAGTGAGGGCTTCCAGTGTTGCATCCATTTGTTGAAACATCTCAGTTGGTATTCAGTCAATTCCGGCAGCCTTGTTTTTCACCAATGCCTTCAGTGCAGCTTGGACTTCTTCCTTCAGTACCACTGGTTCTTGATCATATGCTACCTCCTGAAATGGCTGAACGTTGACCAATTCTTTTTGGTACAATGACTTTGTGTATTCCTCCCATCTTTATTTGATGCTTCCTGCAGTGTTTAATATCTTCTCCCGTAGAATCTTTCAATATTTCAAGTTGAGGCTTGAATTCTTCAGTTTTTTTCAGCTTGAGAAATGCTGAGCATGTTCTTCCCTTTTGGTTTTCTAACTCCAGATCTTTGCACACGTCATTATAATACTTTACTTTGTCTTCTCGAGCTGCCCTTTGAAATCTTCCGTTCAGCTCTTTTACGTCATCATTTCTTCTGTTCACTTTAGCTACTCAGCATTCAAGAGTAACCTTCAGAGTCTCTTCTGACATCCATTTTGGTCTTTTCTTTCTTTCTTATCTTTTTAATGACCTCTTGCTTTCTTCATGTATGACTTCCTTGATGTCATTCCACAACTCATCTTGTCTTCAGTCATTAGTGTTCAATGTTTCAAATCTATTCTTGAGATGGTCTCTAAATTCAGGTGGGATATACTCAAGGTCATACTTTGGCTCCTGTGGACTTGTTCTAACTTTCTTCAACTTCAACTTGAACTTGCATATGAGTAATTGATGGTCTGTTCCACAGTCAGCTCCGGCCTTGCTCTGACTGATATTGAGCTTTTCCATAGTCTCTTTCCACAGAAATAGTAGATTTGATTCCTGTGTATTCCATCTGGTGAGGTCCACATGTATAGTCGCCATTTACGTTGTTCAAAAAGGTATTTGCAATGAAGAAGTTGTTGATCTTGAAAAATTCTATCACGCATTCTCCGGTATCATTTCCATCACCAAGGCCATATTTTCCAACTACTAATCCTTCTTCGTTTCCAACTTTTGCATTCCAATCGCCAGTAATTATCAATGCATCCTGATTGCATGCTTGATCAATTTCACACTACAGAAGGTGGTAAAAAGCTTCAATTTCTTCATCTTTTGCATTAGTGGTTGGTACGTAAATTTGAATAACAGTCGCATTAACTGGTCATCCTTCTAGGCGTATGGATATTATCATATCACTGACAGCATTGTACTTCAGGATAGATCTTGAAATGTTCTTTTTGACAATGAACGGGATGCCATTCCTCTTCAATTTGTCATTCACAGCATAGCAGACCGTATGATTGCCAATTCAAAATGGCTAATACCAGTCCATTTCAGCTCATTGAGTTACAGTAAGAAAGTTGATGAAACCCTCAGACAGATATCTGAATTTTATCTGTTGGATTACAGAAAAACCTTAAGGAGGGGAATAAAGAGATTCAGTTGATGAACTTGTTAGGTCAAGTGATAGCTACTACATGTAGCAGATATTGAGGGTAGAAAGGGGTTAAAAATAGAAGTGGTTTGGGTAGATTTCAGGGATGCTATATTGCATAACTCCACGTCATAATTTTTACAGGCTAACAATGTGACTGGAGCCCCTTGGAGTTGTGCAACACAACAGCCTTGGATGAAACAAAGTAGGAGCTTCCAACCTGAAGAGCAGGACCTACTGGTAGATCTAGAAACCTCTCTTCATGAAGCTCCAAGCTAGTTCCCAGTAACATCTTCTCCTCTCTGCTACATCCCTTTTCTGTCACACATTCCAGCTGAGATTCCCACTGTGAAGGAGAGAATAGCACACCCAGTAACTACTTCTTAGAGACTACACTGTCGGTATCTGCTCTGATCTCAAGACTCTCAGAGATTAAAAAAAAAAGCTCCTCCTTATAATAAGATTGGAGATCACCATAATAAAGGATTGGGAGGAGACAAAGATGCTCTTGTATGAACATTATACTCTTCTCGTGGAAAAAATTCCAGAAAATGCAAAGATAATACTGTCAAACTTTCTTAGAGCATGATTAGACTAACATTAAATACAAAGGTAATAAGAAAGAAAAGGCAGGTTGTAACAGGCATGCACTGGCAATCCACTTATGTCTTAAGCCAAGTTAAGAGAATACTAAGAGCAATTACAAAAAAAATTTAGTACCTAAGCTTCTGACCAAGTTGTGTTTAGGTGCAACACAAAACTGGGACACAACTGGTCTACCCATATGCTTCAAACATAGAAGATAATCTAAAACTGACTAGAAGCTACCACTGGTAGTCCTCAAACAACCAAGTCAAATAACTGGAGTTAAGTTTCTGTTCCTCATATTTGGACAAGGGAAACACATTATTCTTACAGAAACATAACTAAAAACAAAGGCAAGGCAAATGTATTGTTTTACTTCAAGACATTTCTGATGGCATTGCACCAACCATTACACAATGTATTTCTTTCTCTTTCTTACCTAACCTCCTTCTACTTCTCCCAACTTTTCCTTGGACTTCCCACTGGTACTTCATGTGCACATTGCTTAACCTCTCTAGTGTTAACTTGGATACTGATCCCAGCCACTCTGTAAATATTATTTTCTTCCCTGCATAGTTGTGTCACTAATCAAACTTAATACAAAATTATAAACTTTAGAAAAGAGTGGAGAAGGGATCAAACTAAGGCAATATGCCTCCAAAGCCCATGCTCCCAACACTCTCCAAAATACTATACCCAAAGGAATTTACCACAGATTTAAATAGTTGTTCAAAACATTCAAAAGATGTTCATCTATCACTTTCAATACTCCTCTTCAACATAAAATCTATGCTACAATAAGGCAAGTCTCTCTTCACTGAGTCTCATGAGTCCATGCTTACTACTTCTTTCTATCACTTTGTTTAAACTGGTGCCCTAACCTAGAATACTCTCTTCCACATACTTAAATCCGATCACCTCATTAGTCTACAAACTTCACAAAAGCAGGATCATAGCTACTGTGATCACTACCATATCCCCAGTGGCCAGCATATGGTAGCTACTCATTAAATAATTGCTGAATGGGTAAATGAATCCAAGTCCTACCACTTCCATGAAAAACCTATAAAATATTATGATACTATACATAGAAAACCCTGAAGACTCCACGAGAAAACTACTGGAACTAATAGAAAGATTCAGCAGAGCAGCAGGATACAAGATATACATACAAAAATCAGTTGGCTTCCTATACACCAATAAAGAAAATGATGAAAAGGAAATCAGGAAAACAATACCATTTATAATAGCCCCTAAAAAAATAAATACTTAGGTATAAATCTAACCAGGGATGTAAAAGACCTACACAAAGAAAACTACAAAACACTACTGCAAGAAACCCAAAGGGATCTACATAATTGGTGTCTTAGACATCTAGTGCTGCTATAACAGAAATACCACAACTGGATGGCTTTAACAAAGAAAAGTTTATTTCCTCACAGTAAAGTAGGCTTAAAGTCCAAACTCAGAGCATCAGCTCCAGGGGAAGGCTTTCTCTCTGTCGGCCGGCCTTCCTCTCATCAGTGTTCCCTCAGACTAGGAGCTTCTCCGTGCAGGGACCCCAGGTCCAAATGACATGCTCTGCTCCTGGCACTGCTTTATTGGTAGTATGAGGTCCCCATGTCTCTCTGCTCACTTCTCTCTTTTATGTCTCAAGAGATTGCCTCAGGATATAATCCAATCTTGTAGATTGAGTCCTGCCTTACTAACACAACTGCCACCCATCCTCCCTCATTAACATCATAGAGGCAGGATTTACAACATATAGGAAAATCACACAATACCAGGAATCGTGTCCCAGCCAAATTGATACACACATTTTTGGGGGGACATAATTCAATCCATGACAACTGGAAAAACATACCATGCTCATGGACAGGGAGACTCAACATAGTGAAAATGACAATTCTACCCAAAGGAATTTACAAATATAATGCAATCCTGAGCCAAATACCAACAACATTCTTTAAAGAGATGAAAAAACTAATCATTAACTTCGTATGGAAAAGAAAGAAGCCCCGAATAAGGAAAGCACTATTGAAAAAGAAGAATAAAGTAGGAGGACTCGCACTACCTGACCTCAGAACCTACTATATAGCTACAGTAGTCAAAACAGCCTGGTACTAGTACAACAACAGATACATTGACCAAGAGAAAAGAAACGAGAACCCAGATGTAAATCCATCCACCTACGGTCACCTGACCTTCAAAAAGGGCACAAAGTCCATCAAATGGGGAAAAGACACTCTTTTTAACAAATGGTGCTGGCAAAACTGGATGTCCATCTGCAAAAAAATGAAACAGGACCCATAACTCACACCATACACAAAAACTAATTCAAAATGGATCAAAGACCTAAATACAAAGCCAAAAACTATAAAGTTCATAGAAGAAAAAACAGGATCAACACTAGAGGCCCTAATACACGGCATTAACAGGATACAAACCATAACCAACAACGCACAAACTCCAGAAGATAAGCTAGATAACTGGGAACTTCTAAAAATCAAACACCTATGCTCTTCAAAAGACTTCACCGAAAGAGTAAAAAGAGAACCTATAGATTGGGAAAAAAATTTTGGACATTACACGTCAGACAAAGGTCTAATCTCCATAATCTACAAGAAAATCCAACACCTCTACAACAAAAAGACAAATATTCCAATTAAAAAACGGGCAAAGGAAATGAACAGATACTTCACCAAAGAAGACATTCAAACGGCCAACAGACACATGAGGAAATACTCGCGATCACTAGCCATTAGAGAAATGCAAATTAAAACCACAATGAGATACCATCTCACCCTAGCACTACTGGCATGAATCAAAAACACTGGAAATAACAAATGTTGGAGAGACTGGGGGGAGATCAGAACTCTTATGCACTGCTGGTGGGAATGCAAAATGATACAACCGTTTTGGAAAACGATATGGCGCTTCCTTAGAAAGCTAGAAACAGAAATACCATACGATCCAGCAATCCCACTCCTAGGAATATATCCTAGAGAAATAAGAGTCGTCACACAAATAGACATATTGCACATCC
>NW_004443996.1:13713441-13723281 GCF_000243295.1 Trichechus manatus latirostris
GGACTCATAAGGCACAGCAGTCCAGGGACAAGGACTAGAAGGCAGAAGGGGACAGAAAAGCTGGTGACAGGGAACTCAAGGTTGAGTAAGGACAGTGTTGACATGTAGTGGGGTTGTTAACCATTGCCACAGGGAAACATGTATACTAACTGTTTAACGAGAAACTATTTTGTTCTGTAAACCTTCATCTAAAGTGAGAATAGCAGCACAACTGGAAGAACATAATCAATGTCACTGAATTGTGCATGTAAAAGTTTCTGAAATGGTGTATCTTTGGCTATGTACATTTTCACCAAAAAAAAAAAGGTCGAGAAGTGAGGGTGTTGACATGCTGTGGGGTTGTTAACCAATGTCATAAAACAATACGTGTACTGACTGTTTAATAAGAAACTATTTGTTCTGTAAACCTTCACCTAAAGTACAATAAAAAAATTTTTTTTTTAAAAACTATCAAATATTCCTACCCACTTTCTTTTTGAATCCCAAATACTCTTGGAATCAGTATTATTTATCTGTAATTGTTTGGTGTAAGACTTCTTTCCCTGGCTAGACTTTGGAGAACATGCCTTATGTTGCTTTGCATTATCTCACAGGGCCTAGGTAAACAATGGATATACAACAATCACACCATAAACATTTACTAGAGTGTTGATATGATTATAAAAAGTCAATTTACACACAACTTTGTAAGAATGAAGCTATTTTGTAGAGCAGGTTAGACATGCATAAAGCATTTTCCAATGCTTAAATTTTGTATTTCAAAACTCATTCAGTATAAGTATGGTTCAGCATTTGGCAATTAGGGAAATAATCTGGAAAATCTTGATGGTCCAGCGTCTGTGACTCATTAATTACACAAGCAGACTGTTATGAGTTTTCTTGGTGGAGAAGTAAAATAAACATATAAGATACTTGACTTGCTAGCTGTCATAATGAGTTTTTGAGATGTCGTGTTAGCTACTGTGCCCTCCCAATCTTATTTTTCCATTTTTAGTGATGTAATTTAGAAACAGGAGTCCCTGGGTGGCACAAACTGTTAAGCACTCAACTATTAACCAAAAGGTTGCAGTTCAAACCCACCCAGAGGTGTCTTGGAAGTCAGGCCTGGTGATCTGCTTCCGAAAGATCACAGCCCTCAAAAACCCTATGGAGCAGTTTACTCTGCACACACGCGGTCACCAAAAGTTGGAATCAACTTGACAGCAACTAATAACAACAAATTTAGAAATTAAATATTGCTTATAGGTATTGATTGATCAGTATATTGCTCCTATATACTAAATTAATTGTACAGCAGAACTATAATTTATGATTTTATTACATATGTTGCTAAAATTACTTTTACAGTAAACAATATATTAACATAATAATAGTAACTAAATTTTATTCTGTGCTTATACCTGCCAGGCACTGTTCTTAGGGCTTTACATGTATTAATTCAGGACAACCTTATGAGGCAGGTAATATTATTTCTCTCATGTTACAAATTTGAAGGAACTGAGGCACAAAGGGGTAAGAAATCTACCTAGGGTCATATAAGTAGTAAGCAGAGGAACTGGGATTCCAATCCAGGCAGTCAGGCTCCAGAGCCCCCACTCTTAATCCTATGTTATACTATCTCTCCAAAACAGCAAAACATCACAATATAATGGTGAAGTTTAGATGCTTTGAATACCCAGTAGTCCAGAAAATGTAGCTAACAATGTTCCAATTTGTGCTTGATTATCAACTTTTACTGTACTTTCTTTTAGTACAGCTTAAATTCTATACATATTATAAATATCAAAGTCTAGCAAAGTTCAAAGACATGCTCACTGTTAAAGGCAGAAAAACACGCATAGACCATTTCCTCTCCCTTCCTGGAAGACTCTGAGAATACAAATAAGACCAACACCATTTTAAACATTAGGTAATTTAGCATATCCTTAAATAATGTAATTGGCTGAAAACAAAACTATGAGTTCTTACTTTGAGATTAGCTTCAAAGTATCAAGGAAAATGATCAGATACCAATATTTTTTTTTAATCATCAAATCGATAAATAACATACCTTTTGCTCACTCATACTTTCAAAGAAGATAAATGTTTCCCCTTTTAAGACAAGCAAGGAATTTAATTTCAGTATACCTAACTTTGCTCAAATATGCAAGTGCTTTTAAAAAATACAGTTCTTTTATGTTAGTTAAGAGCATGGGTTCTGAAGTCAGACTGACTGACTTTAAATCCCAGTTTAGCCACTTGCTAGGTCTGGGAATAAAATTTGGTCCTTTGAAAGAATATATCAACTCTTACCAAAGCGCAAACAGACAAAGTACCAGATTTATTTTTCACACCAGACGAACGAACAGTTCTGGTCTCCTTCCCTTATGTGCATCAAAAAAATACTGAAAGTTTCAAAATCCCATGACTTAACACTTGCCCTAAAGTTAAGAAATAGGAATTTGTGGGTTATTTTTGTAGCAAACAGTGGACAAACTCTTAGGCAATCCTAATCACACTCTAGCACACAAAGTGAAATAATATACTATACTAAATAAATTACTCTTTTATCAATCACCACACAATGAATTTAAGGCTTTAAAACTATCTGAAGACTACAAAGGTATTTATGACTAAAATTAATCTTGTTATCACCTAACTAGAAACAGATGAGCAAATAAACACTTTGCTTTAGATAGACAATATCTGAAGACATATGACACCAATCTGAATGCTAATACCTAAAAATGCATTTAGAGTTGTAGTTAGAAATTAATACCAATATATTGTGGCTATAAATCTGAACTAAAAGGTAATATTTAGAATTAACAGTAAAATAGTATAGTAACAAAGAAAAAAAGCATTTATTGGTCACAATGAAAACACTCTATGCAAATAATTTAATATTAGTGTTATTGTTTTAACAGTATATTTTATTAATATAATACTATAGTAAATACTATTTTAATAATACTAAATTTAGCAATAATTTAAGAATTCAATTAGAATTACTAGAACAAATAATTTTATCATCATCCAAAAAATTAAATATCTTCTTTTATCCTACCATTGTAAGTGCAGGGATCAACAAAGGAGATTACACTTGGAACTCTTGAACAACTAAGCTTTCTATAAGCTTTTGTTAGCTCAAGGATCAACTCTTAAGTATCCTCATGACACTAGAGGTCAGCTACAAATTTATCCTAAATAGTCCTGAGAATTTTCTTTAGAGGGCTCACTACTTTGAAATCCTTTCTCTCTGTTCTTGTATCTTTGATGACAGTTTTTCAGCTCTTAACAGAAGCCCTGTTAATGTTCTCCTCTCCTGAGTGGCAGGTAGAGTACTTCAGGTGAATACTTAAAGAGGGCAGAAATCATTTTCTTCACAATTCCAAGAACTATACAGTGCTCTGCAAACTCTAAGGTGGGAGTGGGGGAGGAGAGTAATTCAGATATTTTCCCCTCCTTATCTGCTTTGATTGGGTATCAATTGCATATGCAAGGTCGGCAGCAATTACAGTAACATAAAGCAAAACAAACAAAATCAACTAATGTAAATGGCCAGGCTAAAACACTTTCCCTGAGATGTAAAATAACCCATTTATTTCAATCAGCAAATTGTTAAAAGATACTCCTGATTATAGGTCGGGAAAATTGGACTTTTTTACATTACAGACTTGTAAGGTAAAAATGGACACATAACTTTTTTTTTAATTCCTTGAGACATAGCTATATAACTGTAAATGTGGACAAAGCGCAACTAATTGGCTCAAAATAGGAATTTTTATCTTTATTTCCTTCAAGGAAAGAAATATCTGGGAAAACTGATGTAATCTACCAATATCCCACACATTTGCCACTCACAAACAAAGATGAGGATATCACTTCAATTTGCTGACGGTGGAGAAACTGTTGTTACTGGTCGGTGCTGTTGAGTTGATTTCGACTCATAGTGACCCAATGTGGCAGAGTAGAACTTACCCCATATGGTTTTCTAGGCTGTAATCTTTAAGAAAGCAGATCACCTACCTGGTCTTTTCTCCCTTGGATCTTCTAGGTGGGTTCAAAATGCCAACCTTCTGGTTAGCTAAGCATTTAACCACTGCACCACCAGGGCTCTTGGTGGAGAAACCAGGAACATATTTATGAAACCAGAAATATCATGCCCTTTTCACTTTCATGAAACACATTCTAAAGGAATTTTAATACTTTTCCTGCCACTGTATCTCAGCAAGTCAGCAAGCAAGCTATATCACATTAAATCAATCTAAAGACTGGGATTTAGAAGTGAAAAACATGATTGCTAGGATGGTTGACTGAGCGGAAATACACTACATAACTACTGCCTATAGGGTTATCTGCCGCACCCCCCCCTTGACTTATGTCCTACAAAAGATCACTGTTTAAAAAAAAGACACTGTAAACTAGTACTACTCTTTAACAAAGCTGAGTATAGGGAATTTTTAGACAAATTTGATTTATTATATTATTCTTATCTCTGCCAGTGCCTGTTATCATATCAAACATATCTTCACTCCTTGCAACTTTCCCAACTGGCAAATGAAGATTATTTTCACTCATTGGGATGTCAAAAGTCTTCATTAAAGTTTGTCCAGCATTTTAAAATATATAGATAAAGCAGTTATAATAAGGAATTTATAAAAAGTTATGTATTGCCTTAGAACTCTCACAGAAGTAAAGGTTGTAGTGTGTTAGCTGCACTCTATTTTTTAAACAAACTTTACTGCTTCTGCACGTATTTTTCAAAGAAAAACAACCTTCAACATTAGAGAACAGAGACATTAACCTATCCTTTGGGGGGATTAGTGTCTAATCTAACCCTAACTAAAGACCAGGAATCAAAATCTTTCTAAGACTGTGACTGGAAAAGAAAAGTTTCTATCAGGTTACGATGACCAGTAGAGAAATCAATTTGGAGGAGACAAGGAAAAGCAGAAGTTCCTTTGAGGAAAACCTGGAACAGTTCCTGGCTTTACACGATGCTGTTATTCATTCCCAGCAATTTAAAAAACTACTCCAAATTATATTTAAGACACAACACTCAAACAGAATTAAAGTATAGCAAGCTTTAATTTTACTTCTTTCTCTTTCAGGTTCGAGTTTATATCAGAATCAAACCTTATGGTCATACATTAACATTGCTTTTGTCATTTCCAGGTACTTTTATTATGTATAGGCTTTTTCAGGGTAAGGAGGGGGGCTGGAGGGTAGTTGGATATAGTTGTCAACTTACCATATTTTCAGTTTTGAATTCTATATGCTTTTTTCATTTAACCAGTAACATCTTAGAAGATGTGCCTGTGTTAGAAATAGGAATGATGACATGTTGTTGTGTGCCATGGAGTTGATTCCAACTCATAGCGACCCTATAACCCAAACCCGTTGCCATCGAGGAGATTCCAACTCATGGCGACCCTATAGGACAGAGTAGGACTCCCCCATAGGGTTTCCGAGGAGCGGCTGGTGGATTCGAACAGCCAACCTTTTGGTTAGCAGCCTAAGTTCTTAACCACTGCACCACCAGGGCTTCAATGTTGACACAGCAGTGTGTTTTTGGATGTTCTGCATCTTTCCAGCCCCCAAGTGCCTATGCTCACATTATTCCTGCTGCCTGGACAGCCATATCCTACCTCCACTTCTGCAAAGCTAAATTCTGTTCATTCTTCAAGACCCACCTCAAATACTCCCTTCCCTGGACTCTCAACATTTTCTGTTTCTAATATTCAATGTTTCTAGCAATAAAAAATGTTTAACTAATTGTGTATCTGTCTTTTCTACTATACGGTGAGATCCTCCCATTTAAAAAAAAAAACCTCTCATGTCATGACTACAGACACAAGAAAACTTGAAATATAAAAAATAAAATTTCAGTTCAAAATAGTTTTTAAAACAGATGACATAAGCAGCCTAGTTATTCAATCAGTGGGGATGCTAGAACCCACTGTCTTCATTCTTAGCTGAACTCAACTAACTTGACTATAAACTCTTTCAAGGGCAGGAACATCTCGTACATCTTCCAACCCCACATCAGTGTCACCTAATATTCTGCACACATTGTCTCAATACAAATCCATAGTACTGTAGATGCCCAGACTATGATTAAAACACAAAGATCAGACCCTGAAAAATACTGAATTGTAAAATGATAAAACAGTGTTGTCAGTGTTTAGAATAACCTCAATGTCTACAACAAAAATGGTGTCAAAGATAAAGATGCTACAGAGTGGGACAAGGATGGCGACTAACTTTACTGAGAAGAGGGCACAATAAACAAATCGAAGTGAAAACAAGAGTGCTCTCGCATTTTAGCATATACTCCCAGAGTAAGACAAGACTCAAAATATATACTTTTTAACTATTACTTCATTAATAATGATGATCTTAGTAGTTTTAGTTTCCAAAGTATAAAGAAGTGTCATTAAGCAGAGACCTCCAGTACTGGGCACAGACCTCCTTGTACCTTCAAATAATTAGATAACACAGGCCATGAATGATCAGGACACTCTCCCCAGGAGGGTACAAGAAAGTGACACGGGTCAGGACCTAATCTCCCTTCCCTTCTCCCTTGCACGAGGAGATAAAACCTCAAGTGTGGCAAGTACCTGAGTTGTTAAGAAGTGAGTTTGAAGACTGCCCCACATGAAAATGACCTTCCCACCGCACTTGGTGGTACAGAATGACAGTACAGAACACTCCCTCCAGTAGAAGGGGATGCCGGGAGGCCGACAAAGGACTTACCTGGTTTTTCTGTTCTATGGTCAAATCTCCGGAGCTACGCAGACCGTGTCAGCAATAAATCCAAGAGCACGGACTTCAATCTCACACACTGGGAGAAGTCACAGCAGCTGCGGTGGCTATGGCAGTAACAGCGGTGGCGACCGCAACTCCTCCCTCCGCTTCTTTTCTTCCTCCACCCCTTGCCGCTACCGCTACCGCCTCCCGCTTTACCCCTCCTTCCCTTCGCTACCCCCACTTCCGGGTGATGCCCCGGCCGGAAACAGGGCCGACAAGGGGGAATGAGAGAGCGAGAAAGAGAGAGAGCGCACGCGCGCGGAAAGCGCGTCACGTGAGTCAGAAACACAGGAACGGCAAGCTTCTCCCGCCCCCTGCTGCCCCTGCGCTGACACGCAGTCCCGTGCGGATCTCTTCGCTTTGGCGCTGTAGAGCTCTACACCCCAGCTCCACAAAAAAAAAAAATCAACCAAAAAAACCCCATCAAACCCGTGCCTTTGTCACCTGTAATCTCCTAACTTCAAACCAAGGGGAAGAGGTTATCAGTGGACCATAAGAACTCCTTTTAAGTCGTCATCTACACCATTTTATCTTTCCCCAAGTTGAAATTAGCTTGTTTCTGTTAGACTGTATTACCTAACTCCAGATGTAAATGCTAGAGCTGTGATCTTACCCTTATTTTTTCATCGAAAAATGATCTCAAGGAAAAAGTGTTTTCAAATTCATAATCTTTATGTGTGAGTGTGTTGGGGGGGAGGGGAATCTCACCTCACTACCTTCACATGCCATCCCAAGCTCTGAACAATTTCCCCATTTACTCATTCACTCATCCACTCATCCATCATTTTAAACATCTACAGGACTCCAGGGATACAAAAATTAGAGTATCACCATAAGTTTAGATAGATGAGAAGCATAAAATGTAACAATACAATGCAATAAGTAAGTTGTACAAGAAGCATTTGTGAAAAGTGCATTCTCTTGTTGTTCTTAGGTGCAGTCCAGTCCGTTGCGACTCATAGCGACCCCATGTACAACAGAAAGAAACACTGCCAGGTCCTGCACCATCCTCACAATCATTGTTATGCTTGAGCCCACTGTTGCAGCCACTGTGTCTTATTACTATTTTCCAATTTGACATTTTAAAAAACAACACAATTTTAGGATATTTAAAAATATCATTAACAGTAAAAGAGGGAGCAGCTCCATCTCACTTATTCCTAAGCAATATGTGGCCTTTTCATATTTCCTTTCATTAAATATGTCATAAGATGTAGGAGGAAACTAATCACAGGACTGTTTGTATTTTCAACTGGAACCATTTGAGCCCAGTACCCATAGAAGAATAGTATCCCAAAAGAGTAAAAAGACAACCTACAGACTGGGAAAAAAAATTTGGCTACCACAAATCTGATCAGCGTCTAATCTCTAAAATCTGCAAGATACTGCAAAACCTCTACAGCAAAAAGTCAAATAACCCAATTAAGAAATGGGCAAAGGATGTGAACAGGCACTTCGCCAAAGAAGACATTCAGGCAGCTAACAGTCACATGAGGAAATGCTCATGATCACTAGCCATTAGAGAAATACAAATCAAAACTACAATGAGATACTACCTCACCCCAACAAGGCTAGCATTAATCCAAAAAACAGAAAATAATAAATGCTGGAGACGTTGTGGAGAGATTGGAAAACCTATACACTGTTGGTGGGAATGTAAAGTGGTACAACCACTTTGGAAATCGATTTGGTGCTTCCTTTAAAAGCTAGAAATAGAAGTACCATATGATCCAGAAATCCTGCTCCTTGGAATATATCCTAGAGAAATAAAGAGCCATCACACGAATAGATATATGCACACTCATGTTCACTGCAGCACTGTTCACAATAGCAAAAAGATGGAAATGACCTAGATGCCCATCAACAGATGAATAGATAAACAAATATATTCACACAGTGGAATACTATGCAACGATAAAGAACAACAATGAATCCGTGAAACATCTTATAACATGGAGGAATCCGGAAGACATTATGCTGAGTGCATTTAGTCAGTCGCAAATGGACAAATATTGTATAAGACCACTATTATAAGAACTCAAGAAAGCTTTAAACACAGAAGAAAACATTCTTTGATGGTTACGAGGGGGGGAGGGAGGAAGAAGGATATTCACTAACTAGATAGTACACAAGAATTATCTTAGGTGAAGGGAAGGGCAGCACACACTACAGGGGAAGACAGCACAACTGGACTACACCAAAGCTAAGAAGTTTTCTGAATACAACCAAACACTTCGAGGGACAGAGCAGGAGGGGCAGGTGTCTGGGGACCATGGTTTCAGGGGACATCTAGGTCAATTGGCATAACAGTTTATTAGGAAAATGTTCTGCATCCCACTTTGGTGAGTGGCATCTGGGTCTTAAAAGCTAGCGAGCAGCCACCTAAGATGCATCAATTGGTCCCAACCACCTGGAGTAAAGGAGAATGAAGAACACCATAGACACAAGCAGAGTATTAGCCCAAGAGACAAAAAGGGCCACATAAACCAGAGACTTCATCAGCCTGAGATCAGAAGAACTAGATGGTGCCCAGCTACCACCAATGACTGCCCTGACAGGGAATACAACCGAGCCCGACAGAGCAGAAAAGTGGGGCGCAGAACTCAAATTCTAGTAAAAAGACCAGACAATGGTTTGATTGAGACTGGAGGGACCCCAGAAGACATGGCCCCTGGACTCTCTGTTAACCCAAAACTAAAACCATTCCTGAGGCCAACTCTTCAGACAAAAATTAGACTGGACTATGGGACACAAAATGATACTCATGAAGAGTGTGCTTCTTAGCTCAAGTAGATGTGTGAGACTAAATCGGCAGCTCCTGTCCAGAGGCGAGATGAGAAGGCAGAGGGTCAGAAGCTGGTTGAATAGACACAGGAAATCCCGGGTGGAAAGGAGTGTGCTGTCACAGTACAGGGAGTGCAACAAGGGTCATATAACAATGTATGTATAAATTTTTGTATGAGAGACTAACTTGAACTGTACTTTCACTTAAAGCACAATAAAAAAAATAGTATCAACAAGGAAAAGATTAGTCCAAAGGACTAATTG
>NW_004443996.1:13723626-13725596 GCF_000243295.1 Trichechus manatus latirostris
GGAGTTGTTAACCAATGTCATAAAACAATATGTGTACTACTGTTTCATGAGAAACTATTTGTTCTGTAAGCCTTCACCTGAAGTACAATAAAAAAAATAGTATCAAGCTTAAGAATTTTGCAGAACTCAAAATAGTACACAAAGTACAATTATTAGATAAATAATATTTGTTAAAGCCTTAGAACAGTGTCTGGCACATAGTAAGCATATTTAAGTGTTAAAAAATTTCCATCCTACCTGTTGTTAAATTCCTGTTAAGCTTTGTCAGGCAAAATTTAAAATTGCCCATTCATCCATATAAATATAAAATTAGCCTCAAAACTCCTTATCTTCCTGGAAGCTGTTGATATCGACCAATGAGCACAACCTTAACTATTAAGATATGAATTCAGCCCAAACTGAAAATTTTAAAAAATTACATTGCATTAAGACAGCTTTGAAGTGGGCTTCCAATATTTCATAAGTTGGTTTGTAACTATTAAGAATTTTAAGTTTTCAAAGAAATTCACTAAAAGGCTGAAACCAGAGATAAAACCTACCAGAATCAGAATATCAAATCTACCAGCTATCTCGTTTTTACGTAGATAATAAAGTTTATCACTATTCGCTGCAAGGTCCTCTACCAATCAGGTACATTAACTGAGCATTTCCCTCACTCCAAAACACCTTGTATGTATAAATGCATCATTCCTAATCCCCCTTGTAAGTATACGTTTTTTCATGATTACTGTATTATTTTGACTGAGCTTTCAAATAGATGCGAGTGTCTTCAGGAACTAATCATGTTTTCTGGGGATTGAGCTGATACTAATACCACCTTGTAAGCATTTTTAGGGCACCTACTATCTCAATCAAAGTTAATAGTCATGAGGGTGAGAACTCAACATTTGTCTTTCCACAACTAACAAAGTACCTGGTTTTAAGTTTATTGAATGAATTTAAAAGAACAGTACACAGGTGGCAAATTAATTCCATGTTAGAGTGAAATTAAGAATGGGATTTATGACATTCACCCTAATTTAAAAAAAGTCATAGCTCTACAAGAAATAGTGCTTAAAGAATTTGAAATGCTTCTAAAGTAGGTCACTTACCTGAACTCCTCAGACACACAGATACTTGAGGATCGGGAGACTGACTAACGTATTAGACGAAATTTCCAACTCTAGGTATTATTAAAACTCTCAAGGGGATGTGTTATAAGTTCATTTTATTTGAGTGCACTAGAAAAACTACAAGGTCTGAATACTATGATACAATACAAAATTAAAAAACTTAAAACTACTGCTTCATTTCTAGTAGTGGCCATGGTAGTTTTAGAATTACTCATCAGAACATGGTTAACTACAAAATTAAGTTTTAGAAGCTTGTTCAAAGATGCTATCACCACCAAGTTTTACCACACAAAGCAACATATACTTCTGCTGGCAAATGGACAAATAGACATTCTAGAATGTTAGATATTTCTTTTAACTTGTCAAAATAACTGACAATTACAATTGGCATAACAAAGCTTATTAAGAAAATGTTCTGCATCCTACTTTGCTGAGCGGCAGCTGGGGTTTTAAAAGCTTGCAAGCGGCCATCTAAGATGCATCAATTGGTCCCAACCACTCGGAGTAAAGGAGAACAAAGAACACCAAAGACACAAGGAAAGTATCAGCCCAAGAGACAGAATGGGTCACATAAACCAGAGACTTCATCAGCCTGAGACCAGAACTAGATGGTGCCCGGCCACCATCAATGAACGTCCTGACAGGGAACACAACAGAGGGTCCCTGATGGAGCAGTAGAACGATGGGATGCAGAACTCAAATTCTAATGGTCTAAGACTGGAGGCGCCCCGGAAAGCATGGCCCCTCGACTGTCTATCACCCCAGAACTAAAACAATTTCTGAGGCCAACTCTTCAGACAGGGATTGGACTGGACTGTGGGACATAAAGTGATACTCATGAAGAGTGTACCGCTTTGT
>NW_004443996.1:13725696-13736907 GCF_000243295.1 Trichechus manatus latirostris
TGAGATGGGAAGGCAGAGAGTTAGGAGCTGGTTGAATGTTCATGGGGAATCAGGGGTGGAGGGGAGGAGTGTGCTGTCACAGAACGGGGTGAGCAGTGGGGGTCTCATAACAATGTATGTAAAAAAAAATTCTGTATGGGAGACTAACTTGAAATGTAAACTCCATTTAATTACAACAATTAAAAAAAAATAAAGTGTAAAATTTGGTAGGTTTTCACATAAAAAATAAATTAAAAAACTGACAATTAACACTTACATGACAGTAGTAGTACAAATCATACTAAAAAATTCTTCCAGTCTTTAGAATACTCAGTGGTAATTCAGTGATGAAAAAGTAAGTAATCTAATGGAAGGTTGAGGGTTCCTTAAAACCATGTTTATTTTGCTTAGTCACATCTCAGGGTTATATGCACTTGAATACTTTAGTCTTATTATGAGTAACATTCTTTCTAAAAATGGGATATAGTGTTCAAATTTTACCAAATACTGGTACTATATAGTTATAAACCTTGCAAACTATTTTCCAGTGACAAATTATTTTTCCTACTCAAACCATCAAGTTGCTGCCTTTAATGAAAATTTTAATTTAGAGAAACTAAGACATATTGCTATGACAGCGTACTTCTAGTGAGTGTTTCATGTAATATAGGTAAGTAAAAAAATTTACAAATGTCTGGTTAAGTATAAATACTTATCTACATTAGGTAAATTCAGAGAATCCTAAAAGCCACTTACTTGATACCTTTGATACTACCAGGAAAGTGGATTTTAGAAATCTCTAAGTTTAGCTGTTATGGATAGGTTATTCGACTGAAATTCCATTGTCTGCTTACTTGAGCATTATTAACACACTACATTGTTCTTGTTAGGTGCTGATGGGTAGATTCCAACTAATAGCGACCTATAGGACAGAGTAGAACTGCCCCATAATGTTTCCTAGGCTGAAATCTTTACAGGAGCAGATTGCCAGGTCTTTTCTCCCACGGAGCTGCTGGTGGGTTCGAACTCAGGATAATGCACAAAACCAAACATTGTCACAGATTACAGAAGAGATCACTGTTATAGACAACTGGGGAAAAGTGTATTTGACAGATCCCTTTGTTTTTAGTAACATTTTAAACTTCTCTAATAAACATAATCTGAAACCTAAATAGATGTGCCAAGGGAGCCAAAGAGCTATAGCTAGTCTTCAGACATCCTAGGAGTTCACTTTATAGGACCACTCTTCCCGTGGGTCTGATGACACCCTAAGTTCTCTAGGCAGGAGTGAAAAGGACTTAGTAATACCAATTCCAAATACAAACATGAATGAGAGGTAGAAAACGGTAGGCATAAGCAAGATCTGGACACCAAATTTTTAGCTCAAAGATGATCATTTACTCATTAGCCATAATTTCAGCTTGATATACAGCTGATTTCCAGATAATAACCTAATTTTCCTTTCACACTACCTTATAAAGTTATTTAAGAAGTTTTATAGCATTTTGACTTTAATATTAACACAAAGGCTAAACAAATGGTGAACAAGCTTGGTTTCATTTACATAGGAAACAAAGAAAACCTACAATAAAAGTTTCAAATGTACTTTATTTCTTCAATAATGCCATATTTTAATGGGTACACAGTGCTTTTACTTGGCATCAATTATAAGTTGGTTTTGAAACAATTCAGTATTATACCACCAGTTGGTTTGATTACTGATCTCTCCATTCCTTCGGGGTGACTCTGCCAACAGGGGACAGGTTCCATTCTATTCCAATTTGTGTTGCTGTCTGTAAGAATTAAAATGTTGTCAGTTATACATGTTTAAACCAGAATCCACTATCCCGTGGAGTCTATTTCTTAAAAGTGAGAAAGATCTTCTGCCCTATAGGTTAAAAACACACAGAAACTCACCTGGGGTATAATGCCTTCCATGTAGTCCAAACCTAATTGCTGTCCTAATGTAATAGAGCAGTGTTGTCCAATATAACTTCCAAAGATAATGAAAATGTTTTGTACCTCTACTGTCCCATATAGTAGCCACTAGCCACATGTGGCTACTGAGCACTTGAAATGTGGCTAGTATGACTGAGGAATTGAACTTAATTCTAATTTATATTTCACATTCACATTTCTATACTACCTCCTCAAAACATTGCTTCCTTCAACCACAACTACCTAAATAACTGCCAAAGAGCCCTTTGTAATATCTCTTCACCATTAAGGAGCACTTCTCCAAAAGCTGCTTCAAAGACAACATGTTTATCTTTCTAATTAACTACTCACTTATTTTAACAGCATATCTAATTTCAGGAAGATCAAAACAAGAACGGGAAAGGTCTATTAAAGTTTGTTTATTAAGGCAAACATATTAAAACAAACTTTTATATTTATTATAGCTTCGGAACTCCTACTTTTAACCAGCAACTACAGTGACTGGTAATTAGATTGCTAAATATAAGATGTAAAAACTAAAATATTGAAAGCAAGTTAACTTTATATCTCATCTATCAAGAATACTGTGCTCAATTCCGAATGCACAATTTTAGAAGAAAAACTGGTAAATGGAGTGCGTCCAGTAAGGTGACCCAAGATGGTGAAAATCCTGGAAGCCACATAACAATAAATGACTGGCAGAACTAAGGACATTTAATCTGAAAGAGGCCTTAGGAGACATGATAGCATTATCTGATGGCTGTTACATGGAAATAGGATCAGAATTTCTGTGTTGCAACGGAATGATGAATAGAATATAAAGCGGCAGATTTTAATACAACATTAATATCCTTTTGACAGCTACACAATATGGAAAGGGCTGCTTTGTGATCCAGTGAGCAACTTGCTATTGGAAATGTTAGGAAATGAATGCTTAATATTGAGGAAGAAATCCATGCATTAGGTGAGTGATTAGATTATAGAATCTCTAAAGTTTCTCCTAACTACAAATGTAAGCTACTTTGTTAAAACATTTTGAATACATGGTCCAAGTGAGAATGAAAAACATCTAAAATAGAAATTACCAATGAATAGTACTTACATATGTCCATACAGCAACACAGAAAGTAGCTCCACTAGCTAATACAGCATTACCATATTTGTCATGGAAATCAGGTGCACGTTTCTGGTGGCTCCGCCTTGCCATTGTTTGCTGAATGCTTCGAACTTAAAGAAAAAAAATACAGAAGCATATCTATCAAAAATCAGGAAAACAGAACGTACGTGATTGATATTGCCAATCAAGAAAGCCAAGGAAGTTAACTTTACAGTATTAATACAGTTCAAGAAAATGGTAAAACATATTTTAGCTAAAAGCAAAGCAACATACTTTGAAATGCATCAAAAATAAGATGAATATGATAAACCAAATACAGCAAAATGCTAACTACAGAATCTAAGTGGTGGGTATGCAGGTGTTCATCATACAATTCTTCCATCTTTTCTCTATGTTTCAAAGCTTTCATAATAAAATGTTGGAGGGAAAAAGCAAAGCAGCAGTGATGTCAGTAACATTCACTTCAAATTAGTATTTGTATAACCTTTGGAACTTGGTTCCTATTCATTAACTTCAACAGTTATGTCTTAAAATTTTCACTAAAGTTTACTCAACAATGCTCAACAACTTAAAATATACAAGGGCAAATAAACTCAAAATGTTCAAATTTAAGCACTCTGAATATTTATGACCTTAAAGTTATTTAAAAAAAAAAAAAAACCTCTAAAAATTAGGGCAATATTTATTTTTTAAAAAATTACTAGTGAATAAGGCACCATGCTAAAAGAAATGGGGCATATGTGTTACGATGCAGATCCTATCATCAGGTAACTTCCAGTCTAAATGAAGAGATCAAACACAGACAAAAAACATTGTAATACAAGGAAGTAAATTTTAGCTAAGCACTTTGAATGACAGGTATGATTTGGCTATGTAGATGTCGGAGAGGGGAATCTGAACAAAGGCAGAGGTAGAAAAGCCCAGTGTACTAGAAAACCAATTAAGTTTGGTAGATGGATAAGGCGTATAAACATGCAAAAAGGATTAAACTAGAAAGGATCATGGAGGGTCCTGAATACTAGGCCATTCTTTTTGGTCGGCAAGGGTAGCTGGTAAAAGTTTTTGAGCAGAATAACCAGATTATAACTGTGCTTTTACTATTATTATAGTGGAAAGGATATAAGGATTGTTTTGAAAAGGTCTCCTGGAGCTTCTTAGGAATGCTTGGCAAAGGACCAAGACTGGAAAATGTGTATTTCCAGCTGGTTTTTTTGTCTGGTTGGTTTTTTGCTTTCTCTCCAATCTAAGCAGGTCGTTATTGTTTTAAACAGGGCCTTAAAAGGTACTTTCACATTAAGTATGTAATGAAAAGCATGTTAGAGAAACAGCAATGTTGCCCATTCCCTGCTAGTACTTTAGAACATAATGGCTTCTATGTGACACAATGGGTTGAGGATAGTTATGGTTTCTTCTCATAACTGCTTTATACTGCTTTTGTTCTTACCTTTAAGTAGTGACACCTAGGATGAGGAAATTACAAACATTTCACAATATATTCTGTTCTAGAACAGTTTCAAAGTGAGTATCTGTTGAAGTCTACATTTAAAAAAAATTAAAAAACAAAAAAGTCATTTCCTGAGGTACAACAAAGGAGCTCTGATGGCGCAGTGGTTATTAAAGTGCGTGGCTGCTACATGAAAGGTTGGCGGTTCGAACCCACCAACCACTATGCAGGAGAAAGATGTGGCAGTCAGCTTCCCTAAAGGTTATAGCCTTGGAAACCCTATGGGGCAGTTCTACTCTGAACTATAGGGTCCCACATGAGTTGGAATCCACGTCACGGGCAATGGGTTTTTTTGTTTTTACAAAAGAGTAGAGTGAGGTTCAAAGAAGTTTAATCATTTGCACAAAGTGAAAGAAATAATAAAAATGCAGCTTTTGGAACATGAAAATCCAGACAGGTGACTATTTTTTGGTTATTTTCAAAGGTACTTAAGTGTTATAAACACAATCTAATAATACCCCCAATGACTCTGTAAAGTGGGGGTGGGGGGAAGATGGCTAAAAAGGTAATTGCTTAAGGTCACCTTGACTATAAAACGACTGCTCACGTTGCAAAAATAGTAATTACTAAAGGTCACCTTCAGTACAAATCAAGTACAGAAATGAGTTTGTTTTTTTCTCTCCAATCTAGTGCATTCTCAATAAATAATGCTGGTCTCAATTTTTCCCTGTACCTGTTTAATCTTTCGGTAAAAAAAAAAAAAATGAACATGATTGCTTTCTGGGCAGCTAATATTCAATTAATAACCCAAAAATAATTTCAAAGCTGCGGGACTACCATTCAGGTTGTCTGTCTCAATGAAACGAGGCTAAGAGCTAGATTGTTTCCTTGCGTTACGGCTACAGAAATTTGGGAGGAGGTTCTATGTGGGGTTAGGCGAAAATGTACTACCATAGCTAAAATTCAGAAAATCACTTAAGAAACGAGAAGTATCCACCAAGAATGTCCTTTTCTGAACCGCAGGCAGGACTAGGCTATGACTCTCTCCAGTAAGAGGGCTGGGAACCATTGCAAAAACGAGGTTATAAGGCCAATGCTAAGGACATCGTCCCAATGGCTTGGGGGGAGAGGAGAAACACAGGTGAGAGGACAAAGCATTTTAGAATTAGAAAGCAAGAATGTTGGTGGACGGAAAGGGCACGAGAAACCACGAGGACGAATGAATATAAGGCTGCTGAAAATGATTTGCGCACAATTTCTGCTCACCTTGAAGACGACTTAGTGCGTTTTTGGCCACGGGAAACATCGTTTAGAAGTAAATGGAATTGCGGCAACTGCAGCTGCTGGCTAGTTGCAATCGCGTCCGGTACCCTTGCAAAGAGCTCTGAAAAACAAAATGGCTTTCAGAAGGGCTCCTAAAGAGGTTTGATGAAATCTCGCGATATCTGGGAAGGAAAAAAAAAAAAAAAAGAGAGAGAGAGAAAAAAACTCTATTCAAATTGTTATTCTCTTTACCGCGAGGAAAGATAAAGGGCTTTTGGGAAATGTAGTTTCAGACTTTGTAAATGATGCTTGATGGTGTTTAATAAATGAGAGAACCACTTGAAGGCAAGTTTAGGACTCTCTGGAGAAGAGCTGAGACACTGGCCTTAACTTAGGCTGAGTAGGCTAAGGCACTATCTTCAAGATAGTGTTAAAGTTCCAGAAGTTTGGGTTTTTATCTTGCTCCACACTAGCTAATTCTTTCTCTCCGCTCCTAAAACTTCCTTTACTTCTTTAATTTTTACCTCCTTTTACTATATACTAGTTCCTGGATGGCGTTGTGGTTAAGTGCTACGGCTGCTAACCAAACGGTCGACAGTTTGAATCTACCATGCGCTCCTTGGAAACTCTATGGAGCAGTTCCACTCTGTCCTATACGGTCGCTAATGAGTCTGGAATCCACTGGAACACAACGGGTTTTTTCAGTCCCCGGTTGGAGTTCCTGGCTTGTGCAAATTGTTAAGCGCTTCAGGAATGGTTGGCAGTTGGAACCCACTCAGAAGTGCGTTAGAAAAAAGGCCTGGTAATCTGCATCCAGAAGGTCATAGCCTTGAAAACTGTGTGGAGCACAGTTCTACTCTGACATACATGAGGTCACCATTAGTCAGAATCGACTCTACAACAACTTGTAAGTCCCTGGGTGGTGCAAACAGTTAACACTCTTGACCACTAACTGAAAGGTTGGAGGTTCCAGTCTACTTAGAGGTCACCTTGGAAGAAAGGCCTGGCAATATACAACCAGAAAATTAGCCACTGAAAACCTTTTGGATCACTAACTAGAGAACAGACACGCGTTAACTTTGGTGAAGGGAAAGGCAGTATGCAAAGTCAGCACAACATGACCAAGACAAGGGAAGACACTGAGAGGTATGCAAGAGTAAAAGACAATGACGGTAAATACCATAACATATACAATCCTGCAACAATAGTAATAACAAACAATAATTTATGAGTGGATACATAGGTAGATACGTATGCTGAATAGGTGTGGGCGGGCATGTGGGAGTACACCCACGTGCATATGTGGGTTTGGCTGTGGATATTTCTACATACATATTTGTATGTGCAGCATGTCTATTCATATATATAATAGAGCATGCAGGAGGCACAGTTACGGAAACATTCTAGACATAACCAAATGCCTCCCAGGATTGAGTTACTGGGCTTGAAGATTAAGGACCGTAGTCTCGGGGGACATCTAGGTCAATTGGTGTAACATAGTTCATAAAGACAATGTTCTACATCCTACTTTGGTGAGTAACATCTAGGGTCTTAAAAACTCAAGAGTGGCCATCTAAGATACAATTATTGGTCTCTTTCCATCGGAACAAAGGAGAGTGAAGAAAACCAAAGACTCCAGGAAAAAATTAGTCCAAAGGACTTGGACCACAGGAACCACCGCCTCCACTAGCCTGAGCCCAGAAGAACTAGATGGTGCCCAGCTACTACTACCAACTGCTCTGACCAGGATCACAATAGAAAGTTCTGGTTAGAGTGGGAGTAAAAAAGTAGAACAAAATTTAAATTCATAAAAAAGACAAGATTTACTGTTCCGAGAGAGACTGGAGGAACTCCCAAGACTATGACCCTTAGACACCCTTCTAACTTGGAACTGAAACCATTCCCTGAGATCATCATTCAGCCAAATAATAGACAGGCATATAAAATAAACAATAACACCCGTGAGGAAAGTGCTCCTTGGAACAATCATCTACATGAGACCAAAAGGGCAACATCTGCCCAAAAGCAAAGATGAGAAAGCAGAAAGGGGCAGGAAAACTGGATGAATGGAAATGGGGAACTCAGGCGGTAATGGGGAGAGGCTGACAGATTTCGAGGATTGCAATTAATCTCACAGAAGAATTTGTTCATAAACTATTGAATGGGAAACTAATTTGCTCTGTAAATCTTCACCTAAAGCACAATTAAAACAAAATGTAGAAAAATTAGGAAAACAAAAACAAAACACTTTGGAGCACAGTTCTACTCTGACACACAGGAGGTCGTCATGAGATGTAATCGACTCAACAGCAACTGGTTTTTATTGTACTGTAAGGAAAATTTTTATCTTTTGCCTTATTTGTTTATTACCAATGTGCATTCATGGCGCTTTTTTTTTTTTTTTTTTAAATTGTACTTTAGATGAATGTTTACAGAACAAACTAGTTTCTCATCAAACAGTTAATACATATATTGTTTTATGACATTGGTTAACAACCCCATGATATGTCAACACTCTCCCTTCTTGACCTTGGGTTCCCTATTACCAGCTTTCCTGTCCCCTCCTGCTGTCTAGTCCTTGTCCCTGGGCTGTTGTACCCCTTTAGTCTCGTTTTGTTTTATGGGGCTGTCGAATCTTTGGCTGAAGGGTGAACCTCGGGAGTGACTTCATTACTGAGCTAAAAAGGTGTTCAGGGGCCATATCTCGGGGTTTCTCCAGTCTCTGTCAGGCCAGTAAGTCTGGACTTTTTTTGTGAGTTAGAATTTTGTTCTACATTTTTCTCCAGCTCTGTCTGGGACCCTCTATTGTGATCCCAGTCAGAGCAGTCAGTGGTGGTGGTAGCCAGGCATCATCTAGTTGTACTGGACTCAGTCTGGTGGAGGCCGTGGTAAATGTGGTCCATTAGTCCTTTGGACTAATCTTTCCCTTGTATCTTTAGTTTTCTTCATTCTCACTTGCTCCCGAAGGGGTGAGACCAATGGAGTATCTTAGATGGCTGCTCACAGGCTTTTAAGACCTCAGATGCTACTCACCAAGCTAGAACATAGAACATTTGCTTTATAAACTATGTTATGCGAATTGAGCTGGATGTTCCCCGGAACCATGGTCCCCACAGACCTCAGCCCAGCAATTCAGTCCCTCAGGGAGTTTGGATGTGTCTATGGAGGTTACATGACCTTGCCTTGTATAAGTTGTCCTGGCTTCCCCAGTACTGTATACTGTCTTAGCCTTGACCAAAGTTACCACATATCTATTGTCTGTTTAGTGTTTTTTCTGTCCCCACCTCTTCCCTCCCTCGTAACCATCAAAGACTGTTTCTTTTTGTGTGTAAACTTTTTCATGAGTTTTTACAGTAGTGGTCTCACACAACATTTGTCCTTTTATAATTGACTTATTTCACTCAGCATAATGTCATGGCACTTATTTTATTCAATGGGTTATAATCCATTATTGTCATTATTTATCTTAATGATCATATTGTCCCAGATGTGGTCAGTGGGATTCCTTTCAAGATAGTTTCTATGTCCTTTTGATATGTCTCCATCATTTTTCTGTGTACTTCTTTACTTTCTGGTACAAGATATTCAAAGTTCATCTTGTAATTTCCCTGCCCCAGCCCTGGAATCAGACATTTCTCTAAGAAGCTCTAATTTATTTTAGTGGAGATGGCATTTAACAACCTAGATCTGGGTACTAGGCATGCTCATTGTTATTTGGAGGTCATTACTTCTAGTCCTTTCAGTAAATAAAGATAGCAATAAATATTAGAAAAGATAAATTTGTACTGATACCTCCAATTCCAGTCCAACCCTAGAAAATTTTCCCTTACTTTCTGTCATTTCATATTTGTATCTCCCTTTTTCCACAGTGATAATTCTGGCTCCCAACAACATCAATGCTTTTTATGTATTATGTTACACACAATATATTTTCAGAATTGTTATACCCATATCACTATGAAAAACAAACCTACTCCAAGGCCCAGTTGATCTCTACTCATATGGAGCACAGAGGAAGAACGAGAGTCAAGAATAGGAGGAGATGATGGTACGTGTGGCTAATTTTCTGCATGAATGACTGCCACCTTTGCCATGAGACCAGAAGAACTAGATGGTGCCTGGCTACCATTACTGAACATTTTGATCAAGAATTCTATAGAGGAATCCTGATCAAAAGGGGGTAAATGCAGAACAGACTCTCAAATTCTCATGGACTCTAGGCTTTCTGAGGCCATGGAGGCTGGATGAACCCCTGAAACTATTGCCCTGAGATAATCTTTAAACCTTAAACCAAAAATATCCCCAAAATTCTTCTTAAAACAAAACAATAGTTTAGCTAAACTAGTAAAGAATGTCTGCCTTGAGCATTGTGCCCTTTTAAGATCTATCTGTTGCTAATCAAAATGTCAGTAGTTCGAATCCACCAGCCGCTCTATGGAAACCCTATGAGGCAGTTCTATTCTGTTCTGTAAGATCGATATGAGTTGGAATTGACTCGATGACAACTTTTTTTTTTTTTAATGGGATCAAACTGACAACAGCAATATGAAAGAGTAGATAGAAAACTTATGGAACAGTGAATTTATGATAACGAGGGAGGAACAATTTAGAAAAGGAGGATGAGAATGGTTGCACAACTTGAAGAATGCAATCAGTGTCACTAAAATGGTACATATAGAAACAGTTGAATTGATGTATGTTTTGCTGTGTATATTCTCAACAACGTCAACAAAATCAATAAAAAAAATTTTAAAAACTACTAAACAGTAAATTCAAGATTAGCTTGCAGTTTTTTTTTCTTTAGACTAAGGGTATATAGTCAAAGTAGTGCATTGATAAGTTATTTAGATTAGTTCTTTTTTCCTTAGTGTGTTTATGATTTTCATTTGAAATAGAGTTGGACTCCCTTTTTTCTATGTGTTCAATCTTAATTTTTTCTCATTCTTTCTGATTTAATTACATATTTTGAATATTAAAAACATTAACATTATTCCAAAAGTCAAAACTATGCAAACTGGTGTACTGAGAGAAGCGTCACTCTCTCCTCCATACGTTTCACTTCATTTTCCCCGTCTCCCGTAGGTAACCAGTTTCATTAGTTTCTGGTTCATCCTTTCTGTGTTTCCTTTTACAAAAATGGGTAAATACGCGTATAGTTTCTTATTTCCCCTCTATTTTACACAAATGTAGCGTGTAATATATACTCTTTTACACTTGCTTTTTTTGCTTAACTACAGTCATGCGCCACGTAACGTACGTTAGGGCAAAGTCCAACCACATATACGTCCATGCTCCCATAGGGTTATAATGTTGTTGTTGTTGGGTGCCATTGAGTGGATTCCGACTCATAGTGACCCTATGTACAACAGAACAAAACACTGCCTGGTCCTGCACCATCCTGACAATCTTTGCTATGATTGAGCCCATTGTTGCAGCCACTGTGTCAATCCATCTCATTGAGGGTCTTCCT
>NW_004443996.1:13737007-13782984 GCF_000243295.1 Trichechus manatus latirostris
TGGTCCTGCACCATCCTGACAATCTTTGCTATGATTGAGCCCATTGTTGCAGCCACTGTGTCAATCCATCTCATTGAGGGTCTTCCTCTTTTTTGATGACACTCTAACTTACCAATCATGATGTCCTTCTCCAAGGTCTGGTCCCTCGTAATAACATGTCCAAAGTATGTGAGACAAAGTCTCGCATCCTTGCTTTCAAGGAGCACTCTGGCTGTACTTCTTTGAAAACAAAATTGTTCCTTACTCTGGTAGTCCGTGGTATATTCAGTATTCTTTGCCAACACCATAATTGAAAGGCATCAATTCTTCTTTGATCTTCCTTATTCATTGCCCAGCTTTCACATATGTATGAGGCAGCTGAAAATATCATGGCTTAGGTCAGGCGCACCTTAGTCCTCAAAGTGACGTTGTTGCTTTTCACACTTTAAAGAGGTCTTTTGCAGCAGATTTGCCCAATGTAATGCATCTTTTGATTTCTTGCCTGCTTCTTCCATGGGCGTTGATTGTGGATCCAAGTAAAATAAAATCCTTGACAACTTCATTATTTTCTCCATTTATCATAATGTTGCTTATTGGTCCAGTTGTGAGGATTTTTGTTTTCTTTATGTTGAGGTGTAATCCATACTGTAGGCTACATGTACTCTTTGATCTTCATCAGTAAGTGCTTCAAGTCCTCTTCACTTTAAGCATGCAAGGTTGTGACATCTGCATATCGCAGGTTCTTAATGAGTCTTCCTCTGATTCTAATGCCATGTCCTTTCTTCTTCATATAATCCAGCTTCTCGGATTATTTGCTCAGCGTACAGATTGAATAAGTATGGTGAAATGATACAAGCCTAATGCACACCTTTCCTAATTTTAAGCCATGCAGTATTCCCTTGTTTTGTTGGAACAGCCGCCTCTTTGTCTCTGTACAGGTTCTGCATGAGCACAGTTAAGTGGTCTGGAATTCCCCTTCTTCGCAATGTTATCCGTAATTTGTTATGATCCACATAGTCGAATGCCTTTGCATAGTCAATGAAACACAGGTAAACATCTGTCTGGTATTCTCTGCTTTCAACCAAGATCCATCTGACATCAGCATTGATATCCATCCTTCCACGTCCTCTTCTGAAGCCGGCTCGAATTTCTGGCAGTTATCTGTAAATGTACTGTTGCAACCATTTTTGAATAATCTTCAACGATGATAAACAGAACTGGACCAAATAAATGGAAACTTCTTCAGCTATGTAGGATTTTCATTATTTTTAGATAGGGGAATTAGATGCTTAATGAAAACCGACTATGACCACAAAAACTTTAAAGACGGGAAATACTGCCTTCCAACCTTTTGCGCTTATCTCTGAAACAAAAATAACAAATAAAAAAGAAGCCACTTGCTGTCTATAACCTGTAATTTAGGTTGGTGCTCTAAGTGGTAGATCAAGCAGTGTAACTAAAATAAAAATTAAGAAAAAAAAAAACTATGAATAAACACAAAGTGTGTTTTATAATTTTTGACGTTCTGTTTTGGTAAGTGTATCTGACGGAGTTTCTGGGACACAGAAGGTATTCAAAGAACTCCCGTTAATTGATTTTTTAAGATTCTCCCTCAGTGATATTAAGTAAATTTTTGCATTCCTACTTCTACTTTTTTGATTTTAAGTACTGTAGAGGCAAGATGAGGGACTACAGTAGCTCTTATCAATCATTTGGCTAGGTCCCATTTTTCTAGAAAATGTCTCCAAACAGGTGGATTTCTAGGACTTCACAATGAGTCTGGAAAAAAGACCCCTTTTTATCAACCTTGGAGCCCTGGTGGCATAGTGGTTAAGAGCTTGGCTGCTAACCAAAAGGTCGCTAGTTTGAATCCACTAGCCGCTCCCTGGAAACCCTATGGGGCAGTTCTACTCTGTCCTGTAGAGTGGCTATGAGTCGGAATCAACTTGAACAACGGGGTACGTAGGTGCAGGACCTTCCATTGCCCTACATTTATTATACTTTTAGCCTTCTATTTTCCTTCATTCTATAGTCAAGTTGTAACCTGATGATAACTAGCTGGGTTTTTTTTTATAACTAGTGTGTTTATTGGAATTGTTTGCGTTTTATGTAACTTGGTGCCAGAACCTCGTCTTTAAGCCACTTCGCATTACAACACGCAATATTTCACAACTGCGCATGCGTGTTGCAAGAGTCTCTAGGCGCATATTATCACGTAAATGAAAGGAACGGCCCATCATCCTTAGCGGGCCAATGAAAAACCTCCAGATTAGTTCATTTCTATTGGCTAGCCGGGACCAATTAGAAGTCAACTCTCTTTTAGCGGGCGTCTAGTATAGCGCTCTGTGATGTAATGCGAGGGTTCGCCAGGCTGGGCTGACTTGGACCAATGAGGAAGGGCAAGGGGCAGGTTTGCCTGTTCTCACGCCCCACCCTCAGACCTTGCGGGAGGAAAGTTTCGCTTATAGGAGGGAGAGCAGCGAACATGGCAGACCGTCGGTGGTTTTGGTGTGTCTCTGCGACCGCGGCGGTGGCGCTGGTGCTCATTTATGGGGTTTCCTCGGCCTCAGCCCAAAGAAAGAAGGAGGTGAGGATGCTGTTTGCTGTAACACGGGCTTTTCCCAATGAGAGTGGAGCTTGAGAGAGTCTGTTCTCTCCTGCCCGCCTCCTTCCCCCGCCAGTTCTGTGCCTTTGATGGCTTCGATTCCGCCGGCTTCGGAGTTAAGAGGTTCGCCAGAGAAGGAGCTGTAACTCCTTGTGTTGTGGGCATGTAGAGTATGAGAGTGGGGAGGGGTAGGTGACAGCCAGCTTCTATAAGCCTGTGAATGTATGTAGCTACGAGTTTTGACACTTCTTTGGTTTGGGGCCCCGTGGTGGGAAGGGAGTTCGCCTTTAAGTCTGGAGGGTAGACTATCTGAGCGTCTTTCTGCTGTCGGCAAATATAACTCCTTCGTGGACGTTTAACAGCTATATTTTTTTGTAGCATTTTCATTTCAGGACTGTAAGAATTAGACTGAAGAGTGAAACTATGCCAGGTTTATTACATTTTCCAAAAAATTATTTGAAAGTAATTTATCAGTGGCGTTTTACCAACTTTCATTCAAAATATCAAGTGTACCAGGCACTGTTCTAGACACCTGGTATACATAAGTAAACAAAACTGAGATCCCTCCTTGTGGAACTTACAGGCTTTGGGAAGTGGGGGAGAGATAATATTCTTTCCTCACCATTAAGCAATCCAAGAAGAGGAATTTCAACATCGTGTTAACATTTTTTAGAGCCATATAATCTTAGACATTTAACAGACTATTAGAGATTATTTATGCCAATGCTCCAATTTTATAGATGAGAAAAACTGAGTCCTAAGCTTACACAGTTAACTACTCCAGAACAATGATTAAAATCCTAGTTCGGCCAGTCTAATGCTATTTTCTGAACATCATATGCTTCCTCTAGTACACAAAACATGTACGTGCGATTTTTAAAATAGTGGTTAAATATCTCAGATGCTTGCCAACTTGAACTGAATTAAGAAACTGTCTTCCCTTTGTTTCTGAATATTTGAACTATTTCGTAAGAAGAGATAAGCTAGCAAATGAAAACAGTGAGTTACTAGTAGATTGACAAAAAGTAAAATTAAAAAATATTCAGTTATCAAAGGTATGATGGAGCAGGATAATACACTGTGAAACTAGAAATTGATGGGCTTTTTAAGGAAGTTCCAAGCCACTGAAGGATCCCTGGTGGTGCAGCGGTTAAGTGCTCGGCTGCTAACCGAAAGGTCAGCAGGTCGAAGCCACCAGCCGCTCCACGCGAGAACGATGTGGCCGTCTGCTTCCATAAAGATGACAGCCTTGGAGTCCCTGTGGGGCAGTTCTAATCTGGTGGTTTTGGTCATTTTCAAAAGGATTTAGTACTGCGTTGCTATGAATGACTCGATGGCAACGGGTTTCCGTTTTTTGTTTTTTTTTTCTTTTTTTTTAGTTTGCCAAGTCATTGTTACGAGGAAAACAAAATGCAGAGCAATACATAATTTTATTTTCTAGTGCCTTTTAATTTTTTTTATTAAGACACCATATATAAGTGTATGTATATGTATAGGGAAGGAGCCTGGTCGCGCAGTGGTTAAGCACTTGGCTGCCAACCAAAAGATCAGTGGTTCGAACCCATCGGCCGCTCTAGGAAGGGAGGGAGATATAGTAGTCCGCTTCCCTAAAGATTACAACCTTGGAAACCCTATGGGGCAGTTCCACTCTGTCCTATAGGGTCACTATGAGTTGGAATCGACTCTAACGGAAGGAATTTACGTGTATAGAGAAACCTCTGCCAGGATACACAGCAAGCTCTTTGTTAACTGGCTATCTTTGGGGAGTGGAATGGTTAATGAGGGGAACACTTTCACTTTTTACCTTATATGCTGGTATCACATGAATTTTTACAATTACCACTTATTCTTTTTAAATAAAAACATGAAGGTTTTTTGTGTATGTGGTGAAAATACACACATCAAAACATTTGCCAGCACAGCAACTTCCACATTTACAATTCATGGACATTGATTACATTTTGCATTTTGTGCAACCATTATCACTATCCTTTTCCAAAATATTTCAGCACCATTAACATACACTCAATGCCCCCAAAACAAAAGGTCCCCCTTTCCCCTCTCCCTACTACCCCTGGTAACAATTAATAATCTTTAGTTTCTATATATTTGCTTATTTTATATAAGTGAGATCATACAGTATTTGTTCTTTTGTGACTGACTTATTTTGCTCAGCATAATGTTTTCAGGGTTTATCCATGTTATGTCATACATCAGAACTTCATTTCTCTTTACAGCTGCATAATATTCTATTGTATGTATATATCACATTTTGTTTATCCAATCGTCTGTTGGACATTTCAGTTGTTTCCAGGGTTTTTTTTTAAGCTAACAAATTCTACCAGTGAATTTATATTTATTCATTTACTTCGTTACTGAACTAGAAGCATAAGGTCTTAGTAAGAAATTGATCGTTTTAAGAAGGACTTAGCACTGAATTGTACATTTTAAAATGGCAAAATGGTGAATTTCATATTATGTGAATTTTATCTCAGTTCTGTAGTAAGAAGTTGATCATTTTAAAAAAGACTTAGCACTGAATTGTACATTTTAAAATGGTTAAAATGGTGAATTTTATCTCAATTAAAAAATTTTAAAAAAGGAATCAGATTCTAACTCCCTTCCCTTCATGTCCATTATTCAGACCCTTATCACTGTTGAAAGTATGTTGCAATAACTGCCTAGCTGGTCTCCCTCCAATTCATCCTTCCTACTGCTCCATGGGGCTAACGTGAAAATTCAAAAACCCTTCAACCTACTTTGCAAAGTATAAGAGAGCCTCTATAGTCTGTCTGAACAAATCCATCTTAGTAGAGGTACAGCGAGAATGCTCCTTAGAAGCGAGAGTGGCGAGACTTCGTCTCATGTACTTTGGACGTGTTATCAGGAGGGACCAGTCCCTGGAGACGGATATTGTGCTTGCTAAAGTAGAGGGTCAGCAAAAAAGAGGAAGATGTTCAAGGAGATAGATTGAGACAGAGGCTGCAACAATGGGTTCAAACATAGCAATGATTGTGCAGATGGGTGGTACAGGACTGGGCAGAGTTTCCATTCTGTTGTACATAGGGTCGCTATGAGTTGGAACCAACTCGATGGCACCTAACAACAGCAACAGTAGTCTGTCCCAAGGAGCCCTGGAGGTGCAATGGTTAAGCACTTGGCTGCTAACCGAGAAGTCGCTGGTTTGAACAAACTGGCTGCTCTTTGGGAGAAGAACCTGGAGACCTGCCCCTGGGAAGATTTCAGCCTAGGAAACCCTATAAGGCAGTTCTACTCTGTACTATAGGGTTGCTATGAGTCAGAATTGACTCGACGGCACACAGCAACAACTTGGTCTGTCCCTGGTCTACTTCCAGACTCATCTCAGTCCAGGCTCTTCCCTGTACTAGTCATTCTGACTTTCCTGCCTTCCTTGAATCTATCTGTACTCTTTTGCTTTCAAGTCTCTGCACGTCAGGACCTTCTGCTGGAGTGTCTCCCTCCCACCTGCATTCACCTGAAGGTTCCTACTCTTCCTTCAAGTCTTAGCTCAAACATTACTTTCTTCCTCAGCTAAGCCTTTCATGGTTCCCTCAGGTGAATTGAGTTGAATTCCACACATCATATTGTCATTATTTATATACTTCCAGTCTTTCCCATTAAACTGAGCATCTTGAATGCAAAAATTGATTTTTATTAAATTTTTCCCCTCTCACCCAACAGTGTCTGTCAAAAAAAAAGTCCTCAATAAACATCTAATTATTTAATTATGTGCATGCAGAGTCAGGAATCTAGTCTTTTGCTCACAAGCTTGCTTAGGTTTTACAACCTAAAATTGGATTTTCTCGTCAGTAAGCATGGAATTAATGTAGGGTAGTGTCTTAGTTATGTAGTGCTGCTATAACAAAGATACCACAAGCGGATGGTTTTAACAAAGATAAAATTTATTCTCTCACAGTCTAGGAGGCTGGAAGTCCGAATTCAGGGTGCCAGCTCCAGGGGAAGACTTTTTCTCTCTGTCGGCTCTGGGGGAAGGTCATTGTCATCAAACTTCCCCTGGACTAGGAGCTTCTCAGTGCAGGGACCCAGGTCCAAAGGACACATTTCTTCTCCTGATGCGTCTTCCTTGGTGGTATGAGGTCCCCATGTCTCTCTGCTCACTTCTCTTTTATATCTCAAAAGAGAATGGCTCAAGACACAGTCCAATCTTGTAGATTGAGTCCTGCCTCATTAACATAACTGCCGCTAATCCCATTTTAACATCATAGAGATAGGATTTACAACACGTAGGAAAATCACATCAGATAACAAAATGGTGGACAATCACACAATACTGGGAATCATAGCCTAGCCCAGTTGACAGACATTTTTGGGTGACACAATTCAGTCCATGACAGGTAGTAAAGTTGTTTTAGTTTTCACCTCTTCTTCTTCTACCTGGGAATGTTTTAGACTGGTTTTTTTTTTTTTTTTTTTAATTACAGTGATAATACTTAGAAGCAGTTTAAAAATATAGGTGTTCTGTTGCAGAATGCTTATTTTTTGTTAATTTTGCAAACTTTATTTTAAAAATTCATGGTCTATACTCTGTAGTAGATTTGGCATTAAATAATAAGATAATGTCTGTTTTTAAAATCTAAATATTGTTTTTAAAACGACACCTCTCCTAAATGAATATGATTAAAAACCACTCAAGTTTCTTATAGTTGTCTATTGTTAAATGGAATGCTACCCTACTTATCTTATTATTTATACTTTTAACAATGTTTTCACTGGGACATGGATTTATTTACTTATGTTTATTGAATTCCTCATATACCTATAATCCCCATAATAACCGTACAGAGTTAAATATTAACTTTGTTTGAAAGATGAGGAAACTGACATTGAGCAAGAAAGAAGTTGGGGCTTGCCCAGAGATGCATAGCTCTAAGAGGCTGAGCTGAGATTCTAGCCCTGGTCTGACTCTAAAGTCTATACTCTCTACTAGGCCACAAAGGTTTTGTGATGGTTAAGACTGTGTGTCAGCTTGGCTGGGCCATGATTCTCCATGTTTTAATGTAATCACTCCCATGATTGAATATACTGTGAGTAGCCAATCAGATGAAAGGGAATCTCCTTGGGGGTGTGGCGCGCATCTGTATATAAGCAGACGTTCTGGCTTTTTGCTCTCTCTGGATCCTGCGGCTGCTTCCTGTCGTCTCATCTCCCGTTCTTGGGACTTGAGCTGTCAGCTTATCTGCCGAACCTGGGATTCATCGATCTGCACAGCCTGTGAGTGGGAGTCCTGCTCTCCGACCTTCCAATCTTGGGCTTGCCAGCTTCTGCAGCTGTGAGACTTGGGAGAGGCCTCTACCCTGATCCACGGACTTGGGAGGTTCTAGCCGCTACAATCACATGAGCTGTTTCCTTGATATAATCTCTCTCTATATATATATTTATACACTTTACTGGTTTTGCTTCTCTAGAGAACCCAGCCTAAGACAGGTTTGTTTTGCAGTGGCTGTTTCATTTTTATGGTAACTTTTATCCCCCCTGTGGTAGAAGGGAAGTTGCTTGTCCTCACATCTGGTGCTATTTTAGAGAAGGCAGCATGGTAAAAATGAAAAAGTATGGTCTTTGATAAAAGTATTCATATTTTTACCTACTTCTGGAATCTGTAATAAATAATATTAAATATGAAACAGGGTGAAGGTATGAAGCACACTGAAATCTAATAAAAATGGTCATGATAATGCTACAGTGGCATATTAGTTGTATTTTTCGTCTTCAGTTTTCAAAAAAAATTTTTTTTGGCAAAATTTTAAAGAGCATGTACTTTAATGCAACCCAAAGGATCTTTATCAAGTTACTCTGAGTCTCATTTTCTTTATTGGTAGAATGGAAAAATTACCTATTTCTTTGGCTTTTGTGAAAATCAAATGAAGTGAGTGCTTTAAAGTGCCATATAGAAGACATTAGGTGATTATTAGAAAATAAAATAAGATCATGTTCCTCTGCAGTATTAACATGTTTTTCAATTGATTTTTTGGTGATGTTTTTAAAATAATTTTTTAAAGTTTTATTGTTGTTGAGAATATACATAGCAAAACACACACCAGTTCAATAATTTCTACACGTATAATTGAGTGACATTGATTACATTCCTCGGGTTGTGCAACAGTCTCACCCTCCTTTTCCGAGTTGTTCCTCCTTCATTAACATAAACTCACTGCCCTTTAAGCTTCCTATATAATCTTTTCAGTTACTGTTGTGAGTTTGATCCTGTATAGATAGATCTTAAAAGAGCACAGTGTTCAAGGCAGCCATTCATTACTACTTTAGCTAAACTATTGTTTGGTTTTAAGACTTTAGGGGATATTTTTGGTTTAAGGTTTAAAGATTATTTCCGGGCAACAGTTTTGGGGGGTTCATCCAGCTTCCATGGCTCTAGAAAGTCAGGAATACATAAGAATTTGAAATTTTATGCTGTACTGTATTTCCCTCCCTTTGATCAGGATTGTTCTATAGAATCTTTGAGCAATATGTTCAATAGCAGTAGCTGGGCACCATCCATTTCTTCTGATCTCATGGCAAAGGAGGTAGTAGTTCATGGAGACAATTAACCACATGTTCCATTTCTTCCTCCTATTGCTGACTTTCCTTCCATGGTTGTTCCAGGTGAGTAGTAACCAACTGTCTTAGTTGTCTAGTGCTGCTGTAACAGACGTACCACAAATGGATGGCTTTAACAAACAGAAGTTTATTTTCTCACAGTTTAGGAGGCTAGAAGTCCGAATTCAGAGTGCCAGCTGTAGGGGAAGGCTTTCTCTGTCGGTTCTGGGGGAAGGTCCTTGTCATCAATCTTTCCCTGGTCTAGGAGCTTCCCAGTTTGGGGACCCTGGGTCAAAAGAACACGCTCTGCTTCTGGCTCTACTTGCTTAGGTAATGAGGTCTCTCTCTGTTTGCTAGGTTGTCTCTTTTATATCTCAAAAGAAATTGACTCAAGATACAACCTAATCTTGTAGATGTGAGTCCTGCCTCATTAACATAACTGCCTCTAATTCTGCCTCATTAATATGATAAAGGTTAGGACTTAAAACATATAGGACAAATACTTCAGATCACAAAATGGTGGACAACCACGAAATACTGGGAATCATGGCCTAGTCAAGTTGACACATATTTTTGGGGGACACTATTCATTCCATGATACCAACTGTTGTGCTTTGGATGACCACTTGCAAGTTTTTAAGACCCAAGACACTATGCAACGAACTAGGAGGTAGAATAAAAGCAATAAACACAATATTAGGCCAGTTAACTGGAATGTCCCTTTCAACCATGACTCTAAACCTCCAAACCAAGGAACCAAATCCCCTGAGGTGTTTGTTTGTACATAAGCAGCATCAGCAGCTATTCTTTTCTTTTGTCTTAAATATATCTATCACACAACTTTTGCCAATTCAACTTTTTAAAAGTGTACAACTTATTGACAGTAATTATATTAATCGGCTGTGCAACCCTACCCTGAGTCAATGCGATTTTTTCACCACCCTACCATAAGCAGTAACCCCCTTCTCCCTCTCCCTCCTGCCCCTGGTAACCACTGATAAACTTTGGTCTCTATATATTTGCCTTTTCTTGTTTTTTTATATGAGTGAGGTCACATAATATTTGTCCTTTTGTGATTGACTTATTTCACTCAGCATAATGTCTTCAAGCTCCATCCATACTGTAGCATGCATTGGGACTTCATTTCTTTTACTGGCTGAGTAGTATTCCATTGTATGTATGTACCACATTTTGCTTATCCATTCATCTATTGATGGGCATTTAGGTTGTTTCCACCTTTTGGCTATTGTGAATAGTGCTGCAGTGAACATTGGTGTACAAGTATCTGTTTGGGTCTCTGATTTCAAGTCTTTTGGGTTTATACCTGGGAGTGGAATTGCTGTGTCATATGGTAGTTCTATTTTTATTTTTTTAGGAACTGCCGCACTGTTTTCCACAGCAGCTGTATCATTTTGCATTCCTACCAGCAATGGATAAGGATTCCAATTTCCCCACATCATAGCCAACATTTGTTATTTAATTCTTTTTTTTTGTCTTAGCCATCCAAGTGGGAGTAAAATGGTATTTCATTGTGGTTTTGATTTGCATCTCTCTGATGGCTAATGACGCTGAACATCTTTTCATTTGTTTGGTGGCCATTTGAATGTCCTCTTTGGTGAAATGTCTGTTAAGTCCTTTGCCTATTTTTTGATTGAGTTATTTGTCTTTTTGTATTGGATTCTTAACTGATATTTGGTTTCCAAAGTTATTCTCCTAGTCGATAGCTTGTCTTTTCATTTTTTTGGTAAAATCTTTTGATAAAAGCTTTTAATTTTTTTTTAGAATTTTATTTTTTAAATTTGTTTTAGATGAAGATTTACAGAGCAAATTAATTTCTCATTAAACAATACATATATTGTTTTGTGACATTGGTTGTCAACCCCATGACGTGCCGGCACTCTCCCCTTCTCCACCTTGGGTTCCCCATTATCAGCTTTCCTGTGCCCTACTGCCTTCTCGTCCTTGCCCCTGGGTTTGTGTGCCCATTTAGTCTTGTTTTGTTTTATGGGCCTGTCTAATCATTGGCTGAAGGGTGAACCTTAGGAGTACTTCAGTACTGAGTTAAAAGGATGTCCAGGGGCGATACTCTTAGGGTTTCTCCAGTCTCTGTCAGACTGGTAAGTCTGGTGTTTTTTTGTGAGTTAGAGTTTTGTTCTACATTTATCTCCAGCTCTGTCCAGGACCCTCTATTGTGATCCCTGTCATAGGAGTCGGTGGTGGTAGTCAGGCACTGTCTAGTTGTGCGGGACTCAGTCTGGTGTAAGCCGTGGTAGTTGTGGTCCATTTGTCTTTTGGACTAATCTTTCCCTTGTGTCTTTGGTTTTCTTCATTCTCCCTTGCTCCAGACAGGGTGGGACCAGTGGAGTATCTTAGATGGCCACTCACAAGCTTTTAAGACCCCAGACGCTACTCACCAAAGTAGGATGTAGAATATTTTCTTCATAAAGTATGTTATGCCAGTTGAGCTAGATGTCCCCCAAGACCATGATCCCAGCCCAGTTTTTTTTGCACGTCTTATCATTAGTAATATGTACTATGTTGTTGCAGTGCATAATTTGCTGATGTTGTCATTCTCAGATGTTCATTCACAGATATTCAATTTTGTGATTTACTTTTCAAAACACTGCCTTATTGATGTAGTTTTCTAAACTAAATCAGAGGCTTCAGTTGGTTGAGAACATGGACCCAAGCACTGATTGTTTTGCTAAAGTTGACAGGCAGATTTGGGCAGTAGTAGGATGTTACCATGAAATATACGAAGACAAAAAGAAAAAGACCATACAGACGACTCTTACTTAGAAACACCATCCCCATTCCCAGGGATAATCCAGATGATCCATAGTCTTCCACCAGTGGAGTTATTACTGCAGCTAACAAAATGCCACCGTTGTCCAACTCTTCTTCATTGTCAGATTAAATTTTTATGATTTGTATATTTTTTATGTATATATGTGTGCCCTAGTGGCACAGTGGTTAAGAGCTCAGCTGCTAACCAAAAGGTCGGCAGTTCAAATCCACCAGACACTCCTTGGAAACCCTATGGGGCAGTTCTGCGCTGTCCTATGGAATTGCTATGAGTCAGAATTGACTCATTGGCAATGGGTTTTGGTTTTATGTATGTATTAGGAGCACTGGTGGCACAATGGTTAAAGTGCTCGGCTGCTAACCAAAAGATCGGTGATTCGAACCCACCAGGCACTCTGCAAAGAAAGATGTGGCAGTCTGCTTCCGTAAAGATTTACAGCCTTGAAAACCCTGTGGTGCAGTTCTACTCTGTCCTATAGGGTCGCTATGAGTCAGAATCGACTCGATGGAAGTGGCTTTATGTATGTATTAAAACATATCTGTAAGCTTATATGTAATTTTTCCAACCCCCAAAGACAAAGATCAGCTTTATAAAGATACTGATAATAAAAGGCAATAATAATGAAAACTAAAAAGAGAGGCATTCGACTTATGTCAGAACTGACTTCCAAAGGAGTCATCAGAGCGAAACTCCTTTGTAAGTCAATGTCTTAGGCTGGTTTCTCTAGAGAAGCAAAACAAGTAAAGTGTATAAATATATATAGAGAGAAAGAAATTTATATCAAGGAAATGGATCATGCTGTTGTAGAAGTTGTAATGTTCCAAGTCCGTGGGTCAGGATGGAGGCATCTCCTGATTCACATAACTTCAGGGGCTGGCGAACCCAAGATCAGCAGGTCAGAGAACAGGGCTCTTGCTCACAGGCTGCGAAGATCAACATATCCCAAGATTGGCAGGCAAGACCGCAGGTAAGCTGCTAGCTCAAGTCCTGAGAACCAGAGGTCAGACAAACAAGAGCTAGCTGCAGGATCCAGAGCAGGCAAAAGCCCATGAGCCTTGCCAGAATGTCCACTTATATTCAATGCAGGCCACACGCCCAAGGAAACTCCCTTTCAACTGATTGGCTACTCACAGCAGATCCCATCATGGAGGTGATCACATTATATCAAATCTCATCATGGAGGTGATTACAACATCATATGACTGCCAAACCACTGAGAACTGTGGCCCAGACAAGTTGACACACAACCTTAACCATCACAGTGAGCAGAGAGACGGGGGGACCTCATGCCACCAAGAAACAAGAGCCAGGAGAATAGCACGTCCTTTGGACCCAGGGTCCCTGCATTGAGAAGCTCTTTGATCAGGGAGGATTGATGATAAGGACTTTCCCCCAGAGCCAACAGAGAGAGGAAGCCTTCCCCTGGAGCTGGCACCCTGAATTCGGACTTCTAGCCTCCTAGACTGTGACAGAATAAAGTTCTCTTTGTTAAAGCCATCCACTTGTGGTATTTCTGCTATAGCAGCACTAGATAACTAAGACAGGCTTTGGTACCGAGAGAGTGGCGTGCTGCTCTAACACATACCTAAATGTGGAAGCAGTTTTGAAACTGTGAATGAGGCTGGAGGAGTTTTGAAGTGCCTAACGGTAAAAGCCTAGATTGCATTGAAAAGACTGTTGATGGAATATGGACATCAAAGACAATTCTGGTGAGGACTCAGAAGGAAATGAGGAGAGCTCTTATATGGAGATGGCACAGACAGCGAGAAGCAGCAGCAGGGAAACGGCAGCAGCAGAACCAGGAGACTGGCGTGAGACAGCAATGGAGCCAACCCACGGAGAGAGAGAGAGCTGAGTGCCTTTGGTAGGAGGCTTCCTGGCAGAGTGGGGTACCTCCAGGCACTTATCAGTGGAGCTAAAGAGCTTTTGGAACACTTGCCCCAGCAGGGCAGAGGCGGGCAGCGAGTCCTGAGAGGCTGAGAGGCCAAGGAACCAGGAAGCAGAAGCTGAAGAGACAAGGAACGACAGGAAGGAGAGCTGCCACAGTCTCAAAGGGTGGAGTAGTCACTCAGATGGAGTAGGAGAATGGGGCAGCCCAAATGGGAGGGAGTAGTGTTGCCATTCCAGTGGGCTTGGAAGGCAGAGCTGAAACCCAGGGCCGAGGGTCCTCCACCCAGAATCCAGAGGGAGTGGCCAATACCTAGAGTCTGAAGGGCAGGGCCATTGTGTAAATGGTCTCAGAGAACAAAGGATTATTTTGAAGCCTTGAGAGCTAATGTAATGTGTTCTGCTGACTTGCTTGGTGCCTATTATCCCTTCTTTCCCTCCAATTTCTCCTATTTGTAATGGAAATGTCTAGCTTGTGCCTGTTCCACCATTGTACATTGGAAGCAGATGAAGAGGAATTTTTGTATTTTGGACTTGGAGTTGATTTAAGACTTTTACTATGATATGATGGGGTGAATGTGTTTTACATATGGCAAGGACATGAATTTTGGGGAGCCAAAGGGTGGAAAGTTATGGATTGAATTGTGTCCCCCAACAACGTGTATCAATTTGGCTAGGTGATGATTCCCAGTAATGTGTGATGGTCTACTATTTTGTCATCTGGTGTAATTTTCCTGTGTGTTGTAAATCCTATCTCTGATGTTAATGAGGTGGGATTAGCAGCAGTTATGTTAAGGAGGCAGGACTCAAGCTACAGGATTAGGTTGTTTTAAGTCAATCTCTTTAGAGATATAAAAGAGAGAAGTGAGCAGAGAGGAGAGGGATTTCATACCACCAAGAAAGAAGAGTCAGGAGAAGAGTGCATCCTTTGTACCTGGGTACCTACACTTTTCCCTAGACCAGGGAAAGATTGATGACAAGGACCTTTCCCCAGAACCGACAGGTAGAGAAAGCCTTTACTGGGAGCTGATGCCCTGAATTCAGACTTCTAGTCTCCTAGACTGTGAGAGAATAAATTTCTGTTTGTTAAAGCCATCTATTTGTGCTATTTCTGTTATAGCAGTGCTAGATATATCTAAGACACTGTTTTAAGCAGCAGTAGCTCACATTCCCAGAGAGAGACCTTGGTCTCTGACTGCAGAGGGACCAGAACAGACTTTATTCTCAAATTATTGTGTGTGTCTGTTCTAACTTGTATGGAGGCTCCCTGAAGGATTAATGCAAGGCACTCGTCTCTGGCCTGTCACAGAGCCCTCACGGGGCAGAAAAATGGCAGGCAATGTCCAAAAACTGTAACTACCTGTAGCTGCCCTGGGGCTAAAGAGTGCAACTGAAGCATACAATAGTTGCTTAAGGACTGGAAGAAGAAGCCAGGGAAAGAGGGTCCTTGGTAAATTGCAGCATTCAAAAGCACCTGTGTATAAATGCTGGAACATATACAATTTTGCAACAGCAGTAATAACAACCAAAAAATATGTATATGGTTGCAGGTAGTCCCTGACTTAGGACGGGGTTCTGTTCCAATGACTCTGTCGTAAGTCGTTCTGACGTAAGTCAAATACCTCTGTTTTTTTTTTTAGTGTTCATTATTATTGCCTTTTATTATCAGTATCTTTATAAATCTGATCTTTATTTGTCTTTAGGGGTTGGAAATATAAACTTACAGATATATTTTCATACATACGTGTTGTTGTTGTCAGGTTCCATCGAGTCTGTTCTGACTCACAGTGACCCTATGCACAACAGAACGAAACACTGCCTGGTCTTGAGCCATCCTCACAGTAATTGTTATGCTTGAGCCCATTGTTGTGGCCATGGTGTAAAACCATCTCATTGAGGGTCTTCTTCTTTTTTACTGACCCTCTACTTTTTACTAAGCATGATGTCCTTTTCTAGGGACTGATCCCTCCTGATAACATGTCCAAAGTATGTGAAATGTAGTCTCTCCATCCTTGCTTCTAAGGAGCATTCTGTCTGTATTTCTTCCAAGACAGATTTGTTTTTTTTGGCAGTCCATGGTATATTCAGTATTCTTCACCAACACCGTAATTCATAGGCGTCAGTTTTTCTTTGGTCTTCCTTATTCATTGCCCAGCTTTTGCGTGCATATGAGGCTATTGAAAATGCCATGGTTTGGGTCAGGTGCCCCTTATTCTTCAAGGTGACATCTTTACTTTTTAATACTCTAAAGAGGTCTTTCGCAGCAGATTTACCCAATGCAGTGCATCTTTTGATTTCTTGACTGCTGCTTGCATGGGTGTTGATTGTGGATCCAAGTAAAATGAAGTCCTTGACAATTTCAATCTTTTCTCTGTTTATCATGATGTTGCTTATTGGTCCAGCTGTGAGGATTTTTGTTTCTTTATGTTGAGGTGTAATCCATACTGCAGGCTGTAGTCTCTGTGATCTTCATCAGTAAGAGCTTCAAATCCTTTTCACTTTCAGTAAGCAAGGTTGTGTCATCTGCATATGGCAGGTTGTTAATGAGTCTTTCTCTAATCCTGCTGCCCCGTTCTTCTTCATGTAGTACATCTTCTCGAATTATTTGCTCAGCATACAGATCAAATAAGTATAGTGAAAGGATACAAGCCTGATGCACACTTTAAACCATGCAATATCCCCTTGTTTTTTTGGAACAACTATCTCTTGATCTATGTACAGGTTCCTCATGAGCATAATTAAGTGCTCTGGAATTCCCATTCTTCACAATGTTATCCGTAATTCGTTATGATCCACATAGTCGAATGCCTTTGCATACATACTAAAAAAACTACTGCTACCTGAATCTGCCTATTGACTTTAGCAAAGCAATCAGCATTTGGGTGTATGTTTTCAAGCAACTGAAGCCCCTGATTTAGTTTATAAAACTAAATCTATATGGCAGTGTTTGGAACAGTTAATCGTAAAATTGAACATCTGCGAGTGAACACTGAGAATGATAACATCAGCAAATTACACACTACAACATTGTATATAGTATGTATTACTAATGATAAGGTGTATAAAAACAACAGATGGTCATAAGTACAGTTCATTGTAACTTGAATATTTTGTAAGTTGAGAACTACCTGTACATAGGTAGATATGGATGCACATATATGTATAGGAAGGCACATGTGAGTATATGGGTGTGCATGTATAGGTGTATCTGTAAGTACATGTATATACATGTTTGTGTGTGCTACATATATATTCATATATATGATAAAGCACATAAGGGGCACAGTTACATATGGATGCTTCCTAGTTATAACCAAACACCTCGTGTGATTGGTTTACTGGGTTTGAAGGCTTAGGACCATAGTCTCGTGGGACAACTCGGTCAACTGGCATAACATAGTTCATAAAGATAATGTTCTACATTCTAGTTTGGTGAGTAGCATCTGGGGTATTAAAAGCTTGTAAGTGGCCATCTAAGATACAACTATGGGTCTGTACTCATCTGGAGCAAAAGAGAAAGAAGGAAACCAAAGACTCAAAGAAGAAACTACTCCACGGCCTCATCTATCCTGAAACTAGTAGAATTAGATGGTACCTGGCTACAACTACCCACCATTCTGACCTAGGATACAATAGATGGTCCTGGACAGAATGGGAGAAAAATGTAGAACAAAACTCAAATTCCTAAAACTGTCCAGAATTATTGGACTGGTTGAGACTTGAGAAGCCCTGAGACTACCACCCCGAGATACCCTTTAAACTTGAAACTGAAGCCATTACCAGAGGTCGCCTTTCAGCTAAATAACAGATTGACTTATAAAATAAACCATATCACACATGAGTACCATGCTCCTTTAAATAATCATCTATATGAGACCAAACAGTCAACATTTACCCTGAAGCAAAGATGAGAAGGTAAGGGGCGCAGGGAAGCTAGATTAATGGAAACAGAACAGTCAGAATGGGAATAATGAGAATGCTGACATATTGTGAAAAATGTAACCAATGTCACTGAACAATATGTATAGTAATTGTTAAATGGGAAGTTAATTTGCTGTGTAAACGTTCACCAAAAACACAATCAAATATTTATAAAAAAAACAAAACAAAACACTTGTGTAAGCCATGGAAGAATTTAGAAAGCCACATGTATGTCCAGGGTAAGATGTATGCTCATAAAATACCTGAGAAGACCATGTGCTTTCACCTTGGGGTGATCCCTAGGCTCAGGGCAACCCTGGCTAAGTGTTGAAGGAGTGCCACGGGACAGAGCCAAGCTGCAAGACTGAGAGAGGTTTAATTTCCCACCAACACTTGGCATTAAAAGAAATCTCTGTCAAAACACAAGGTGAACACAAGCTAAGGAAGAGAGACTTCAGTGTCCACACATGATCAGGAATGCAGTCTTTGCAAAAGTAGAAGAAGTCACTAAACAAACAGACTACTACAGCTTTCAACAATAAAAATAAACAGCAAACCCTGGGGAAGTAGGTAGTCTAATTTCCAGAGTCACCACATTATGATATTCCAAGGTCTAATGTTCAACAAAATATCACAAGGCATACAGAGTAACCGGAAAGTATGGCCTATTCAAAAGAACAAAATAAATTGACAGAAACTGTTCTTGTGGAAGCTCAGATAATGCAATTTCTAGATAGTGATGTTAAAGTAAAACCAAAAACCAAACTCGTTGCCGTACAGCCAATTCCAGCTCATAGCAACCCTATAGGACAGAGTAGAACTGCCCCATAGGGTTTCCAAGGAGCAGCAGGTGGATTTGAACTGCCAACCTTCTGTTAGCAGCCAAGCTCTTAACCACTGTGCCACCAGGGCTCCTTCATTAGTTATTAGAGTATTACAAATCAAATCCCCAAAGAGATACCACTTCAGGCCCATTAGGATGGCTGTTAAGGAAGGAAAAAAAAAAGAAAAAAAAACCCAGAAAATAACAGGTGTTGGCGATGATGTGGAGAAATTGAAACCCTTGTGCATTGCTGGTGGGAATGTAAAATGGTGCAACTGCTGTGGAAAACAATTTGGTGGTTCCTCCAAAAGATCTACATAGGATTATCTTAAGACCCAGCAATTCCACTCCTAGGTACATACACAAAAGAATTGTAAGCAGGGACTCAAACAGAAACCTGTACACCAATGTTCATTGCAGCAGTATTCACAATAGCCAAAAGGTAGAAAAAACTCCAGTGTCCTTCACCAGATGAATAGATGTATGGTATATACATGCAATGGAATATTATTCAACCATAAAGAGAAATGAAGTTCTGATACATGCTACCATGTGAATGAACCTTGAAAACATTTTGCTAAGTGAAATAAGCCAGACACAAAATGACAAATAGTGTGTGATCCCACTTACATGAAAAATCTAGAATTGGCAAATGCATAGAGACAGAAAGTAAATTGGCTAGCTGAAGGGGGAAATCGGGAGTTATTGTTTAATGGGTACAGGGTTTTTGGGGTGATGAAGTTTTGTAAATAGTGGTAATAGTTGCACAACATTGTGAATATTATTAATGCCACTGAATTGTACACTTAAAAATGGTTAAAATAGCAAATTTTATGTTATACATGTTTTCCACAATAAAAAACAAAAATGAGTTATGTAAATATAAACAGTAGTTCACAAACTTTTGTGTACATGAAGAATCACTTGGGGTTAAATGTTAAAATTTGTATTCCTGGGTACTACCCCTAGACCTATTGAATCTAATTTATTTGGGGCTGAAACCAAGAAATCTGCATTTTTAACAACCTACTTTATACCATAGTTTGAGAAGGACGGGTCTAGAAAATTTATTATCCATTATGCTAAGAGTGGCTGTGGGAAGTTTTGGTTTACTTTCTTTACTACCAGATCTTTCTTTCATGTTGTATCCTGATCAATAATGATAAAAAATGAAAAGATTGTAAAATACATGATAAAATTATAAAAACCTAAATCATACTATGAAAATTCTCTTTGGTTTACAACCGTGTTCTCAAGGAGGGGGGTGCATTTTGCCCTCCAGGGTCTTTTGCTAATGTCTGCAGACATTTTTGATTGTCACAGCTGGGGACGGGGTGCTACTGGTGTCTAGTGGGTAGAGGCCAGGGATACTGCTCAACATCCAACAATGCACAGGACAGCTCCCCACAACAAAGAATTATCTGGCCCTAAATACCAATAGTGTCACTTGTTTATTAACCCTAGTTTAGAATGATCATGGATTGTTGGAATCCCAGCTCTGTGTCTTACTAACTGTGGGACTTTGGGCAAGTTACTTAACGTCCTTGATTTTGCTTACTCAACAGTTGAAGGCCATAGTGTTGTTTGATAGTTGAACTAAATTATATACTCTGTAAAGAGAGAAGTTGCTGCCTGACATACACTAGGCATTTCAAATAATACTTCTATTTGTATTTCTACTAATTTCTCTGTAAAACCAATTCAACATAGGCTTACTTTAAAATATTGAAACTTCATTGTAAATAAGGATTATAACTTCTAATTCTCATGTTCCAGGCTATGTTCATGTAATTTTATTGCAAAAGTTTAAAACTAGTTCATCTCATGCTGTAATCTGTCTTCAGTTCATTTTAAAGAAAATGAAATCATGAAATAACTTAAGTGACCTTGCATTAAGCAGAGTCTTTTGAGATGATAATGCCATTTTCTAAAAGCTTTAAAAAGAATGTGTATTTCCTTTGAATGAATTTCTTCTACTTAATAAAATATTTGGGTATGGAAAACCTGGAAATTTGGCCTTTTCAGTCCATTAGTAAACAGGAAGAAGAATATTATAAATTTTTTAGATAGGCATTGTTGGAAAAAGTCTGTTAAAGACTTTTTGTTTAAAGAAAACTCACATATTTATAAATAATGCAAAGTACATGTATGTTTTGTTGGAATGATCATATATTTCTGTGGTTGAATAGAGATGTTGTTAGGTGCCGTCGAGTCGGTTCCAACTCATAGTGACCCTGTGTACAACAGAATGAAACACCGCCCGGTCCTGAGCCATCCTCACAATCATTGCTATGCTTGAGCCCATCGTTGCAGCCACTGTGTCAGTCCATCTCGTTGAAGGTCTTCCTCTTTTTCGCTGACCCTCTACTTTACCAAGCATGATGTCCTTCTCCAGGGGCTGATCCCTCCAGATAATATGTCCAAAGTATGTGAGACGTAGTTCTCGCCATCCTTGCTTCTAAGGAGCATTCTGGTTGTACTACTTCCGAGACAGATTTGTTCATTCTTTTGGCAGTCCACGGTATAGTCAATATTCTTCTCCAACACCACAATTCAAAGGCGTCAGTTCTTCTTCAGTCTTCCTTATTCATCGTCCAGCTTTCGCATGCACATGAGGCTATTGAAAACACCATGGCTTCGTCAGGTGCACCTTAGTCTTCAAGGTGACCTCTTTGCTTTTCAACACTTTAAAGAAGTCTTTTGCAGCAGATTTGCCCAATGTAACGCGTCTTTTGATTTCTTGATTGCTGCTTGCATGGGTGTTGATTGTGGATCCAAGTAAAATGAAGTCCTTGACAACTTCAGTCTTTTCTCCATTTATCATGATGTTGCTGATTGGTCCAGTTGGGAGGATTTTTGTTTTCTTTATGTTGAGGTGTAATCCATACTGAACGCTTGGTCTTTGATCTTCATCAGTAAGTGCTTCAAGTCCTTTTCACTTTCAGCAAGCAGGCTTGTGTCATCTGCATATAGCAGGTTGTTAATGAGTCTTCCTCCAATCCTGATGCCCCATTCTTCTTCACAGAGTCCAGCTTCTCGGATTAGTTGCTCAGCATACAGATTGAATAGGTATGGTGAAAAGATACAACTCTGACACACATATTTCTTGACTTTAAACCATGAAGTATCACCTTGTTCTGTTTGAACGACTGCCTCTTGGTCTAAGTACAGGTTCCTCACGAGCACAATTAAGTGTTCTGGAATTCCCATTCTTCACAGTGTTATCCATAATTTGTTATGATCCACACAGTTGAATGCCAATAAAACGCAGGTAAACATCTTTCTGGTATTCTCTGCTTTCAGCCAGGATCCATGTGACATCAACAGTGATATCCCTGGTTCCACATCCTTTTCTGAATCCAGCATGAATTTCTGACAGTTCACTGTCAAAATACTGCTGCAGTCGTTTTTGAATGATCTTTAGCAAAATTTTACTTGTGTGTGATATTAATAATATTGTTCGATAATTTCCGCATTTTGTTGGATCACCTTTCTGGAGAATAGGCATAAATATGAATCTCTTCCAGTCAGTTGGCCAGGTAGCTGTCTTCCAAATTTCTTGGCATAGATGAGTGAGCACTTCCAGTGCTGTCCGTTTGTTGAAACATCTCAGTTGGTGTTTCATCAATTCCTGGAGCCTTGTTTTTCACCAGTACCTTCAGTGCAGCTTGGACTTCTTTCACTACCGTCGGTTCCTGATCATACGCTACCTCCTGAAATGGTTGAACGGCAACCAATTCTTTTTGGTTTAGTGACTCTGTGTATTCCTTCCATCTTCTTTTGATGCTTCCTGCGTTGTTTAGTATTTTCCCTGTAGAATCCTTCACTATCGCAACTCAAAGCTTGAATTTTTTCTTTCATTCTTTCAGCTTGAGAAATGCTGAGCATGTTCTTCCCTTTCAGTTTTCTATCTCCAGCTCTATGCACATGTCATTATAATACTTTAATTTGTCTTCTTGAAATCTTCTGTTCAGCTCTTTCACTTCATCATTTCTTCGTTTCACTTTAGCTACTCAGCGTTCAGGAACAAGTTTCAGAGTCTCTTCTGACATCCATTTTGGTCTTTTCTTTATTTCCTATCTTTTTAATTACCTCTTGTTTTCTTCATGTGTGATGTCCTTGATGTCATTCCACGGTTTGTCTGGTCTTTGGTCATTAGTGCTCAGCGTGTCGAGTCTGTTCTTGAGATGGTCTCTAAACTCAGGTGGGATATACTCAAGGTCGTACTTTGGCTCTTGTGGACTTGTTCTAATTCAGTTTCAACTTGAACTGGCCTATGAACAATTAATGATGTGTTCCGCAGTCTGCTCCTGGCCTTGTTCTGACTGGTTGATATTGAGCTTTTCCATCGTCTTTTTCCACAGATGTAGTCAATATGATTTCTGTGTATTCCATCTGGTGAGGTCCATGTGTATAGTCACTGTTTATATTGGTGAGAAAAGGTATTTGCAACGAAGAAGTCATTGGCCTCACAAAATTCTATCATGTGATCTCCAGCATCATTTCTATCACCAAGGCCATATTTTCCAACTACAGATCCTTCTTTGTTTGCAATTTTCGCATTCCAATCACCAGTAATTATCAATGCATCCTGATTGCATATTCAATCAATTTCAGACTGTAGAAGTTGGTAAAAATCTTCAGTTTCTTCATCTTTGGCCTTAGCGGTTGATGTGTAAATTTGAATAATAGTCATATTAACTGTTCTTCCTTGTAAGCATATGGATATTATCCTGTCACTGACAGCATTGTACTTCAGGATAGATCTTGAAATGTTCTTTTTGACGATGAAATGCAACACCATTGCTCTTCAAGTTGTCATTCCTCACATAGTAGACTACATGTTTGTCCGATTCATAATGCCAATACCAGTCCATTTAAGCTCACTAATGCCTAGGATATCAATGTTTCTGCATTCCATTTAATTTTTGACAATTTCCAATTTTCCTAGATTCATACTTCGTACGTTCCACGTTCCCATTATTAATGGATGTTTGCAACTGTTTCTTCTCATTTTGATTCATGCCACATCAGAAAATGAAGGTCCCGAAAGCTTGACTCCATCCACATCATTAATGTCAACTCTACTTTGAGGAGGCAGCTCCTCCCCCAGTCGTGTTTTGAATGCCTTCCAACCTGAGGGACTCATCTCTGGCACTGTATCAGACAGTGTTCTGCTGCTATTCGTAAGGTTTTCACTGACAGATTCTTTTCAGAAGTAGATTGCCAGATTGTTCTTCCTAGTGTGTCTTAGTCTGGAAGCTCAGCTGAAACCTGCCTGCCATGGGTGACCCTGCTGGTATTTGAATACCAGTGGCATAGCTTCCAGCATCACAGCAACACACAAGCCCCCACACTTGTAGTCTCCTAGACTTTGAGGGAATAAATTTCTGTTTTTTAAAGACATCCACTTGTGGTATTACCGTTCTAGCAGCCTTAGATATCTAAGATACCACCAAACTGTTTTCCAGAGTGGCTCTGCTATATTTACATTACCACCAGCAAAGTATGAGAAATTCAGTTTGTCTGCATTCTTATCAGCATTTGGTGTTGTTGCTATATTTTATTTTAGTAACAGGTATGTAATGATATCTTACTGTGGTCTTACTTTTCATTTCCCTAATGGCTAATGATGTTGACTTTTCATGTATTTACTTGCTATCTGTAGATCCTTTGGTGAAATCACTCTTCATTTCTTTTGCCCATTTTTAAAATTGAATTGTTTGCCTTTTTTACTGTTGAGTTTTAAGAGTTCTTTATATATTTTAGATAGTAGTCCTTTGTCAGATTTGTGGTTTGAAAATATTTTCTCCTACTCTGTGGCTTGTCTTTTCATCCTCTTAACAGGGTATTTCACAAAGCAAAAGTTTTTAATTTTGATGAAGTTCAATCAAAATTTTCCTTTTATGGACCATGCTTTTGGTGTCAAGTCTTAAGAACTCTTTGTCTACCCCTAGATCCTGAAGATTTTCTCCTGTGTTTTCTTCCTAAAAGTTTTATAGTTTTACATTTTACATTTAAGTATGTGATTCATTTTGAGTTAATTTTTGTGTCAATTTAGAGGTTCTTTTTTAACCTGTGGCTGTCTGATTTCAGCAACACCATTTGCTGAAAAAGCTACCCCATATCCATTAAATTGCATTTGCACCTTTGTCAAAAATCAGTTGGTCACACTTATGTGGGCCTATTTCTGTGTTCTCTATTCTGTTCCATTGATGTATGTGTCTATCCTTTCATCAGTTACCACACTGTCTTGATTATTATAGCCTTAAAATTGGGTAGAGTGATTCCTCTCACTTAATTCTTTGTTTTCAAGATTATTTTAACTCTTCTAGTTTCTTTGTAGCCCTTTTTATTTTATTGTGGTAAGTATATATATAGCAAAACTTTTGCCATTTCAACATATTTTACATGTACAATTCAGTGACATTAATTATGTTCATCGTGTTGTGCAACCATCACCACTACCATTTTCCAAATTTTTCCATCACCCTTAACAGAATCTCAGTGCCCCCTAAGCAGTGACTCCCTCTTTCCCCCTCCTTCCTACCACTGGTAACCACTAATAAACTTTGGTCTCTGTACATTTGCCTATTCTAGATATTTCATATAGTTGGGATCATACTGTACTCATCCTTTTGTGACTAATTTATTACACTCAGCATGGTGTTTTCAAGGTTCATCCATGTTGTAGCATGTATCAGGACTTCATTTCTCTTTCTGGATGAATACTATTCCATTGTATATTTGTATCACGTTTTCTTTATCCATTCATATGTTGAAGGATACTTGGGTTGGTTCTTACTTTTTGGCTATTGAGAATAAGTGCTGCAATGAACATTGGTATACAAGTATCTGTTTGTGTTCCTGCTTTCAATTCCTTTGTGTATATACCTAGGATTGAAATTGCTGGATCATATGGTATCTTTTTTTTTTTTTTAAGAGTAGCAAAATCTTACATAAAACTAACCTATTGGTTTAACTCAACATTTTTTGGAGTCTTTGGCAAATGAAAGGTTTTATTATTTTATTTTATTTATTAGTAAATAATAGTTCACATCAAAAGTGTAATATCTGATTAAACCTCCTTATGGAAGAATATAATTTTGAGAATAATTATCATCAGGCCAACTACCAGATTTCATTTTTAGATTTCTTACATTTTGTATGTATCTGTTTGTTAGTCTTGTTTTTAAGTAAGTTGCCTATTTAAAAAGAACTTTAAATGCCAAGTGAGTGTATTAACAGCATGCTCCCTTTGTCTTTTTAGATGGTTTTATCTGAGAAGGTTAGTCAGCTGATGGAATGGACCAATAAAAGACCTGTAATAAGAATGAATGGAGACAAGTTCCGTCGCCTTGTTAAAGCCCCACCAAGAAACTACTCCGTTATTGTCATGTTCACTGCTCTCCAACTTCATAGACAGTGTATCGTATGCAAGTATGAACTTTCAACTACATTTTAAAATTAAATAACTCATAAGATCTTAATCACTTCTCAATTGTAGAAGAACCAAATCAGTTTAGTGGGTATATGAATAATTAGTATGCATACCTTACTTAGGATATCTGTAGTAACACATAATACTGTTTGTTTCTCTTTTATCATCAGTTCTTGGTTGTCTGATTTGTTGCTGCTGTTGTTGTTGGTGTGTGCTGTCAAGTCGATTACGACATAGTGATCCTATAGAACCCAATATAGAACTGCCACATAGGGTTTCCTAGGCTTTTTTTTTTTTTAATTTTTTATTGTGCATTAGGTGAAAGTTTGCAGAGCAAATTAGTTTCCCATTCAATAGTTTGTGCATAAAGTGTTCCATAACATTGGTTTTGTTCCCCACAATGTGTCAACACTCTCCTCATTTCTATCCTAGGCTCCCCTCTTCCTTCCATCCTGATTTTCTATCCCTTCCTGCCTTCTCATCTTTGCTTTTGGGAAAATGTCACCCTTTTGATCTCATGTAATTGATTGTTCTAAGAAGCACAATCCTTTCGGGTATTAAATTGTTTATTTTAGGGGCCTGTCTATGGTTTGGCTGAAAGGTAGTCTCTGGGAATGGCTTTAGTTCCAGTTCAGAAGGGTGTCTTAGGGCCATAGTCTCAAGGGTTCCTCCAGTCTCTGTCACACCAGTAAGTCTGGTCTTTTTTGTGAATTTGAATTTATTGATTTAGAGATTTTTCCTTTTTCTAGATTATTTTATCGTGCATGTAATCTTCAAGATGGAGAATAATCTCACTTAAATTTTCATGAAACAATGGTTTATTTGTTTCAGTTTACTGTTTTCTGAATGTTCTTAGGAATAATGATTGATCTTTCTTTAAACAGAAACACCATGAATAATTCAAAATAGCAGATATTTAAAAAATAGCTTTTACTTTTTAAGTGTGTTTTTACTTATATTTTTAGATCAGTATATATGATCTGGGAATTCACTTTAAATGAAATGACAAACCCACCCTGTAAAGAATTAATTTAGTAAGAACTTGGGAGACTTTCCAAAATCTGACAGCCTGGACCATGTGAAGAATACATAGCCTTCTTTCAGAATAGTATGTTATGCTATCCTAAGCCTTGGTAGCTTTTCTTAAAAGATTTTCTTCCTGGAGGTGGGGGATAGTTAAGGTATTTGGTTCCAAAGTGTTTATTTTTTGGAGTATCTGCTGAATATAAATCAAAAGGTTTTTTTAAAAAATGAATAGAAGAAAGAAAAAGAATAATTTCTAGTAACTATGAATAAACTTAAAATCTAGAATTACTCCCAATTCATTCAGTTCACTTACTAGCAATAAAGAGTGTACACGAATGTCCACTTTCTAGATAGTAGACATTTGTTACTTTTTGGTGATGAGAAAGGCAATACCCAATGTGGGTGAAGTCTGCAGAACTTGTCCAAGGTAAATGAAGACACTAAGAAGTACGTAAGAATAAAGGACAATTTCAGTAAATACTATAACAGGCAATTTTGCAACAACAGTAATAACAACCAATAAAGTATATGTGTGGTTACGTAGTTAGACATGAACACATATATGGGTATAGGAAGGCACGTGTAAGTATAGGAGTATGCATGTACATGTGTACCTACAGGCATATGTATGTATGTGGTTATGTGCGCTGCATATATATTCATATATATAATAGAACACGTAGGGGGCACAGTTAAGGTAGCTTCCTAGACATATCCAACATCTTGTGAGACTGAGTTCGAAGGCTCAGGACCATAGTCTTGGGGGACGTCTAGGTCAACTGGCATAACATAGTTCAGAAAGATAATGTTCTATAACCTAGATTGGTGAGTAGCATCTGGGGTCTTAATAGCTTGAGAGCAGCCATCTAAGATACAATTATGATCTCTTCCTGTTGGGAGCAAAGGAGTGTGACGGAAACCAAAGACTCAAGGAAGAAACTAGTCCACAGGACTAATGGCCTGTGAGAACCACAGCCTCTTGTAGCCTGAGACCAGAAGAACTATATGGTGCCCAGCTACCACTACCTACTGTTCTGACCAGAGACACAATAGAAGGTCCTGGTTAAAATGGGAGAAAAATGTAGAACAAAAATCAAATTCCTAAAAGTCAGAATTACTGGACCGGTAGAGACTAGAAGAACCCCCCAAGACTATCACCCTAAGATACCCTTTGAACTGAAGCCACTTCCAGTGGTCACCTTTCATCAAAATAATAGACTGGCTTATAAAATAAACAATATCACCTGTGGATACTGTGCATCCTTAAGTTAACTATACGAGACCAAATGGTCAACATTTACCCTAAAACAAAGATGAGAAGCTAAGGAGGGGCAGGGAAACTAGACTAATAGAAACAGAACAAAAAGAATGGAAATAATGACAATGTTGATACATACAAAAAAATGTAACCAACGTCATGGAACACGTTGTATAAAAATTGTTAAATGGGAACCTGATTTGCTATGTAAACTTTCACCTAAAACATGATAAAATTTATTAAAAAGTACAAAAATGTCAAAGAATAAGCACAAACTCCTTAATAATTTTGTCTTAAATGCAAATTAATGGAATTCTTACTAACCTGACTCCTTACTAGTATCTTACCTTCTACAAGACTGAATTTAAAATTAGCTCAGCTTTTCCTAAATTCATTCAACAACTAAAAAGTAAGAGCAGTGTGTATAATATATATATTTGATGCTGCTGAGATGAGACGTCAAAGAGGGATGCCCTACCCTTATCATCTGGTTAGGGGAATAAGTTACACATGTGAAAAGTTATCTGGCAATATAAGGCAATTTATGATTAAGTACCAAATGAACTGTATACATAATGAATACTGTAAAATTTCAGGAAGGACATATAATAGGAGTGGTTAGGATAGGCCTAATGGAGGAGATAGGACTTGTGCTAGGCCTACACAAGATGCATCAGATTTAGATAGAAGAAAATTATTCTGGTTAGAAGCATTGATGTATATAAAGGTACAGAGATAGTAGTAAACAAGGTTATGGAATTAAGGGTCCTGTTTGAGACTGATTAGTGATAAGGCTAGATGAAAGCTAGATGCATTATTTGGAGCTAGATAATTAAAAAAAAAACTTTAATAACCAGTGAAAGAGCTTCAGACTTTATTCTGTAGGTAATAAAAAAGCAACAATGGTTTCTGAAACAAGGAGGGGTTTCAGGGAGGTGCTCACTTAGGGAGACTGATCTATATTGTGGTGTAAGAAGGATTGGAGGGGGAGAGAATAGAGTCTGTATTTTAATACACTAATGTCGTACATTAAGAATCTGACTTTAGATGATAGCAGTGGAAATAAGCAAGAAGGAATTGAGTTAAAAGATAGTCACAAATGAAGAATTTACACATCTTGGAAACCGAAAGCATATAAAAGATAAGGGAAAAGTCAAAGATGACTTGAGGTTTTCATTAATCTGAATTCCCTAGACTCATCTTTCACCCTAGTAATTCATTTGACTGTATTTTTATTTACTAAATAGCGTCTGGAGCCTTAGTTGCACAGTGGTTAGAGCTCGGCTGCTAACCGAAAGGTCAGCAGTTCGAATCCACCAGCCACTCCTTGGAAACCCTATGGGGCAGTTCTACTCTGTCCTGTAGGGTCGCTATGAGTCGGAATCGACTCGACGGCAATGGGTAAGTAGCATCTGTGCTTTAGATTTTTAAAATTGGATACTTTTTATATTCTCCTTGAACTTTTAGAAGTAATTTAGGATATTAAAGATTATTATAGAGACAATTATCCAGATTTTTCAATGACCACTGAAAGAGCTTTAGGATGGGCAATAGGCACAAAGTATGAAGTGGAGTCATGTAATTACTACTTTCTGGTGAAATTCCCAACACTTGGGCTAAGGTTTCTTATGCCAAAACAATGGCAGTGTTTTCCAAGGTTTTTTCCTAACCCTGTCAGAAGAGCCTGACTTGCTTGTCATTTAAAAAAAAAATATGTTTTTTCTCCATTGGAAGAACTTTGCTATTGCTTGTTTGGATGTATTTCACTGCTGATTAACTAGGTTGCTTTTAAAATTTGCTTTATACACTATCTTCACAAATCTGATTGCAATCAGGCAAGCTGATGAAGAATTCCAGATCCTGGCAAACTCCTGGCGATATTCCAGTGCATTTACCAACAAGATATTTTTTGCTATGGTGGATTTTGATGAAGGCTCTGATGTATTTCAGATGGTAAGATCTTTGGTTTATTCTGTTAGTAAGAAAAGGTAAAATCTGGACAAAGTGGAATACATTTTTTTAAATGGCCACAAAAAATTAAATAGGACTGGTCGTATGTTAAGATCTGTAATAGTTGGTGAGCTAAAAGCTAAACATGAGCTAACCATGAAATGTAGCTGTCATTGCTAACCTGTTAGAATATGAAAATTGGTTATCTATGAAGAAGTTTTTAAAATCGCAGCATGAATCCTACTATTATGCTACCATTATGCAATATTGTGGTCACTTCAAAGTACTTAACAAAACCAGGTACCTGTTCTACCCCCTTGCCTCATCTTAATGGAAAAAATTCTTCTTGTTCAGAGCTAAACCCTTTTACTGTGCCCTGGATCCCATGCCCACCTGCTCTATCAATTCATGATCCCTCTCACCTGTATTTTTAACCTCACCCTCTCTACTAGTTCTTTCCCCTTTGCATATAAACGTTAAGGGCACAGATTCAATTTTGTCTTTGGGTATAAATGTGTCTAACAGAGGTGGATTATCCAATAAGCAAGGTAACATGTGTTTACTTGTGCTTACTTATTAACCTGTAGTGAACAATTTCGCATTTTTCTGCCACATCAAAGATTCTGCTTCTAGGTATGGCTGACATCTGTCTCTCTCCCAGCCCCACAGCACCTTCCTACAGAATCAAAGCCTCTTTTCAAATTTACAATCCCTGGCAGTGGCAGATGACCCAGTAAGCAAGGCAAGCACGGGCTTACTTGTGCTTACTTACTAATCTGTCACATGCCCGTGCTTGCCTTGCTTACTGGGTCATCTGCCCCTGGTCTAACTCATGTATTTGGACATGTTTTATTCAATAATAGTTGTACAAAACATAAAAGGAAAGGTCTAAGTATAAATCCTTGCTATGTATCTTCACATGGATGACTTCCTGATTGAAAAATTCATTATGTACCAAATTAAACTTCTATTTTCTCCTACCCAAACCTGGTTTTCCTGTGTTTTATATTATATCATTAGTGACACTTCTTTGTCATCTTCATCTTCTTCTATGATATCTGCCATAGCCACCTCCCTCCCTTTCCATTCCAAGACCCTCATCTTCTCTCACTTGAACTAATGCAGTAGCCTTTTAACTGGTCCACTTACCTTCCATATAGTGTTGTCCATATTGCCTGCTGTAACATTTCCCAGAGTTTGCTCTACAGTGTATTGATAAGAATTACTTGGGAAAAATTAAGTTTGGGAAATCCTAGTTTAAACAAAATTGAACTGGTTTGTTTACTTCAGGGTGTCAAGAACTGTGAAGAGCCTGAGATTTTACCCTACTTGCAAGTTAACAAGTTAGCCTGCCACAGTTTCATGAATTGTGGCAGGACACACAATACTCCTATGTCAGAACTAAACCTGTTGCCATCGAGTCAATTCCGACTAATAGGGACCCTATAGGACAGAGTAGAACTACCCCATAGGGTTTCCAAGGAACGGGTGGTGGATTCGAACTGACAACCTTTCCGTTAGAAGCTGAGATCTTAACCACTGTGCCACCAGGGCTCCATGTCAGAGCAAAAGGACTTTATGCTTACCACCCATATAGAAGATTTGGCTTTCCTAAGCTTGGAATTCATCTCCCATAATGCAGACCACTGGTCCCCTTTGGGAATTAGGACTTCGGAAACTGGCGCAAGAAAATGCTGATATGTTGGCTACTGCTTTTGCCATGAGTGATAAAGTCCATGTCAGAGCTAAATCGACTCGATAGCAGTGGGTTTGAGACTCTTTTTTTTTTTTTTTTTGGTACCCTAGAGAAACACTCTCACATGTGTACAGGGAGATATGTATGTACAAGGATGTTCCTTGTAACATTATTTTTAATTGGAAATAAGGGGGAAAAACCCTAAAAGTCTGATAATAGCATCATTTCTTAATAAATTATGAGGATGAGGTTGATATATATGTACTATGAGTCGGAAGTGACTCGACAGGTTTGTTTTTTTTTATCATGAATAGATATCTCAAACATGGTTGAATTAAAAAAAGTAAATTGCAGAATAATAGTTAATATATCATTTATGTTACAAAAACAAAGTATTACATGTTTTCTGTTGATAATATACACATCTATATGAGTAAGTTTAGAAAGGTCTGGAAATGGTAATAGTGGCTACCAGAATGGAGTGGGTTTGGTTCCTGTAACCCTATAATATACTTTTAAAATTTTTTGCAAAGAAAATATATTCATATACTACTTATGTAGTTTTGAGTTTATTTATTAGACAGATTTTGAAAATAGTCCAAAGGTGGCATAGCTGAACAAATATCAAAGAAAGAGTTTGACTTAAAATCTGAGCAGGAATTTGGTAAAGTAAACACTGTCCAGAGTCTGGTTCTTAGCTTTGCAGACCCAGAAATTGAATTTTAACAGCGTAGCCAGAATTTATCTAGCTATGGAGACCTTGTGCACACTGACCAAGTGTAAAAATCCATGGGCACTGGTAACCAGAAGGCTTATCTATTAAGTCATTAATTCACTGTAATATACTGCCAGAGACACCAAAATAATCATATTCGCTAATCAGTATACTCTCTCCCCTAATGGGAAAGTCTAGAAAATTACTGTTTAGTAGGGTTTTATTGTGAGCATAGAATCAAAGCAAGGGAATTGGATTATTTTGTTAACTGATATCTTCAAGTTATAATTACTTATGTAAGCCAATCTCTACTGTAGGATTTACTTACTGAGGAGACCTGATGCTTGCATCTGTTGGTCAGGATCTTTCCCCTGGACTTAATCAGATTTTCTGTTTTCCACAAGGACAGTTACCTATGTCGGGAAAGATAGAATGCAGATGAGTGGGTTAGGGTCTCTTTATGTCAGCAATTCTAGTGTTGTCTTTCAAGGATACCACAGGTCTCATGATGGAGAATAGAAAAATGTAGTGCTCATTAGTAAACATTTATAAATCCATTTGAATGGATGATTTCTGTATATGGCAACCATTTTCTATTGTTTTTTGCTACAATTTTAGAGCCATTGTCTTATCCTGATCTTATTCCCTCCAGATTGAGGATGTACCCTATTTGGAGCTTGCCTTAGCTACATGAAACAGTTCTCATAAATTTATTCTTTTTGCATGATCTCTGAACAGATTAAAATATTTGCAGTATGGGAACATTTTTCCATTCTAATGGAGTAAAATTCAGGATGCAGGTTTCTTAGCTAAGAATTAATATTTGATAACTTAAGGTAGTGGTTAAGGTCACAAGCATCCTTGGGTTTGAATCTTGGCTCCACCACTTACTGACTGTAATTCGTTAGGCAAATCACTTAACCTTCCTAAACCTGGGCTTCCTCATCTGTGAAATGCCTAAATTTCAAGATATTTGCAGTTGAGATTATTTTCTTGATGATTTATATTTTCATGAACTACTTTTTATTCAGCTAAACATGAATTCAGCTCCAACTTTCATCAACTTTCCTGCAAAAGGGAAACCCAAACGGGGTGATACATATGAGTTGCAGGTGCGGGGTTTTTCAGCTGAGCAGATTGCCCGGTGGATAGCTGACAGAACTGATGTCAATGTAAGTTTCCTTACTTTGTAGAAAGTTACTTTGCTGTTATCCCCTTTGAATCTTACTTAGATGTCCTAATTGATCTTGTCTCTGTGTCATTGAGGTGGTAAGGAATAGTTTGGCTGACCCTTCGTAAGTAGCATTTAACAGAATCATCCTGATGAAAGAGTGAAACATCCTGTATAACCCTATTGGATTCAGCATGGAGATCACTCCTTTGACTTTTTTAAGTCTGTGGACTCTCTAGCTGTACTTGGCAAATCCTTCTTAATCTAAAAGATAGTATGATCTATATATGTTGTGGTTGAACAGACTGTTGTACCTATTACATTCCATTTTAGGATAAAATATAAACTATTTTGATTGGGATGGAATGAAAAAGTATAATTTTTCCTCAAGGTAACCATACCAGTTTTGACTGCTTTCATTTCAAAGTATTTCGACCCATATAATTAATTAATAAATTTTATACTTTAAAATGTTTTTCTCTTCTTTTCACTTAGATTAGAGTAATTAGACCCCCAAATTATGCTGGTCCCCTTATGTTGGGATTGCTTTTGGCTGTTATTGGTGGACTTGTGTATCTTCGAAGAAGCAATATGGAATTTCTCTTTAACAAAACTGGATGGGCTTTTGCGGCTTTGGTGAGTGAATTTTAGAAGAAAAATTGAGGTAAACTCTTAATATTGTAGTTTCAGGTAAGCTTTCATTTATATGAGAAGTAGCATTTTGTTTATTTCTTACCTGAAGGAAAGGAGTTTACATATTTTAATTTTCTGCCTTGAAATCAGTTTATTTCCTCTGTTATTTCATTACGGATCACGAGAGCTGAGAGGACCTGATTATACCCAGTTTTATTCAATCTAAATGATAGGCTGTCAGTTCCATCAAAACCTGCGGTTCTTTTGAAAATATTCTTCTAAAGGGCCTTTTCAAACTTAAATTTTGAAATTTGTGTCAGCTTATTTATGATTTTAAAGTAATGTTTTCTTTCTGAAGTAAATATTATTGAATTGTGATTCTTGTGATCCTTGTGGTTAAGACATAGGCCTTAAGAAAGTCATCACTAAAAAAAATGAAAAAAGAAAGGCATCACTTATCTGAAAATAATTTTCTTCAGCATATATTATCTGAACAGATATACTTTTATACCAGCTAATCGAATCAAGGTGGGAACATCTGAACCATATTGTATAAATATCTCATTACTTTTTGTTTCCTAGTGTTTTGTGCTTGCTATGACATCTGGTCAAATGTGGAACCATATAAGAGGACCACCATATGCTCATAAGAATCCCCACACAGGACATGTGGTAAGGAAAGGCCAGGGTTTCTTTCTATTGTATACCAAAGTTAACCTTAATGATTATTACCCTGAGAGAACAGTGCCAACATATGAAGTAACTAGATTTATTTTTGACTTTTCCATCTCTCAGTTGTTAACAAGCTTCAATTGATGAAAATACCACGCTGTTCTCTTAAAAATGGGAAGTTTCTTATCTCATTTTATGAGTCCTTTTGACTGAGCTGGTTAAGAACGAATGTCAGCATTCATCTAAATACAGTAGAATAATTGATCAAATACTTGAGCATCCACTGTTCCAGGTACTGTGCTAGGTGTTATATAGTGGTAAACAAGAAAAACACGGTCCCTGTCTTCATGCAGTCTACATTATTGTACCTCATGCTCTTGTACACTTAAATACTAGTCTTTCAGCTATTCTACTGTTAAACATAGTATAAATACAGTGAAAATACAAATAAAGAATAAATAATACAGAAATAGCTTGTATAGTAACTCAACTTATTTCCTGATGAATGCCACAGACCTAAAGTATATTACATGCTTACATACATTGGGTGAATTAATATTTTTATAGCATTTAAAAATAGCCCATTTTAGTGTTAGGATGCGAAAATTTAATATATATTTAAAGATTCCATTTTGTCTTTTTTCCCCCAGAATTATATCCATGGAAGCAGCCAAGCCCAGTTTGTAGCTGAAACACACATTGTTCTTTTGTTTAGTATCCTCTTTGTAATCCTTGTGCTGCGTTATAATTTGTCTATTTTCTCACATTCTAGTATTGTCTCTATAGTGTTTGTTTGGGGCTCCTGTCTTATTCAAACAGGTCATAATATCCTTTGGGAATCATATTATTGTGTTATCTGTCTTAGCTCAATCAACTAAAGATGACTAGGGACAAACCTGCAGTCTGATAAAGTCAGATTTATTGGCTCATTGCTGTACATCAGAGAAACGGGGCATCTTACCAAAGGAAAAGATAGTTATAGGAATTTGAGGAAGGGTAGAGTTTAGGTAAAGTCTAAATGAAGCAATGTTTTGATAGGCTGAAAGCAAAGCAAGGCTGAGTATAAAGGGGTCAACATCAGGTCTGGACTGTAAAGTGGACCCAGGGTTTTGTTTCCTTGTAAACTACAAATTTAAGATGAATGTTGAATTTTGTTTTCAGAAACTCCTTATTTGAAACTGTTTCTTGGTTGTAATTTGAAGTTACTTCTTTGCTTCTAAGTGACTTCGCTCCTCCAGGCAAGAATGGAATGTTTCATTCTTACAGGTATAATTTCAAAGTAGCCCTGGTAGCGCAGTGGTTAAGCGTTTGGCTGCGACCCAAAAGTGGAACCCACCAGTTGCTCCACGGGAGAAAGATGTGGCAGTCTGCATCCGTAAAAATTTACAGCTTTAGAAACCCTATGAGGCAGTTCTGCTGTGTCCTATAGGGTTGCTATGAGTCAGAATAGACTCAGTGGCAATGGGTTGGTTGGTTTTGTTGTTACGATTTTAGACAACAGTGTCAGTGAGTAAAAAAGCAGCAGTTACTCAAACATGGGAGTCATTATGACATTTTATAGTTGCAGCTGGCTTTATGTGTTTGTTGTTCTATCCTCTTCAATGGCGGAGCAGATTTTTTCAATCCAAGCTAATTTTTACTTTCTCACATCTGAAAATTGATGCCTCTGTAAGCTGCAAGGATAAATAAGAGTGACATCAGATAGGTAAGAGTCTAAATTTCATAGTACTGCTGATCAGCTTATACTTACCTGAATGTATAAGTAGTAACTCTTTGAAACAAATCAACAAGGTAAACAAATGTAATTGTTCCTAGAATTGTGCTTCTTAGCCAAGGTGTCCTGACAATGATATTGCACTTAAGCCACGGGCACAGTGGGTAAATCCCACCTTCATTACTGTGTGGTAAAGATCAGCATGAATCCAATCCGGTCCTCACCTTCCCACTTCTCCATCTTCGTCGCCAGAGCTGGGTCAGAGCTCACAAGTTAGATGGACACGGTCTTTCAGACCAGATACCCATGCAACCAGATCCTAGTCACTCAGAGCTAGGACAGGGCTCGTGCATTAGAAGGGTACCTTCTTTCAGACTGCCAAATAGGCAGACACCAGCGCATGCTGGCTCTCACTGCCACTGTGGGTTTGTTAATTCATTGGAACATCTCACAATCTCACAGAGAGTATACCATATTTATGGCTACAGCTTTATTACAACCAAAAAGGGTACAAATGAAGAGACACATAGGGTGAGGTCTGGGAGGGGTCACAGAACAGAGCTTTCATGTCCTAAAGAGGGATACACTACCCTCTCCTGTGCTTGGTCACCAACCAGGAAGCGCCACTGAGCCTGAGGGTTCAGGGTTCTCATTGGCCTCCCCACATAGCCGTGATAGATTACATCATGCTTCATGTGGGTTAGTCAGCATCGGGTCCCCAGGTGGTCCCTCTTGGTCCGGTCAGCCCCCATTCATTAGCCTTAGGTGTTGGTGTGGCTAGAAAGAACCGAGAACAAAGGCCAAATTGTTTTCTCCAAGGTGATTTCACACCCCGCAGATAAACTGGAATCAGTTGTAGCACAGGCTGTTGGAGAATCTGCCCAATAACCTGGTGGTAAAGTCATTGGCTCTGCTTTCTCACTTCTTCAACTAGATGATTAGAAGTCATCTAATTCAGCCCTTATTATGTTGAAAATGGGTTGTACTGGCTAAAATAGGCTAAGAACTTTGAAAGTGGTTGCAATCAATATGCATAAATTTGTTTAAGAAAGAATTATTTTCTGATTATAAAAGTAATGCAGTCATTAAAGAAAATTTAGAAAATACCAATAAGTAACAAGAAAAAATTCAAAACTACTGAAAATACCACCTTTAGTAAATGTTTGTGTATATCTTCCCCTGTTTTATATTGCTTTGTCGATGATTAGATAAAGAGATTCTAAGGCAAACATTCTGAAAAAAATGTTAACTTTTGGTTTTAATTGAAAGACATTTGGGAAAACAGTATTTTTTCAAAACAATTTTCTTACCTAATATGGAAATTGAGGGCAGTGGTTGTTCAAGTGATTCAGAATTTTTGCCTTCAATGTGAAAGATCCAGATTCAATTTTGGGCCAGTGCACCTCAAGTGCAGCCACCACCCATGTATCCGTAGAGGCTTGCGTGTTGCTGTGATGCTGAGCAGGTTTTCGCAGAGCTTCTAGACAAAGACAGACTATGAAGAAAGGCCTGACAGTCTACTTTTGAAAATCAGCCAGTGAAAACCCTATGGATCAAAACAGTTCGGTTGCGTTATGCCTGGGGTTGCCATGAATCGGAGTCTGACTCGATAGCAGCTAACAACAATAACAATATGGAAAATACATTTACTGCTTAAAATTCAGCCTGAAGCCAGGAGAGTTTATCTATGTAGCTGTGGAATGGTGAGCTGAGAAGATTAGAAGGTGAGAATAATAAATACTTGGTCCCTATGGTAAAAAAGAAGATTACCAAAAAAAAAATATATATAATATATACACACACCCACATGTATATATATAGCCCAAACCTTATGGCTTTTAAATAGTAGGATTTAAGTTGAAAATGTTCATTTATGGTTTGATGGATTATTATACCTTGGAAATTTTTCAGTATCTAAAATGTACTCGATTAAAAGTACTCAATTAATAGTACTTTGAAATTGCACAGTAAGCAAAAAAGGTAGTTAAAATTGTTAAATATTAATTGACTTGCAGTTTATTGGTCTTTTAGCTTTGTCCTAAATTTATATGTAATTACATAGAGGTTTAAGAAATCAGAATTTTTTTTACTTTTTCTAGCTAAAGGTTAAACATTGCTTAAAGTTTCTCATACATTTGGAAAATATTGCAAGCTTGTTGGAATATAGACATTCTTGTGAGTTTTGTGATTAGTATGCGAAATAGGATTTTTTTTCAGGGTGATATTTTTTCTTATTTTGCTTTTTCTTTTTCGGTAGTGGTTGGGAAGGGTCAAGTAATATTTGCTGAGCAATTATTTTGCCAAATGTTATGAATACGTGATTTGCCTAAGGAACTTATAATACTGGGGCAAATAGGCATGTATACAGATTATAAGACACTAAGTACTGTGTACTAGATATGATGGTGAGACAATGAAGGAAGCTATTTAACTTTCTTTGGGATAGGGAATATTGGGGAAGGCTTAAATTCCTCCTTCCCCTTTTTTTAGTAGACATGAAGACTAAAGACTCAAAGTCTACAATTTCTATGTTGATAAGAATTAGTAGAAGAGACTACTACTAAGTAGTAGTTATGATTTTGGAAAATGCCCATGTATTTATAAGCATTTTAGTATTATACCATTTACTGTATGATTAATAAAGCAAACTATATAATGAGTTGCCTGATCTACTACGCAACTTTTAAAATTACATTTAACAGTTTTTAATTGAAGTATTACATTCATGCAGAAAAGTTTACAAATCATAAGTATACTGTTTGATAAAATTTCACAAAATGATCACACCTGTATAACCACCACCCAGATCAAGAAATAAAACTTTACCCATATCCCAGAACGTTCCCCCCATCGTGACCCCTCCTGATTGCTATCTTCCTGCCCAAAGGTAACTACCATCCTGACTTCTAACCGTTGGATTAGTTTTGCCTACTTTTTAACTTTACATAAATGGAATCATACAATAAATATGTTTGGATTTTAAAAATAAAGTAGCAGTCTGGAAAATTTTTAACTATAAAACCTTAACATAAAAAACCATGTTTATTTTTACATATGCTCTTGCATTCTTTGCCCATGTGTATGTTTTGTGGAGAGGGGGTGTCTTTTTTTGTAGTTGTAGATATACTTTATATATGGTTTTGTATCTGAATGTATTATAAGCATTTTCTATGTTGTATGGCCTTCATAGTTACAAAAATATGTGAAGGTTACACAGTTATCAGAAAATACAGACAAGGAAAAGAAAAAATAGTCAACATTTTTAATGTTTATATAATGCGTATATCACAATTCAGTTATTCTCCTATTGTTGAACATTGCAAAGAACGTTTTCTAGGAAATAAAAATAATTTCACATATTTCCAAATTTCCGGGAGTAAAATTCAAAACAAAGGGTACAAATCTGTCTGTTACTCCTGATGGACGTCCAAATTGTTTTCTAAAAGGATTTTGCTGCCAGAAATCTATAAATGCACTGGTATCCGTGGCAAGTCCTAGCCAATATTATTTATTCTTATTTTTTTTAGCTTCTAATTCAGTAGGCAAAGAAATCGTACCTCATTATTTAAATGTACCTTGAATCACAATAAAGTAATTTGAACATTTTCCCACAATTTTGTAATTATGCTTCATTTTATGTGAACGTCTTTCTCTTTGTCATATTTGATATACTTTAATTCTACTAGCTCTCTTAATAGCCTAGTTTTGTATGTTATGGAATACCACTTCCTTTAATTTTTCTTCACTTCTCTCAGAGTAACATTTAACCATTATAATATAATTACATTTTTATTTCATTGTTTGTATCCCCTACTAGAGTATAAACTTGTTCAAGGAAGGGTCTATACTCCATTCAACTATACTCCACTCCAGCTTCTCGGATTATTTGCCTAGCATATAGATTGAATAGGCATGGTGAAAGAATACAACCCTGACAACACCTTTCCTGGCATACAGTAGGCAGTGTTAGTAAATGTTTAATGAATCAGTAAATGTAATGAAACAATACACATGGAAGTGCATCATAGCTCTTGACAGCTAATAAACAACAGCACACAGAGACCTTGGTAGTATATATCGAGGTTGTTGTTGTTAGGTGCCATCGAGTCGGTTCCGACTCATAGCAACCCTACGTATAACAGAACAAAACACTGCCTGCTCCTGCACCATCCTCACAATCGTTGTTATGCTTGAGCCCATTATTGCAGCCACTGTGTCAATCCATCTCGTTGAGTTTCTTCCTCTTTTTTGCTGACCCTCTGCTTTACCAAGCATGATGTCCTTCTCCAGGGACTGATCCCATGTCCAAAGTATATGAGACATAATCTCACAATCCTTGCTTCTAGGGAACATTCTGGTTGTACTTCTTCCAAGACAGATTTGTTTCTTCTTTTGGCAGTCCCCAGTGTATTCCATATTCTTAGCCAACACCACAATCCAAAGGCATCAGTTCTTCCTCAGTCTTCCTTATTCATCGTCCAGCTTTCACCTGTGTATGAGGTGATTGAAAACATCATGGCTTGGGTCAGGCGCACATTAGTCTTCACGGTGACATCTTTGCTTTTTAACACTTTAGAGAGGTATCCTGGAGCAGATTTGCCCAGTGCAATGCGTCATTTGATTTCTTGACTGCTGCTTCCATGGGTGCTGAATGTAGATCCCAGTAAAATGAAATCCTTGACATCTTCAATCTTTTCTCTCTTTATCATGATGTTGCTTATTGATCCATTTGGGAGGATTTTTGTTTTCTTTATGTTGAGGTGTAATCCATACTGAAGGGTGTGTGGTCTTTGATCTTCATCAGTAAGTGCTTCAAGTCGTCTTCACTTTCAGCAGGCAAGGTTGTGTCATCTATATAACGCAGGTTGTTAATGAGTCTTCTTCCAATCTTGATGCCCTGTTCTTCTTCATAGAGTCCAGCTTCTCAGATTATTTGCTCAGCATACAGATTGAATAGGTATGGTGAAAGAATACAACCCTGAAAACACCTTCCTGACTTTAAACCACGCAGTATCCCCTTGTTCTGTTCGAATGACTGCCTCTTGAGCACACTTAAGTGTTCTGGAATTCCCATTCTTCTCAATGTTATCCGTAATTTGTTATGATCCACGCAGTCAAATGAATGCCTTTGCATAGTCAATAAAACACAGGTAAACATCTTTCTGGTATTCTCTGCTTTAATTCAAGATCCATCTGACATCAGCAGTGATATCCCTGGTTCCACGTCCTCTTCTGAATCCGACTTGAATGTCTGGCAGTTTCCTGTCAATATACTGCTGCAGCTACTTTTGAATGATCTTCGGCAAAATTTTATTTGCATGTGATATTAATGATATTGTTCCATAATTTCCACATTTGGTTGGATCACCTTTCTTGGGAATAGGCATAAATATGGATCTCTTCCAGTCAGTTGGCCAGATAGCTGTCTTCCAAATTTCTTGGCATAGATGATCGAGCATTTCCAGTGCTGCATTCGTTTGTTGAAACATCTCAATTGGTATTCTGTCAATTCCTGGAGCCTTGTTTTTCACCAGTGGCTTCAATGCAGCTTCGACTTCTTCCTTCAGTGCATTCAGTTCCTGATCATATGCTATCTCCTGAAATGGTTGAACGTTGACCAATTCTTTTTGGTATAGTGACTCTGTATTCCTTCCATCTTCTTTTGATGCTTCCTGCATCGTTTAATATTTTCCCTGTAGAATCAATCCTTCACTATTGCAACTCGAAGCTTGAATTTTTTCTTCAGTTCTTTCAGCTTGGGAAATGCCAAACCTGTTCTTCCCTTTTGGTTTCCTATCTCCAGCTCTTTGTACATGTCATTATAATACTTTACTTTGTCTTCTCCAGCCCTTTGAAATCTTCTGTTCAGCTCTTTTACTTCATCATTTCTTCCTTTCACTTTAGCTACTCAACGTGCAAGAGGAAGATTCAGAATCTCTTCTGACATCCATTTTGGTCTTTTCTTTCTTTCCTGTCTTTTTAATGATTTTTTGATTTCTTCATGTATGGTATCCTTGACGTCATTTCATAACTTGTCTGGTCTTTGGTTATTAGTGTTCAACGCATCAGATCGTTTCTTGAGATGATTTCTAAATTCAAGTGGGAAATACTCAAGTTCGTACTTTGGTTCCCGTGGACTTGTTCTAATTTTCTTCAGTTTCAACTTGAACTTGCATGTGAACTACTAATAGTCTGTTCCGCAGTCTGCCCCTGGCCTTGTTCTGACTGATGATATTGAGCTTTTCCATTGTCTTTTTCCACAGATATAGTCGATTTTATTCCTATGTATTCCATCCGGTGACGGCCACGTGTATAGTCACCGTTTATGTTGTTCAAAAAGGTATTTGCAATAAAGAAGTCGTTGGTCTTGCAAAATTCTATCATGCGATCTCCAGCATCGTTTCTATCACCAAAGCCCTGTTTTCCAACTACCAATCCTTCTTCGTTTTCCAACTTTCGCGTTTCAATCACCAGTAATTATCAATGCATCCTGATTGCATGTTCAATCAGTTTCAGACTGCAGAAGTTGGTAAGAATCTTCAATTTCTTCATCTTTGGCCTTAGTGATTGGTGCGTAAATTTGAATAATAGTCGTATTAACTGGTCTTCCTTGTTGGGATATGGATATTATCCTATTACTGACAGTATTGTACTTCAGGATAGATCTTGAAATGTTCTTTTTGGCGATGAATGCAATGCCATTCCTCTTCAAGTTGTCATTCTCAGCATAGTAGACCATATGATTGTCCGATTCAAAATGGCCAATACCAGTCCATTTCAGCTCACTAATGCCTAGGATATCAATGTTTCTGCATTCCATTTCATTTTTGACAATTTCCAATTTTCCTAGATTCATACTTCGTACATTCCATGTTCTGGTTATTAATGGATGTTTGCAACTGTTTCTTCTCATTTTGAGTCATGCCGCATTAGCAAATGAAGGTCCCGAATGCTTGACTCCATCCACATCATTAAGATCGACTCTACTTTGAGGAGGCAGTGCTTCCCCAGTCATATTTTGAGTGCCTTCCAACCTTAGGGACTCATCTTCTGGCACTATATCAGACAGTGGTCCGCTGTTCTTCATAAGGTTTTCACTGGCTAATTCTTTTCAGAAGTAGACTGCCGGGTCCTTCTTCCTAGTATGCTTTAGTCTGGAAGCTCAGCTGAAACTTGTCTGCCACAGCTGACCCTGCTAGTATTTGAATACCGGTGGCATAGCTTCCCGCATCACAGCAACACGCAAGCCCCCACGGTATGACAGACTGACAGACATGTTGGGGATATATCGAGGTACAAAGTTCATTAAAAGCAAAAGCATATGTAGATCCTGGTTCGAAGGCAGGTCCAAAAACAGAAGTTTCAACCATTAATCAGGTATTATTCTGTAACCAAAGCCTATAGAAATGATCAGTCTTTGTGCATAGCTGGATGTAAAGAACCTTAGTAAGCCAAACAAAGAAACAAAAACTTTATCACATCAGTTGTGGAGAAGAAGACTTGGCTGAGCAAGCAAAAACATGAGGAATGGGCATCACCTCTAAGAGGGTTTTGAAGAGAGTGCAAGATGGCAGTGAAGGAATGAGTAGACAAATTATAGAGCAAATTATCAATTCATGCTCCACTAGAATACCTATTTTCTCCTTTCTGCTTAATTATACCCATGTATGTTTGAATGCAGGAGCCTTGGTGGCATGATGGTTAAGAGCTCTGCCGCTAACAAAAAGGTCAGAAGTTCGAATCCACCAGCCACTCCTTGGAAACCCTATGAGACAGTTCTACTCTGTCATACAGGGTTGCTATGAGTTAAAATTGACTTGACGGCAACAGGTTTGGTTTTGGTTTCGATTTGGCTGTGTAGTAGTTTCTGAGATCAGGTAGTGTGAGGCCTCTTATTTTGTTCTTTTCCTGCTATAATACTTTGCTTACTCGGGGCATCTTTCCTTTCCATGTAAAGTTGATGATCAGTTTTTCCACGTTGTTAAAGAATGCTGTTGGTATTTGGATTGGGATTGCATTATATCTGTAGTTTGCTTTGGGTAGAACTGACATTTACACTGTTTAGAGTCTTCCCATCCATGAGCATGTAATGTTTTTCCATATATGTAGGTCTCTTTGGGTTTTTTGCAGTAGTGTTCTGTAGTTTTCTTTGTATTGGTCTTTTACATCTCTGGTTAGATTTATTCCTAAGTATTTTATCTTTTTAGGGGCTATTATAAATGGTATTGTTTTCCTGATTTACTTTTTGACGTTCTCTTTGTTTGCATATAAGAAGCCAACTGATTTTTATATGTTGATCTTGTATCCTGCTGAATCTTTCTATTAGTTCCAGTAGTTTTCTTGTGAAATCTTTGGAGTTCTCTATGTATAGTATCATATATCATTTGCAAATACGGATAATTCTACTTCCTCCTTTCCAATTTAGATGCCCTTTATTTCTTTTTCTTGCCTTATTGCTCTAGCTAGGATTTCCAACACAATGTTAAATAGTAGTGGTGATAAAGGGGCATCCTTGTCTTGTTCCTGTTCAGTTTGGGAAATTTTAACTGCTGTTAGTATTCACGAAACTGTAGGGTGAATCCTTCTTTTCTACTAGGCACATTCTACGTGTTTCAAAATTCCGTTTTACTTATTTTAGCATTCAACCATGCCACATGTTACCTGTTTGCATGAGTAGTTCTATTTTGTGTTTATGGTCCTCCTATTATTAAGCAGAGGGAACCCTGGTGTTGCAGTGGTTAAGTGCTTGGCTGCTAACTAAAAGGTTGGCAGTTTGAACCCACCTGCTGCTCTGTAGAAGAAAGATGTGGTAGTCTGCTTCCATAAGGATTTGCAGCCCTGGAAACCCTGGAGCAGTTCTTCTCTGTTCTGTAGGGTCTCTATGAGTTATAATTGACTTGACTGCAATGAGTTTGGTTTTTTGGTTGTTATTAAGCTGGAGTCCCTAGGTGATTCAAACAGTTTAAAGTGCTCAGCCACTATTCTACCCAAAGCAATTTACAAATACAATGCAATCCCAATCCAAATACCAGCAACATTCTTCAAAGAGATGGAAAAACTAATCATTAACTTTATATGGAAAGGGAAGAAGCCCCGAATAAGTAAAG
>NW_004443996.1:13785176-13806264 GCF_000243295.1 Trichechus manatus latirostris
AAATATTTAAAAAAATATAATAAAATAAAGTGCTCAGCCACTAACTGAAAGGTTGAAGGTTCAAGACCACCCAGATGCACCTCTGAAGAAAGGCCTGGCAGTCTACTTCTGAAAAATAGCCATTGAAGCCCCTTTGGAATACAGCCCTACTCTAACACACATGAGGTCATCATGAGTTGGAATCACCTTGACAGCAACTATAACAGTATTATTAAGCTGAATAAAAGTGAGGTTATGACATGGGGTTTTCTTTTCTTTATTAGATAGGACAAAATTAGGTAGTTTAGTAGTAATTTGTGCTTTAAAGTTTAATTGTTGAAATTCTGGAAAAATTTGAGGTTACTTTTCAAGTAGAAATTAGTTGCTAGTGGGCACAGTGAGGAGTCTCAGGGTGCAGATGCTGTTCTACTTCTTCATCTTGGGTGATGGTTACAAGGGTATTTGCTTTGTAATAATTTGTTAAAGTGTAGTTATATTTGATGTACTTCTTTGTATGTTATATTTCACACACACAAAAATTAGTTGCTAGTCTCTAAATGTGTATATTTCAAGTATTTTGGGAGGGAAATAGTTGAAATATTATTCAAAATGACTATTTAATATTTTAAAATATGTATGGAGTCAGAGTGCTAGTTGATAGAATGTCCAGGCAGGTTATTCCAAAGTCCAGTTTCAGGAAAACTTCTGTTTTGTCTGTATGGCTTTTAACGGACATTTGTATTAAAATAACAATTTTTATTTGTACAAGTAAAATAGCTTTTCAATCTTTTTTTTATTATATCTTCATAGTAAATAATTGTTTTGCTATACGGATACAAGATTGTTCAGTTTTTTTGTAATTAAGAATTGAAGGTTTATATATTTATTTTAATTTTCTTCATGAAAGACTAGGGATATTAAGACAGTATGTCTTTTGTGCCTATATGAATTTCTCCTTAAACAAATTTTCTAAGATGGTGGAGTTACCTTAGGGATGGTGCTTTTATGTGAAGCTGCTACCTCTGACATGGATATTGGAAAACGAAAGAGTAAGTCATATCATTTTCTGAAATGTAACAATTCTGCCCTTAATACTGAAAAAGAATATCCTCTTAATCATTTTCCCTCATTAGTTATAGGGTAAGGATGTTATTTTACTTCTTTACTATTATAAAAGTAATATATGCTCATTATAGAAAATATGGAGAAAACACGAGTATGGAACATTTTAGAGTGGAGATTCGCGCATTACTCTACCACTGAAAAACATAATTTTAACATTATTAATATATTTTCTTCCATTTTTCACAACCTTTTTAAAATTATATGTCTAAAATGTTGACTCTTGTACTCCCATTTTTAAACTGGAGTATTTTCCTAAGTTAATATATATTTTCTTACACATGATTTTAAAATTATACTCTATACTGTAATTTACTTAACTATTGTGATTTTGTTAAACATTTAGATTTTTTCTAATTTTTATTAGAAATTCATTTCATAAAAGCTACTGTAGTGACTACATGGTACGTTAAGCTTTATCCTCATTTCATATTATTTCCTTGGAATAGATTCCTAGAAGAATAACTGTGTGGTACTATGTATGTGTATTTTCAATTCTTTTAATGTTTTAAACTGATGATGCCAAATTCTTTCCCCAAAAGTTGTAAAATTTTTTATTCCTGCTAGTGGTATTTAAGAATGCTTGTTTCACAGCATTAGATAATCTCATATACATATGCATATGTATATATCTATTTGTAAATTTGATGAGGAAATGTTATATTGTTTTGTACTTCTTTTGATTATTAGTGAGGTTGAATATTTTCCTAAGTGTTTATTTGTCATTTGTATTTTTCCTTCTGCAAATTGTCTTCTTCCATTTATCTATTCAAATCTTAGTCCTTTTCCTGTTGGTTTATATGAGCCAATGTCATCAAAATTAATCTACCTAAATAAAGACTAAAATTTACTTTATCTTCTAGAACAAAAATGAAGACAACTTCAGGAGATACTTATTTTGCTCAATTGAAATGAATTATTGCTTATTAAAAAAAAAAAACTAATGTATCAATTTTTGGTCCAATCAGTATACGTCTTTTCATTGCCTGAGTTAAAAAAAAAAAAAAAACTGCCTTTTTCAGTATTCATTATTGAGGGAAGGCCATATACAGTGAAACTGTGAGAGCTGGAACTCAATGGGGTTGCCTTGTTTTTCTGGGTCTCACGAGTTTTCTGCCTTTGACAGGGTGCACTTACCTCTTTTCTATCGCTTGTTTCAGTGGAAAATTTTTTTTTCCTCCTCTGACAGGTTTCTACCTTATGCAAGTTCCTGCTTTCACAGGTTTTACTGTAGGTACACTGCTGGCATGATTTTAAACAAAAAAACAGTTTAGCAATATATATTAAGAGCCTTGGAAATAATCACAATTTGATCCTCTTCCAAGGCTCTAACCTAATGAAATAATCACAAATAATAATAATAAACATTTCTTTAGCACTTAATGTGTCCAAAACTGCCCAAAGTACTTTTAGATATAATGTTATTTATAAAAAATAGGATACAAACATATATATAGTGATGTTTTTCTATACTTTTCTACACTGAATATGTGTTAATACTCAGAAGAAAATATTATGTTTAACATTTACATGTTTAGCCATAGATCATATTGTGTGAAAATTAGAAAAGGGAAATTTTTTTTTTCTCTTAAGTATAACAAGGAGACCCTGGGTGACACAAACAGGCACTGAGTACTAATCGAAAGGTTGGTGGTTCAGACCCACCCAGAGGTGCCTCAGAAGAAAGGCCTGGCAGTCTGCTTCCAAAAGGTCACAGCCTTGAAAACCCTATGGAGTGCAGTTCTACTCTGTACAACATGACGTTGCTATGAATTGGAACTGGCAACTGGTTTCTTTAAGTATACCAAAACTAAAAGTCGTTCTTAATGTCAGCCAATAAATAGGTTTCATTAAAGCTCTCATTACTGTAGTATACATTATTTCTCATATCCCTACCTCTGTGCTCTTTAGGGAGCCCTGGGGGCGCAGTGGTTAAAAGCTTGGCTGCTATCGAAAAGGTCAGCAGTTCGAATCCACTAGCTGCTCCTTGGAAACCCTATGGGGCAGTTCTACTCTGTCCTGAAGGATTGCTATGAGTCGGAAGCGACTCGATGGCAGCAGGTTTGGTGTTTTGTTTGGTTTATGCTCCTTAGAGGAGCTCTAAGCAGTGGTTAAGTGCTTGGCTGCTAATGGAAAGGTTGGCAGTTCGAACCCACCAGCTGTTCTGTAGGAGAAAGATGTGGCAGCCTGCTTCCATAAAGATTTACAGCCTTGGAAACCCCGTGCGACAGTTCTACTCTGTCATAGGGTCACTATGAGTCGGAATCAACTCAATGGCAACAGGTTTTGGGGTTTTTTTAATGCTCCATAGCTAGTCTTAAGGAGCCCTGGTGGTGCAGTGGTTAAGGGCTAGGCTACTAACTGAAAGGTCGGTGGTTCGAACTCACCAGCCACTCGATGGGAGAAGGATGTGGCAGTCTGCTTCTGTAAAGATTTACAGCCTATGGGGCAGTTCTCCTCTGTCCTTTAGGGTCACTATGAGTCAGAATCGACTTGACAGCAGTGGGTTTGGTTTGGGTTTTTAGCCAGTCTTCGTCCACGGACTCAAACAGCCTCAAGTCATGGGAGTCCTTAGTTGAGCATTGTTGAGTCTGCATCTGGAGTTAAGATTGTTAATTGCTATGCCGAATCAGAGCATCTGAGCTTAGTGGAGACAGTTACAAATTTTGAGCTAGTCATCAGGTTTTTTCCTCATTATTCAAATGAGGAATCCACTTTGAAGGAGTTCCTCATAGAAGGCACTGGAGTTACCTGTATATGAATAAAGTACTTTAAAGTGAGACTGTCACAATGATGTTATCAGATATCAATAATACAATAAAGCTACTTGTAAAGATTTAAAAGAAGTTTAATAACTTAATCAGTGGTTTAATTAGTGGTTTTCTTGTCAGTGGTAAAAGACTTCTGACACTAAATTCTTGAGTGAGATGACTAAAGAAATTCATTACTTCTATAATTTAATTGCACAAGTATATAAATGGAACCACTCTATTATATTGTAATAGAGCAAATTAAAGGGAAAAGCAAACTTCTGAAGATTAAAGAATATGGAAGAAAATTGTTTCAAAGTTGATAATTATCAGTAAATTATAGCCCTTGCTTTTCACTCTTGGAAGTGTAGACTAAGATTTGTGTCTTGGTATGGTTTACATGCTCATTTCACTCTCGTTTTGTTTTTCTGCAGTAATGTGTGTGGCTGGTATTGGACTTGTTGTATTATTCTTCAGTTGGATGCTCTCTATTTTCAGATCTAAATATCATGGATACCCATATAGGTATGATTTTTATTTTTAATCTATATGATGATTACCTATACTTAAAATGATTAGAGTTATTTTAGAATATTTTCTTATACTATATTCTTTTCTGCTTTCCTATAAGCTATTCTAGCTTCTAGAACAGAGAGATATGCTTTAATTTAGATATGTTACATATAAAAATTAAAATTATTATGGTATAATGGACATTATAATGTGATATCTTTTCTCAGGAATATCTCTTGCAGTTATTCTGACATGTAATTTGGTCTAGAAATCTATAACATATAATGATCAGAACATTTTGTACCATCTTTACAGACACAACTCCTTGTCTGCATGCTACACTTTCTCTTGTGGAGGAAATAATTCTTTTTTTTTTTTTAACTTCCTCTCATGTCTGCCCCTCAAGACTGGATGGCATAAACAGAATATTTGATCAGAATCCAGTTTGCAGATCATATAAGAAAGCATGTTTAAGAAGATCTAATCAGTTTGAAATATTCATAAAGGTCCCTACAGCTGAGAGAGAAAATTATTCTCCTGGTTATAGATTACTGATTTTACCTTCTTAATAGCCAAGATAAATTTATCTATATAATGGGGGATGTTGTGAGTTAATTTCATAATCTCAGTGTTAATATAATTCCTATTTTTTTAATACAACACTGTCCTGTTGTGGAGCCCTGGTGGTGAAATGGTTAAGAGATTGGCTGTTAACCAAAAGACTGGCAGTTCGAATCCACCAGCTACTCCTTGGAAACCCTATGGGACAGTTCTACTTTGTCCTGTAGGGTTGCTATGAGTCGGAATCGACTCGATGGCAACGGGTTTGGTTTTGGTTTGGTCCTGTTGTATAAAGGACTGTGAACACTAAAGGTAAAGTACATCAACTAATATTTTTGAGACGCAAATTCATTCTTCATATTTTTTTCAATTTTTTTTTATTATTGTACTTCAGGTGAAGGCTTACAGAACAAATAGTTTTTCATGAAACAGTAGTACACATATTGTTTTATGACATTGGTTAACAACCCCACAACATGTCAACCCTCTAACTTCTCGACCTTTTTTTTTTTGGTGAAAATATACATAGCCAAAGATAAACCATTTCAAAAATTTCTACATGCACAGTTCAGTGACATCGAGTATGCTCTTCCAATTGTGCTGCTATTCTCACTTTAGATGAAGGCTTACAGAACAAAATAGTTTCTCATTTAACGGTTAGTACACATGTTGCCCTATGACAATGGTTAACAACCTCACAACACATCAACACTATCCTTACTCAACCTTGGGTTCCTTATCACCAGCTTCCTTGTCCCCTTCTGCCTTCTGGCCCTTGTCCCTGGACTGCTGTACCTCATTAGTCCCATTTGGTTTTATGGGGCTGTCCACTCCCAGGCTGAACGGTGAACCTCGGAGATGACTTCACCACTGAGCTAAAAGGGTGTCTGGGGGCCATACTCTCGGGGTTTCTCCAGTCTCCTTTAGGCCAGTAAATCTGGTCTTTTTTTTTGTGTGTGAGTTAGAATTATGTTCTACATCCTTTTCCAGCTCTGTCCAGAACCCTCTGTTGTGATCCTGGTCAGAGCAGTCAGTGGTGGTAGCTGGCATTTTTCATATTTTTAACACAAGTTTTTAGTAGATAATTTTGGACAACTTCCTAGTTGATCCATTATACTTCTGGATATCTTTTTTTTATTGTGTTTTAGATGAAGGTTTACAGAGCAAATTAGTTTCTCATTAAATAATTAATACACATTGTTTTGTGACATTGGTTGCCAACACCACAACATGTCAACACTCTCCCGTTCTCAACCTTGGATTCCCCGTTATCAGCTTTCCTGTCCCCTCCTGCCTTCTTGTCCTTGCCTCTGGGCTGGTGTGCCCGTTTAGTCTCATTTTGTTTTATTGTCCTGTCTAATCTTTGGCTGAAGTCTAGGTATCTTTTGATTAATGAACAACATAAGTTAATCTTTTTTATTCATTTTTCTTGCCAACCTATTTAATTTTGAGACAGAAATCTCCTAGAACCTTGACTGTTACACTTAAAAATCTTCCAACTTTGTACTTTCATTCTTCTGTGTATGTGTGTTTTAAAATAATTTGTCCTCTATAGAGTACTAACTAGAATGTTAGGATAATCTTGCCAGTATTTCTTTTACTTATTTGATCACCAGGGTTGATCCAGTTGTTAATTGGTATCTCTATTCAAGAGAGATTTTGACTTGAGGTTGTGTCTCTTTCCATTTCTCCTAAGACTACCTAGTCTCAGTGTTTCTCACTTTCAGTTGTTGATACTTAGAGATTATCACACATGCACCAAAGCACTCCTTGTTCTGCTAAAATCAAGATACTGCGTATTGATTAGAAGTAAAGTCTACATTTCTTTCACAGACTAATAGCTTGGTATATATTTTTGTTTCAGCTTTCTGATGAGTTAAAAAGGATCCCAGAGATATGTAGACACTGGAGTAACGGAAATTGAAAAACGAAAAATGTGTGTGTATATGAAAAGAAAAACTTGTGTATTTTGTATTTTTTTCAAGTGATTTAAATAGTTCATCATTTAACCAAAGAAGATGTGTAGTGCCTTAACAAGCAATTTCCTTTCAAAATCATCAAGTATTTGGGATATGATTCTCCTCTTCTTAACCTTCCCCTCCCAGTGAACTTTGTGGAGCTTTTAACTTAGTAGAATTCAATATACTATAAAAAAAATTTTAACTACTACTTCAGTTTAATTAGTAGAAGGCTCAAAACTGCTTTAGTTAACTTTTGGTCATTTGATTTTATATTTTCTTATCTAAAGGTGACAGATTAATGTCCTGACCAGGTGTTCTCCCATATATCTGTTGCAGATAACTGCATCAGGAATCCATTCTTCGCTTTTCCATCTTTGCATTGATGTGTATACTTTGCACATTTTTCCTGTTAGGCAGATAAACTATATGTGCTATGTGGTCTCCTGAAAATGGAACAGTATTCTTCAGAGAACACATTTAGCCTTTAGGGAAAGAAAAATTGCCTAGCCAGTCCTTCTCTCATCTTTCTACTGAAATACAGGACTATCTGTGCTTCTTGGTAGCTGTAGATGTTAAAAAGCATCTCTAAATACAGGATTATGATTTCTCATGAGTGTGGTGTTAACTACCTTGTTTTTGGAAAGATTTCAGATTCATTCCACCTCCCTTCTTTTATTTAAGGTGGCCTATCTCTAATAAAAATGTAGCTTAGTGCTAAAATCAGTATAACTTATAAATACTCTAAAATGCTTCTGCAGATTGTCATTTATTTCATTTGTACCTAAGAGAAAAATAGGCATACACATAACTCAGCGGGTGAAGTTGAATTCTGTATTACAAGTTACAACATATTTCATTAACCCTTGTATTTAGGAAGAGGACCTAGAGTTGGAAAAGATCATTATGAAATAATTGAGTTGTTGCTTGTGTATAAAAAGTGTTTCATGAAAGCTGTCCTGTTTTTGCTATTACTGTAGCCTTTATTCTCTCCCTTTAAGTGGAGAAATGGTGAAAAAAATTTGAAGGGGTTTTGTTTGAATTTTGTGTTTTTTTTCTGTCAGTGGAGCTAACCATATGTGCTAACCAAATTTCTGTGAAGAATTAAGTTGATGGTTATTATAAGATCTAACTGTAACCTCACCCATAGTTATGAAAAGTAGCCTGAAATGCCACTGTTATGGAAATATGAGAATTGTGACTGTGAAAAAAATTTGTAAAGAAACCTGAGAATCTTATCTGTCACTGCCTCTAATGATTTACTGTCTAATAAATCTCCCACACGTGTTATAAAAGTCTTATATAGTAGAAATTTGCAAAAAGAGATGGATGAAATTGCCTATTTTATTTTTTTGTTGTTGTTAGTAGATTTGGTGGGTGAGGGGATATAGTTAATTTTTTACTCTAATATAGCTTTTTGTTAATTAAACCCCTTGTAAATTATGTGATTCTGGGTTCCTTTTTCTGCTGTTCTGTGCTTGTCTCAGGCCAAATAAATTTATGCTGTGATTCTTATGGTCGAGACTTGTATGAAATGCCCTGATTTGTACAAACTGACCAGGAGGCTACTACTGCCATTAATCTATAGCTCCAAATAAATTTCCATGAGCATTGAAAGAATGAAAGTTTTTTATATATATATTTTTGTCTCCCTTATCTTTAAGAGCACATTCTTCCGTAAAGAGAAAATTAGCAATCTGGTTAAAATCTATGGAAAGCAGATTTGCTACACTTAAAATCGTGTTACTTTTGTGGAGATTTTGAAATCAGCTTTCATCTGAAGTGCCTTAAGTAGACTTAACTTACTTTCCTAGTAATGGTTTAAATATCACTTGTTATGCATTTAAAAAATACTATTCAAAATGACACATTGTAGTGACAAAGATAACCAAATGTCTGGCTGTTTGCTTTTTGACCATTTCAATAAACTTTTACAATCTGAATTTTGAGTTTTTGATTAATGTCTAAAGAGGCAGAGAATTTATTTATTTTTTTATTGTAAAAATATATAAAACAAACATTTGCCAATTCAACATTTTTCCCATGTACAGTTTAACGATATCAGTTACATTGATGATGTTGTGCAATCATCAGAATTGACTTGACAGCAATGGGTTTTTTTGGGTTTTAGTCATGATTGATTCAAGGACCTGCAGATGGAGCTGAGTAGATTTGGGTCAAATAAACCCAGGCTTTTTTTTTTTTTTAATTGTTGTACTTTAAGTGAAAGTTTACACTTCAAGTTAGTCTCTCATACAAAAATTTATACATACATTGATATGTGACCCTAATTGCTCTCCCTATACTGTGACAGCACACTCCTCCTTTCCACCCCTGATTTCCCATGTCCATTCAACCAGCTCCTAACATTTCTGCCTTCTCATCTCACCTCCGGACAGGAGCTGCCTGTTTAGTCTCGTGTATCTACTTAAACTAAGAAGCACACTCTTCACAAGTATTACTTTATGTTTTATGTCCAGTCGAATCTTTGTCTGAAGAGGTGGCTTCAGGAATGATTCTAGTTCTGGGCCTCTCCTGTTTTTTAAAATCTTTCCAAGGTATCTTGTTTTAATTACCAATTCCCTGTTGTTAGTAACTCTGAACGTCTTTTCTTATATTTATTAGTTGTTTATGTTTCCCTTAGAACCAATTTGGGTCCCCATCTAATTCCAGAGGTCTCCCATGGAGTTATTTTAGAATTGAGGTGGGAAAAACCTTAGGGAAAAAAGAAAGAGGGGATAGTAGGGATTAAAGGAGAAGAAGGAAAAAGACGGGAGGCAGGTTTCCAGGACCCCGGGAAACCCAACTATCTCCTTTCCCCGAGGGTTATATTTTCTCCTTTTGACTTCCTTTTTTTTCCTTCCAAAGTCATATTCACTTTCATACAGCCTGACCCCTCCTCAGCAATTTCAATCAGGAATTTTCTTAATCATTCTACTTGGAAAGACTCAAGCCGGAAGTACAAAGAATCCTTAACCATGGATCATGGCCCTCTTTCAAGTAGAACAGCATCTGAGGAAAACATGTACATGACTATGACAACAGTATCTCAGATTTTTTTATAAAACACCACTGGTTTGGTAATATGCAAAATAAATACTAAAATACCAGTATTGTCATTTTCCTATGGTATCACACTTACTAAATTCAAGTTGCAATGGCTTAGCAGTAGAAAGGAAGGTGGAATTCCCTGATAGTGACTAGCTAGCTAGTCCTATAAAATGTTAATTAAGATTTAAGATAGTACTAGTAATAAATATAATGAGAGGTGGTGTGACACATATACTGAAAACTACAGAACGTTATTGGGAGGAATTAAAGAACACCTAAATAAATTGAGGGATATACTCTGTACATAGATCCTTAGGTGGCACAAATTGTTTGTGCTCAACTACTAACCTGAAGGTACCACCCAGCGGTACTGTGGAAGAAAGGCCTGGTGATCTGCTTCTGTTAAGATTACAGCCATAAAAACCCTATGGAGCTGTTCTACTCTGTAACACATGGAGTTGCTATAAGTCGGAATCCACTCGATTGCAACTAACAACAACAACCCTGTTCATAGACTTAAAGACTTGATATTGTAAAGCCGTCAATTCTCATAGCAATTCCAATCAGGATACCAGCAGAATTTTGTATATTTGAAGATTGAAATGCTAATTTTAAAATTTATATAAAAATGTGAATGGCCAAGTATAGCCAAGGTGGAAAATGGTGGAGTAGGGAGCTCCAAGGGCCTGTCCCTGCATAGAAACTCTGAAAAAATTAGCAAAAACTGTCAGAATCAACTTTGTTGTTATTCTGGAAAATAGCAACCAAAGGGTTACAGCAACCAAAGGGTTACAGCAACCAAATGGATGCTGATTCAAGAAAAAGGCAACTTAAACATGGTAGGAAATTTTTGTGGTGTTTTAGCCTTGTCTCACCTTCCACCCTGGCATGTCAGTAGTCTTGAAGATGGCAGCCACATTTTGGGTCCTGTGGGAGCAAAGCAGACCATGCTCCCAACGAATTGTGTTTGTCTCTTTTGACCTATCTGGGAGTTCCTTGAAAGACTGAGACAAGGGTCTCGCCTTTTTTGTCACCTACCTCAGAACTTTCTCAGTGAGAAAGAGAGCAGCTACTTGGAGGGCATTCCTTAAAAACACTGAAAGGCAAATGAACAAGCCATTGACATCTGGGGCAAAAGATTACAGTTGGGGTAACCAATAGACATGCCAAAAGTCTGAGAGGAAAAACTGGGGAGAATGTTACTTTGGAGAACAGAGGCTTTGAAAAAATGAGAAATCTAGAAAGCCATGTACTTGCCTAGGTCAGGACACATGCTCAGTAAAGACCTGAGAAAGCACCAAGCTTTCACCTCTGGCTGATCTTGAGGCTCAGCACAAGTAGGAAGTGAAGACTAAGACTGAGTTGTAAACAGACTGAATAAGCATCGAAGGCGTGCCCAAACACAGAGCCAATCTGTAAAGAATGGGAGAGTATTTTTCTTCTCATTTTCTTTTCTTTTGTTTGGTTCTAGGACTAGAGGGAAATCTCTGTCAAACTGTTAGATGACCACACAGATAGAGGAACAGAGACGTCAGAAACCACAAGCAACAAAGAATGTTGTTGTTAGGTGCCATCGAGTAGTTTCCAATTCGTAGTGACCCTATGTATAACAGAACAAAACACTGCCTGGTCCTGTTCCATCCTCACAATTTTTGCTATGTTTGAGTTTATTGTTCCAGCCACTGTGTCAATCCATCTCGTTGAGGGTCTTCCTTTTTCATTGACTCTACCAAGCATGATGTCCTTCTCCAGGAACTGGTCCCTCCTCATAACATGTCCAAAGTACACTTCTAGAGAGCATTCTGGCTGTACTTCTTTCAAGACAGATTCGTTCATTCTTCTGGCAGTCCATGGTATATTCAATGCAGAGTCTGAAAAAATACTTCAGAAAAGTCACGAAACAAACAAGCAACTACAATCCACAGCATCCAACAACAACAAACCCTGAGGAGAGGAGAGGATCTGTTTCCAATGTTACCACATTTTAATATTCAAAATTCCAAATTTTCAGCAAAAAAAATTAGAAGACATGCAAAAAAAAAAAAAAAAACCCAAGAAAGTATGGCCCAACACAGAAAAAAATAAAGTAACAGAAACTGTCCCTTAGGAAAGGAGCCCTGGTGGTGCAGTGTTTAAGTGCTCGGCTGCTAACTGAAAGGTCGGCAATTTGAACCCACTAGCTGTTCCATGGCAGAAAGATGTGGCAGTCTGCTTTGGTAAAGATTGCAGATCTACTCTGTCCTATAGGTCACTATTACTTGGAATCGACTTGATGACAATGGGTTTTTGGTCCCTTAGGAAACACAGATGTTGGACTTTCTAGACAAAAATTTTAAATCAGTTATTATAAATGTGTTCAAAGAGCTAAAGGAAACAATGTCCAAAGAATTAAAGGAAAACAGGATAATAATGTCTCAACAAATAGAAAATATCAATAAAAATTTAAAAAAAGAAATTCTTGAACTGAAAAGTACTATAACTAAAATGAAAAATTCACTAGAGGATTTCAACATCAGATTTATGTAAGTGGTGAACATGAAGATAAGGGAATTAAAATTATCCAGTCCAACAAAGATTGGACTGTACTGTGGGACACAAAATGATACTCGTGAAGAGTGTGCTTCTTAGCTCAAGTAGATACATGAGACTAAATGGGCAGCTCCTGTCTGGAGGTGAGATGAGAAGGCAGAGAGGGCCAGGAGCTGGTTGACTGGACATGGGAAATCAGGGGTGGAAAGGAGTAGTGTGCTGTCACAGTATAGGGAGAGCAATTAGGGTCACATAACAACGTATGTATAAATTTTTGTATGAGAGACTAACTTGAATTGTAAACTTTCACTTAAAGTACAACAATAAAATAAAATAAAAAGACCAAACAGCCCCAAGCAGACAAGGAAAGAAGGAATTAAATTTCTATGAATTATAGAGATAGGTACCAAATTTGTGTTATTCATAGTCTTTAAAATGCTCTGACCTACTCCGTATTTACTTTTAAAAGATTTGCCTGTTCATAACATTGATAACTATCATGGAGAGGAATGATATTTTTTAACATTGCACAATTTTTAAAAGTTAACATTTTTGCTGTTTAAGATACGTTTTCTGTTCATTACATGAATTCACAGATTATTTCTTCTCATCTTCAGGTAGCCTGTCAAATCTTTAAAAGTTGTCTTCAAAATAGAATGATCAATTAGTAAACTACTACAAAACTACCACTAGTGTTTAGGCCTCACAGGCCTGTTACAATGATGGTGAAAAATGCCTCAAGTCATCTCTGGGGCTCTACTTCTGTAAATCTGCCAGAGGTGTTCATTAGCTAATACATGTAATAACCAAAAACCTAAAAAGTGAGGTATGAATTAGCATTTGTAAAACTGCATAAATAGCATCTCCTGAGGTTTATGCTTTATCCAACTGTTCAGGTTTTTAAAATTTTATTGTAAAAACCATATTCTGATTTCTATAAACTGAATACACTAGATCTATCCAGAAAGAGGACTCCCTGGGTGGTGCAAAAGGTTAATGTGCTCAGCGGCTAACTGAGAGGTTGGGGGTTCGCATCCACCCAGAGGTGCCTTGGAAAAAAGTCCTGGTTATCTACTTCCAAAAAATAAGTCATTGAAAACCCTATAGAGCACAGTTCTACTCTGGCACTCATGGGGTCACCATGAGTCAGAATCAACTCAGTCTGACAAGTGGTTATCCAGAGGGAAACCATGTAAGAACTTTTATCAGAATTTAATGAGAAAGAAATCTATACCCTACAACTGTTAGACGCATTTAACCTCTCCTTAGGACCCAGGGAATGGAAGGTAGAAGTTACTAGATATGCCAGGATCCCTGAAGATAAGAGGAAACAAAAGACTCCGTGATACCAGAAAAGAAAAAAACTGTCTTTACAGCCTCCAAGGTGCCCACGAGTTTAAGAATCAGAAATCTAATCCTAAAAGATGTATGGGAGGACTGCTGTTTAACAAAAATCATGTGAGTTTCTCAAAGGAGGTCTGAAATGGTATGTCTGAGGTACAGGAAGGCAGACATAAACAGGATAAACATGGAACATCATATTGGAATGGGAATTTACATTTATCAAAAAGTATGATATTATGGAATCTAAAGCAAAATTCACTTTAATAAAACAATGCATATAAGTCTTCAACAACAACAAACATTATCCAGTCTGAGGAACAGAAATAAAAAAGAATAAAGCAAAATGAACAGACCCTAAGAGACCTTTGGGACACCATTAAGTGGTGAGAGTCCCAAAGAGACAGGAGACAGAGAAAGGGACAGAAAGAATAGTTAAAGGAGTAACACCTTTAAACTTTCCAAATTGGATGAAAGACATCAATCTATACATCCAAGAAGTTCAACAAACTCCATATAGTATAACACAAAGAGATCCAAACCAAAGTACAGTATAACCAACTGTTGAAAGACAAAGACAAAAAGAGAATCTTGAAAGCAGCAATAGAAAAGTGAATCATCACACATAAGTGATCCTCAATAAGATTAATATCCAATTTGTCCTCAGAAACCATGAAGATCAGACAGCCGTGGGATGGCATATTTAAAATGCTGAAAGAAATAAACTGTTGACCAAGAATTCTATATCTAGCAAAACTATCCTTCCAAAATGCAGGTGAAATTAAGACATTTTCAGATAAACCAAACCTGAGAGAGTTCATCACTAGTAGACATACCCTACACGAAATGGTAAACGGAGTCCTTCAGGCTGAAATGAAAGGACACTAGACAGTAACTCAAAGCCATATGAAGAAATAAAGAACAATGGGAAAGGTAACCACACAGATAAATATAAAAGCCAGTATTATTGTATTTTTGATTTGTAACTCATGTTTTTTCCTATTTGATTTAAAAGAGAAATGCATAGAGTCATAATTATAAGTCTATGATGATGGGCACACAATGTATAAAGATGTAAGTTGTGACAATAACAACAGGGGAGAGGGATGGAACTATATAGGAGCAGAGTTTTTGTATACCACTGAAGCTAAGGTGGTATTAATTCAAACTATATTAAGTTTTAAAATGTCAATTGTAATTCCCAGGGTAACCACAAAGAAAATAACTTAAAAATATACAGAAAAGGAAATAAAAACGGCACACTATTAAAAGCCAATAAAAAATAAATGAGGGATGTAATAGAGGAAATGAGAAACAGGAAAGGTATGTCATATAGAAAACAAATAGCAAAATGGAAAAAGTAATCCCTCATCAATAATTAAATGCACATGAACTAAACACCAATTAAAGGGAAGAGATTGGCAGAATAGGGGTAAAAAAACACCCAATGATCCAATTATATGCTGTCTATAAGAGACTCACTTTAGATCCAAAGACGCAAATCGATCGACAGTGAAAAGATGGAAAGAGATATTCCATGCAAAAAACCCAAAGAGAGGTGGCATGCCTATTCTAATATCAGACAAAATAATCTTTAAGTAAAAAATTGTTATTACAAGAGGCAAAGATGGACATTATATCTTGATAAAAGGATTAACCTATCAGGAAGATACAACAATTATAAACATATTTGCATCTAACAACAGAACCCCAATTATATGAAGCAAAAACTGACTGAATTGAAGGGAGAAAAAGAAAGTTCTACAACAATAGTTGGAGACTTCAATACCCCACTTTTGATAATGGATAGAACAACCAGACAGAAGATAAATAAGGAAATAGAGGACTTGAACAACGCTATACATCAACTAGTCATAACAGACATGTACAGAACATTCCACCCAACAGGAGCAGAATACAAATTCTTCTCCAGTGCCCATGGAACATTCTCTAGGATAGGAACATATGTTTGATCACAAAACAAGTGTCAATAAATTTTAAAAGATTGAAATCATACTAAGTATCTTCTCTGACCACAATGGAATGAAAGTAAATATCAATAACAGAAGGAAAGCTGGAAAATTCACAGATAATGTGAAAATTAAATATCCCACTCATAAACAACCAGTGGGTAAAAAAGAAACCACAAGGGAATTTAGAAAATACTTTGTGACAAATAAAAACAAAACCACAATGTACCATATACCAGTACTCAGTGGAAAATTACAGCTGTAAATTCCTACACTAAAAAAGATCTCAAATTAATAACCTAACTTTACACCTTAAGGAACTAGAAAAAGAACAGCAAACATAACCCAAAACAAGCAGAAAGAAGGAAATAAAGATTAGAGTGGAGGTATATGGATTAGAGAATAGAACAACAGAGAAAATTAACAAAACCAAAAGTTAGTTCTATGAAAATATTAACAAAATTGGCAATTCTTAGCTGATTAAGGAAAAGGGAATAAGACTCACATTACTAAAATCAGAAATGAAAGTGGGACATTAGTACCCATCTTACAGAAATCAAATGAATTGTGAGAAAATACTATGAACAATTGTACACCAACAAACTAGATGTTGTTATTGTCGTTAGTTGCCATCGAGTTGGCTCTGACTCATGGCAACCTTATGTATAACAGAACGAAACGTTGCCTGGTCCTGTGCCATCTTCATGATTGTTGCTATGTTTGAGTCCATTTTTGTAGTTGTTGTGTTAATCCATCTCATTGAGGTTTTCCTCGTTTTTATTGACTCTACTTTCCCAAACATGATGTCCTTCCCTAGTGATTGGTCTTTCCTGATGATGTGTTCAAAATAAGTGAGTCAGGCTCACCATCCTCATTTCTAAGAAATATTCTGGTTGTATTTCTTCTAAGACTGACTTGTTCAATGTATTCAATATTTGTTCTAAGACTGACTTGTTGACTATATTCAATATTCTTTGCCACCACCGTAGTTCAAACACATCGATTCTCCTTCAGTCTTTCTTTTTCATTATGCAGCTTTCACATGTATATGAGGTGGCTGAAAAAACCACAGCTTGGGTCAGATGCACTTTAGTCATCAAAGTGACATCTTTGCTTTTTAAAGCTTTAAGGAGGTCTTTTGCACCACATTAGATAACCTAGACTAAACGGGCAAATTCCTAGAAACACAAAAATTACCAAAACTTACCCAAGAAGAAATAAAAAATCCGAATAGACCCATAACAAGTAAAGAGATGAGTCAGTAATCATAAACCTCCCAAGGAAGAAAAGCCCAGGACAGAATGATTTCACTTGTGAATTCTAACAAACGTTTAAAGAATAATCAACACCATTCCATACAATGGAATAATAGTAATAAAAAGCAATGAAATAGTGATACATGCTACAACATGGATGAACTGTGAAAACTTTATGCTAAGTGAAAGAAGCCCCACACAAAAGGCCACATATTGTATGATTCCATTTCTATGAGATATACAGAACAGGTAAATCCATAGAGACAGAAAGCAAATTAGTGATTGCCAGGGGTGGGGATGGGGGGAACGGGAAGTGACTGCTTAATGTATTTGGGGGTGATGAAAAGGTTTTGTAACTAGATGTGATGGTTGCACAACATTGTGAATACACTAAATGCCACGAAATTGTACATTTAAAATGGCTGATTTTGTTATGTCAATTTCACCTCTATTAAAAAAAGAAAAAACAAAAAACCAGAATTGCCAAGACAACCTTGCAGAAGAACAAAGTTGGAAGGCTTACACTACCATATATCAAGAGCTATTATAAACTGGCAGTAACTAAGATTGTGATATTGGAACAATTTGGTTGGCTGTAAAATGGCCTAAGATGATAAGCATTGGGAAAAATTAGTCCAGTTCAGAGAGGCTAGACATGCATACTTCCCGAACCTAAATTTTTAGATTTTAGACAGAAGTAGAGTATTATTGGTCTTCTGTGTCTTCCTCTACCTCCTGTCAGTACCCTGCCCCTTTTCCTTGCTCCCCTTCTTATTATCTGAAGATAGGAGTAGGTTAATATAACTTTTGTGATGGGTATGGCACTCTCCTATTGATTTTCAATTCTGTCGACCTGGGTACTTAGAATTTGCCCCGGGTGCAGGGATAGCAATTATATTACAGTTACCCTTTACCTTTTTGTTTGTATTTGATTAGAGAACAGTGACTATACAAAATAATTGTGTATTAATTTTAATGTAGAAAATACAAAAATGTTAGCTATGGTAGTAGAACTTTTTTTGGAGCACCCTTTAATATTGAACTAAGGTTTGTTGTTGTTAGGTGCCATCCAGTCAGTTCTAACTAATAGCGACACTATGTACAGCAGAACGAACACTGCCTGGTCCTGCGCCATCCTCATAATCGTTGTTATGCTTCAGCCCATTGTTGCAGCCATTGTGTCAATCCATCTAGTTGAGGGTCTTCCTATTTTTCGCTGACCCTCTACCAAGCATGATGTCCTTCTCCAGGGACTGATTCCTCCTGATAACATGTCCAAAGTATGTGAGATGTAGTTCTCGCCATCGTTTCTAAGGAGCATCCTGGTTGTACTTCTTCCAAGACAGATTTGTTCGTTCTTTTGGCAGTCTATGGTATAGTCAATATTCTTCACCAACACCACAATTCAAAGGCATCAATTCTTCTTCAGTCTTCCTTATTCATCGTCTAGCTTTCGCATGCGTATGAGGTGATTGAAAACACCATGGCTTGGGTCAGGTGCACCTTAGTCCTTAAAGTGGTATTTTTGCTTTCTAAAATTTTAAAGAGGTCTTTTGCAGCAGATTTGCCCAATGCAATGCATCATTTGATTTCTTGACTGCTGCTTCCGTGGGCATTGATCGTGGATCCAAATAAAATGAAATCCTTGACAACTTCAATCTTTTCTCTGTTTATCACGATGTTGCTTATTGGTCCAGTTGTGAGGATTTTTGTTTTCTTTATGTTGAGGTATAATCCATACTGAAGGCTGTAGACTTTGATCATTATCAGTAAGGTGCTTCAAGTCCTCTTCACTTTCAGTAAGCTAGGTTGTGTCCTCTGCATATTGAAGGTTGTTAATGAGTCTCCCTCTAATCCTGATGCCCCATTCTTCTTCTTATAGGCCAGCTTCTCTGATTATTTGCTCAGCATACAGACTGAATAAGTATGATGAAAGGAGACACCCTGACACACACCTTTCCTGACTTTAAACCACGAAGTATCCCCTTGTTCTGTCCGAAACAACTGCCTCTTGATCTATGTACAGGTTCCTTATGAGCACAGTTAAGTGTTCTGGAATTCCCATTCTTTGCAATGTTATCCATAATTTGTTATGATCCACACAGTCAAATACTTTTGCATAGTTGTCTTAGGCTCGGTTCTCTAGGGAAGCAAAACCAGTAAAGCGTATAAATACATATATAGAGAGATTTATATCAAGGAAATGGCTCACGCGGTTGTAGACGCTGGAAGGTCCCAAGTCCATGAGTCAGGATAGAAGCTTCTCCGGATTCACTTAGCTGGAGGGCTGGTGAAACCAAGATTGGCAGATCAGAGAGCAGGGCTTCGTTCACAGGATGCGAAGATCAATGAAACCCAAGATCAGCAGGCAAGACTACAGGTAAGCTGCTAGCTCAAGTCCTGAGGGCAGAGATCAGATGAACAGGGGCCAGCTACAGGATCCAGAGTGAAGAAAAGCCCGTGAGTCTCATCAGAATGTCCACTTATATTCGATGCAGGCCACATACCCAAGAAAACTCCCTTTCAACTCATTGGCTACTCACAGCAGATCCCATTATGGAAGTGATTGCATTATATCGTATCTCATTATGGAAGTGACCACAACATCATACAACTGCCAAATCACTGAGAATCCTGGCCCAGTCAAGTTGATACACATCCATAACCATCACAATCATTAAAACACAGGTAAACATCTTTCTGATATTCTCTGCTTTCAGCCAAGATCCATCTGCCATCGGCAATGATACCCTCGTTCCACGTCCTCTTCTGAATCCGCCTTGAATTTCTGGCAGTTCCTTGTTGATGTACTGCTGAAACCGCTTTTGAATGATCTTCAGCAAAATTTTACTTGTGTGTGATATTAATGATATTGTTTGATAATTTCTGCATTCTGTTGGGTCACCTGTCTTTGGAATGGGCACAAATATGGATCTCTTCCAGTTGGTTGGCCAGGTAGCTGTCTTTCAAATTTCTTGGAATAGACGAGTGAGCACCTTCAGCACTGCATCTGTTTGTTGAAACATCGCCAATGGTGTTTCATCAATTCATGGAACCTTGTTTTTTGCCAATGACTTCAGTGCAGCTTGGACTTCTCCCTTCAATACCATCAGTTCTTGATCATGTGATACCTCCTGAAATGGTTGAACGTTGACCAATTATTTTTGGTACAGTGACTCTGTGTATTCCTTCCATCTTCTTTTGATGCTTCCTGCGTCATTCAATACTTTGCCCGTAGAATCCTTCAATATCGCAACTCGAGGCTTGAATTTTTTCTTCAGTTCTTTCAGCTTAAGAAATACCAAGCATGTTCTTCCCTTTAAGTTTTCTAACTCTAGGTCTTTGCACATGAAATTGTAATACTTTACTTTCTCTTCTCGAGCTGTCCTTTGAAATCCTCCGTTCAGCTCTTTTACTTCATTTTTCCCGTTTGCTTTAGCTACTCGACTTTCAAGAGCAAGTTTCAGAGTCTCTTCTTTTTTTTTTTTGCATCTGCTTTGATGTGGCAATTCATTTTTTTATTGTTGTGCTTTCAGCCAATGTTTACAATTCGAGTTAGTCTCTCATACAAAAATTTATACATACATTGATTTGTGACCCTACTTGTTCTCCCTATGTTGTGACAACACACTCTTTCTTCCTTTCCACCTTGGATTTCCCATGTCCAATCAACCAGCTCCTGACCCTCTCTGCCTTCTCCTCTTGCCTCTGGACAGGAGTTGCCCATTTAGCTTCATGTATCTACTTGAGCTAAGTAGCACACTCTTCACAAGTATCATTTTCTGTCCCATAGTCCAGTCTAATCTTTGTCTAAAGAGTTGGCTGCAGGAATGATTTTAGTTCTGGGCTAACAGAGAATCTGTGGGCCACATCTTCCATGGTCCCTCCAGTCTTAATCAAACCATTAAGTCTGGTCCTTTTACTAGAATTGGAGTTCTGTGCCCCACTTTTCTCCTGCTCTGTCAGGGACTCTGTTGTGTTCCTAGTCAGAGCAGTCATTGTGGTAGCCAGGAACCATCTAGTTTTTCTGGTCTCAGGCTGATGCAGTCTCTGGTTTA